>NW_005365371.1:6296691-6342394 GCF_000412655.1 Myotis brandtii | reverse complement strand
GGGCGAGTGGGGGCGGGGCGGGGGCATCTCAGCCCACAGAGGCGTCCCCAAAAAAGACAGTCACCAGGCGGCCACTCTGGACTCCTTAAGCCATCAGCCTCATTTCCCAAAGCCCAGCACCTACTAAGTGCGCCGCAAAGCCACGGCCAGCGCAGGAGAGACCCCAGCAGGTCCCGCGCGGCCCCAGCGCGCACAGCGCTCTCGGTTTAGCCAGAGATACGCACGCCAGTGACTCATCCCGGGCGTGGGGCGGTCAGTGCCAAAACCGAAGCTTGAACAAAGGGCATCTCAGCGCGGAGATTAATTCTGATTCGAGAGGAGACCGGGTAAGGTTTGCAGAGAGTTGGCACTTGAAGTGGAGAGGTGGAAGATGAGTTCAGCAGGAAGAGAGAGGAATAGGAAGGTGAAGGAAAACGCAGGTAGGGCCAGTCTAGGGACATTTCAGGAAGTTCGCCCGTGGTTGTTACATTTCACTTTTCAAATACGTCCATTGGCTTAGAGGTAAAAAAGAGAAGGCTGCCTTGTCTGCGTCAGTCCTGGCTTAGTGCAGTGTAGTCTGGGGTGGGGGTGGGGAGGCGTATAAAAGCGCATGATCTGGTTTTGGATGCTTAGGTTGTAAAACCAAGGCAAATTATTACTTCACTTCTCCGTGCCTCAGTTTTGTAACTCTGGGCCACATTTGGAACTTAGGGCTCTTCGGGTAGTATTTCATAGGGTTGTGAGGATGAAATGGGTAAACGTTCATAAAGCATGAAGAACGGTGCTTGGCCCTAGCCGGTTTGGCTCAGTGGATAGAGAGCTAGCCTGCGGACCAAAGGGTCCCAGTTCGATTTCAGTAAAGGGTATGTACCTCATTTGCAGGCTCCTCCCCTGGCTCCTCCCCGCCAGGGCCCTGGTTTGGGCGCTTGCTCCATGTGTTCTTTCACATCAATATTTCTCTCCGTCTTTCCCTCTCTCTTCCACTCTCTAAAAATCAATGGAAAAATATCCTCGGGTGAGGATTAAAAAAAAAATGGTGCTTGACACCAGTCCTCAATACATGTCAGCTGTGACGATTTTTAAACAACCACGGTGAAGTTTGTTCGCCAAATAAGAAACCCAGTCCTGGCCTTTGCCCGGCGATTTCAGGATCGGCTTGTAATTGCACCAGGCCTCATATGAAAGGATCACTGCTTCTTCCTTGGTTTCTGAATTTCAAGTATTCACTCAATAATTATTGAGTCACACACTATGGGAATAAGGGAGAAGAAAGAAAGAATCTCTGTAGCTATAAAGCTCACAGTCTGGTAGGCAAGACAGACCAGTTTAAAAAAAAATAATTATGTTAAATGCCATAAAAGAGTAGTGTGCATGGTGGTACAAAAGAAGGTCACAGGTCATGACAGGTAACTTCTTGGTCCTCCAAATTATGATGAATCTTTGTAAATTTTTGTGACCACATTCCTGGGACAGTAAAGAGTCAAATTCCGCCTTAAAAAAAGTTATTGTCAAAGCTCACAGTCTGGTAGGCAAGACAGACCAGTTTAAAAAAAAATAATTATGTTAAATGCCATAAAAGAGTAGTGTGCATGGTGGTACAAAAGAAGGTCACAGGTCATGACAGGTAACTTCTTGGTCCTCCAAATTATGATGAATCTTTGTGAATTTTTGTGACCATATTCCTGGGACAGTAAAGAGTCAAATTTCACCTAAAAAAAGTTATTGTCAAATGGTTAATTTCTAGATTAATTATTTTACAATGCTAATATTTTCTGAGTCTGCATCATCACCTTGATGAGGTCAAGGAACTCGACCAGAGCCACAAAATCCTGGTTTCAAATGGGCCACTCCCTGTGAGATGCTGAGCAATTCCCCATAAGTCACTGGGCTCCGGTTCCCTCACTGATACAGTGAGAAGGCTAGACCGGAAGTCCTTTTCAACTCCACAGTCAGTGTGATTCTCTTTGCTCAGCATGCTTCTCTGTGCCTGGTACAGTTTAACATGTGCTCTATGGCTATAAGAGCCTACATGGGGCATATTTCAAAACTTTCAACCAACTCCTGGGGTGATTTTACAACCAAGTATTTATCTGCAGTTAAAGATGTGAAAACAGACCTAAAGGATGGGCATTGTAGTCCCACTGCTGTAAGGAAATAGGTCACACGTTAGATGCTTGGAGACCTGCCCTGTTACTGACAACTATGCCCCACATCCAAGGAGGCTGCATCTGATGGGATTTGCTCACAATGTCTGGTTATCTTACCTGGAAAACAGACTAGCAAGAGTTAAAAATACCATCACTTTCCCTCTTCATCCTAAAAAATGTCTTCCCACCCTGTCCATTTTCTCACTTCCTTTATTATTATTATTATTATTATTATTATTATTAGCCCACTTCTTTTCTGAATGGAGAATGTGATTTGTTGGTTATCAGGACTCTTTCCACCAAGGAAACATATTTCCCCAACAGGCTAGAGTTTTTCCACTGGTACACTGCTGAATTAGTCTGGTTAGACAAGAATGTCAGTCTGAATTAGTGAAAACTCTGAATTTTAAATATCCAACAGGAAAAGCAGGAAACTTTGCAAATACTTGTAGTGGGTCTGAATTCACAGCTTACAAAGGCACTTGCTGTCGTAAAACTAATGCATTAAAGTCATGTAAAGAATGTATTCTCTCAAGCAGGTGAAGCATGGCTCTTGCAATATCATTTATACTATAAATCTTTCTTTACAGTAAGAAAAAGAGGAGCCATGATTGCAGTCCACGTAAATAATTTCAGTCTAAATTAATAATAAGGCTTTACTGTTACTATTCTTTTTATGTCCAGATATATTTTCAGTGGTAATTTATATGTAGTCCAGCAGGGATCAATGCATTTTCCCCCTTAGAATTGCAAATATCACTTAATGATGGTGATGTTAAAGAGCACTGCTTGTAACTTACTATTTTGTTATTCACTAATGTGATCTGTTTTCATGTTCAACTGACTTTGCTGGTTTAGTCATCAATGCGAGACCTGAAATTTATAAATCCAGTTTATAAAAATCTCCAGCCTAGAAAAATCCTATTGATGCTGACAAACACCACCACCCATGACTTCATGTTTTCTGTCACACAGTTTCCCTCTTTCAGCTTTTCCCCTGAGCCATAAAATTTGTCCTTAAGGCATCAAAATGTAAAACAGGAATATTATTCCTTAACAGGGCAACGACAGGGCAAATGCCATGTAAAATCAGTTTCAGAAGCCACTGCCATATGTGACATTTCAGAGTAAAAGTAAGTGCAAAAGTGCTTAAGGCATTTCTTCATTTTAGTGAAGACCTAATAGATATTTAGGGTCAGGGATGGGATACAAAACTTGTGGGAAGGCTTCCCACACCCCAGATTTAGGAAGAACAAATACTTTTCAGCACACAAAGTTATTTTTTCCTGTCTTCTGCTCCATAATTAGGACCCATATAATTATTTTCATACAAACAGAATCTTGCAGGAGATGATGAATATTTCCCTTAAAATTCTACAAAACAGAGTAATTGTGGAATTGGCCATTAATGCCTTGCAGGGGAGAAGAAGTCTCCAAAGAACCCTGAAACCAAAGACTCATTGGTGGCATTTTTGTTTTCTTGTTTTGGAGTTTGGGAGAGGAGCAAAATGGGGAGGCCCAGATTGGAGGGGGAACATCCTGTATAATAAAAGCCTAATATGCAAATCGACCAAACAGCAGAACTACCAGTCAGCGGGGGGCGGGTCCAGCGAGTGGGTGGCGTCAGGCCAGCCAAGGCGGGTGCCAGAGGGCAGAGGGAGGGGATGGCGATGGGGGGTGAGGGTGGGGGGGTGGCTCACAACCGGTGGCGCTGGTGCCATCCCCCAATTGGCCCCCTGGTTGCCTCCCGCAGAGGGAGGCCAGACTGCAGACATCCCCTGAGGGCTCCCAGGCGCCCCACCACCACCCCTGAGTGCACAAATTTTCGTGCACTGGGCCTCTAGTAATACATAATCATGTAGACAATTCTGAAACTACTTTTGTGTGATCTCTTTGAGATTTTATTTTAAGTTCAAAACAGAGAGTATGCATCCAAAGAAGAGACATTTTGAAACAGTTTGATGCTGGGAACAGTTCAAAAGAATAACTTAAAATGTTGTTCTTGCTTCAGATATTTGCACAGCTCCCATATCAAAGACCTAAGGCTATCATCATATTTACACACATACACTGGCTTAGAAATAGAAGTTGAGTTTCAAACAATCGATTATGTTGAAATATAGCTAAACTGATATTGAGCTGAATTCAACTTAATTTTTAAAAAGCCAAGTTTCCTTTTTTAATATACAACCTCTAGCCGCAGGTCCAGATCTCAGCTCCGTGCTTCCCCTAATTGGATGGGTCCCTCCTCAGACTTTCACTGGACTCCCTGGAAACTTGTTCTGTTTTAAATAAATGCCCCTCCAACTGCAGCCTCAGTATGAACCCCCTCATTGCCTGGTTCTGCCTTTCTTTTGAGCCTGCTGGATTGATGACTTCATTTTCCCACCCCAGGTGGGGAGCACTTACAGAGCACTTACTGGGGGATGGGTAATGTGGGTGCCTGGGCTCAGGAGTGGGGTACTGTGAGCTGGGGTTTGCATCTGGACCTGGGAGCATGAGTACCATGGACCAGGGAGTGCACACTGGGCTGGGAGTGAGGACACATCTCTGCCTCCCCAACTGTGAGCTGGGGTTTGCATCTGGACCTGGGAGCATGGGTACCATGGACCAGGGAGTGCACACTGCCTCCCCGTACCCATGCTAAAACAGGGCTTCTCCTTCCTCGAGTAAAAATCTGTCCTCCTGCATTCTGGTCCTTGTCATCTCCTGACATCTCCCCCTCAGCTTACCTTCACCCGGCTTCCTCCTGCGCTCCTTTCTCAGGGCCTGTGTTCTGGATCCATCCCTTCCCCTTCATCGGGGAGGTGGCCCACAGAACATCTGCTTTTATTCCTGAATTTTCAACCTGCCTTACCTTTTTTTCCTTGTTTCTTCAGCTTATAAACACATTTATTCCTCTATAGTCTTTAAGAGTCAACTTCTCCAACCCTCTACTTCCCTCTCTACCTGCAACTTCTCTGCCCCTTTCTCACCAAGACTCCGGAAACCTTGCTCAGAGCTGCACTGCCTCACTTGTCTCTCACTGCCCCCCTCGAGGCCGGGCTTCTTTAACCCCATCTCTACTGGCATGCTCTGGCCAGGGCAACTCAGAGAACAGACCAGGTGATTACTTTCCTGTCATTTCCTCTGTCAACATGTGTAAGCTTTTGACCATGTGCAAACTCCATCCTTGCAATTCCTTCCTTCCTTAGCCCCTGTGGCATCTCCTTCTCCTGACTGCTTCCAACCTTTCTGATGACTTTTCAACATCCATCATGGATTCTTTCCCTCTACCCACTCCATTAAGGTCACAGTCCCTGAATTCTATCCATGTCCTTTTCCTCTTGTCACTCAGCCACTCATGGCAGTGAGTGGCATCTTCATGAAGAAGACCAGCAAAGCTGGTTTGTTCAACCCAGAATTCTCTCCTGAGCTTCATACCATGGACCCTGCTGCCCACAGGACATTTCCACATGCAAGTCAGTATGTTTCCAAATCGTTTCATGGCCCCGGTTCCCGTCTCTATGAGGTACCCTATCCCTGTTTCCCAGGTTCAAAGTGTCCCTCTCAGCCCCATGACCTCTTTCATCCCCACATCTCACAGGTCACCAGGAACCAGAAGGCTTCCCTGTCTTCTGAATCTCAACCCCCATCGTCCTTGCCTTTGTTCAGGAGTTTCGAGTTTTTTTGCCTTCACCTCCTCTAAATGGATCTCTTCACCTTCAGTCTTGCTTCCCTCCAATCCATCAGCTGTTACATATCCAATCGTGTCTCTATGAGAAAACTTCCAAAGGCATCCTATTATCTCCAAGACCTCCGTTCTTCCTCACCTCCCACCTTCCCTGCCCTTCTCACCTCCAGGCAGCACCCCAGACCTCAGTGTGCCTGCTTGCCCCCCACCAGGGCTTCACTGAGACCAGCCTTCCGCAAAGTGCCTGGGGACTATTCACACTGCACTTGCCCAGTCTGGGCGTTCTGGTTTGATGAGTGGACAGAAGACCCAGGAAAAGCCCTGACCGAGTCTTTTTCTCCCAACTACATCCCTTTGCAAAAGGCTGGGAAGATCTTTCTGTGAGTAAACACTGATTGGCCCCCAAAAGCTACCCAGAATTCCTTAGCAGTTTCCCAAGTACCCCAACAGCACCCAGTCACAGAATTAGGCTGGGAGGGAGCACACCGGAACTGTCAGGGTGGCTGTGTTGAAAGAGAATGTGGGTGGGGGGTTGGTTTTTTTCCCCTCTTCCCATTTTCCAAATACTCTGTAAAGTGGTTATGCTACTTTTCTAGCTGAAATGTTTATGTTTTTGACAACAGCTTAGAGGAAATAGTTCTCTTTTCTAAGTGCCAGCTATGCCAACACTTGGTACAGTTTGGCTCAGCATTTAATTATTATGTTCCTGAGTCCTGAGTGTCTTTGTTGGGTCTCTCACCGCTCGCCTGGCACACAGAGGCAGTCTGATGCTTTCCTCTGCTGAGATCAGGCCAGGGTCTGCCTGGCACATTGGGCTGCTCAGAGACACTGCCGGGCTCCTTTGCTCATGCAGCAGATGGAGGGCAGCCCCAGGGCTTCAGCTGGTGGGCTTGGCCCTGCCTGACCACTCTCTTCCCCAATCATGATCGCTAATGAATGTCTACCAGTAAGTCTCTGAGTTCAGTTCTCTGGTGGATTAAGGTGGAGGCAGATTTCTTGCCGCTTCCCCAATAGAGAGGAAGAGTTTTTTTCTCCCCCTTTTGATTCTGGTCTGGCCCTATGACTGTTTTAATGAATCAAAAGCAGCAAAGTTGCCCCTGTGCCACTTCCAGGCCTGAGCCTCAAGAAGAGCTGGCAGCCTCTGCCTTTGCACCTTGGGGAGTCCTGAGCTGCCATGTAAGAAGTCAGCTACACTGATGGAGAGACCTGGGGGTGGGAGGAGGGAGGGGCAACCACATCAAGAGGAAGAGAGAGAGAGGCCTCAAGAGTACATGGAGCAGCCAATTGGTGTGGCTCAGTGGTTGAGGGTCAACCTATGAACCAGGAGGTCACGGTTTGATTCCAGGTCAGGGCATATGCCCAGGTTGCGGGCTCCATCCCCAGTTTGGGGGCATGCAGGAGGCAGCCAATCAATGATTCTCATCATTGATGTTTCCATCTCCCTCTCCCTTCCTCTCTGAAATCAATAAAAAAATATATATTTTAAAAAACTAGCCGAAACCGGTTTGGCTCAGTGGATAGAGCGTCGGCCTACGGACTGAAAGGTCCCAGGTTCGATTCCGGTCAAGGGCATGTACCTGAGTTTCGGGCACATCCCCAGTGGGAGATGTGCAGGAGGCAGCTGATCGATATTTCTAACTCTCTATCTCTCTCCCTTCCTCTCTGTAAAAAATCAATAAAATATATTTAAAAAAAAAACTACATGGAGAGAGAGAGAGGAAGGGCACCATCACAGCATGCCAGCTGAGCCTAACTCTCCAGCAGCACCACCAAGGCACCAGCACCAAATATGAGAGGGAACAACTTGATGTTGCAGCTGGTGGAGTCCCGAGATGACTGCTGCACAGCCAGTGGCATGTGGAGCGGAAGAGCTGCCCAGCTGAGCCCAGTCAACCTGCAGAATGATGAGAAATAATTGGCTTATTTTTTAAGCCTATCAAGCTGGCTTGCAAATAAAACCAGCACAACCTGTTGATAAGACAAACCTTAGCTTACCTTTTACTGTAGTAAGGGGAAAACACCACGCGGCAAAGCTTTGTCAGTATCACCAACGAGGGAGATAAAATCAGAACATATTGATAACTAGAAGCTTGGTTTAAGGCAGAGACATGATTAGAATTGGGCAAGAATCACCACATAACAATCCGAGATTGGTGGAAACAGCAAGGCAAGGGATTTTTACTTCAGCAATTCAAAGAATCTTACAGCAAAATCTGTTGACGTTTCCCATTGAAGCATTGATGAGAAGTTTCTTTAATGATCAATCAAACCATTTCCCTGGGCAGGAGACTCCTGAAGAAATAGTGATATTAATGAAGGCAGAGGAATATTAAAGTTCTGCTAATAAAGACAGAGAAAGAGCACAGAGTCCTGTTAAAATAAACAATAAGATGTGGTTTATGTTCTCATGTCCAGGCTGAGTGTGGGGCTGGCTGATTTCGGTTCTCAAGCGCTAAGTTTGGGGATGGTTTGTTATACAGCAGTTAACCACTGAGACACTCCCCAAACCTTCCGCTTCTCAACGTTTCTGTATTTCTCCATTTACTCATCAAATATTATACACCTATCATGTGCCAAGCACAGGGCTAGGCACTGGAGATACAGAGGAGAAAAAGACAGGGGCCCTGCTTTTTCAGAGCTTAAATTGTAGTCAGGAAGAGATAGACAGTAAAACATTAAACAAAAGCATGAACAAGGTAATTTCGATATGAATGAAGTGTTCTGAGGAAAATAAAATAGGGCGATGGAAGTCCTCCTGAGAAGATGCGCTGGGTGACCTGTGAATGGTGGAAGGCCCCAACAAGCCAAGCTCTCAGCAGAGAGCATTACAGGCTGGGGCACAGCCAGGGCAAAGCCCGTGAGGCAGGAGAGAGCACTGGCGTGCCTGAAACATGCAGACCAGAGCGGGTGGGGCCCAGGGTGAGGCCTGAAGGGCTGGCAGAGGTCAGATCACATAGGGCCATGGTCATGGTGAGGAACTCAGATTTGAATCTAGGGCAATGGGAAGCCACTGGAGCAGCGCAGCCCACTAGAAGTCAAATGGGACCAACATATGCAACTTTAAATTTTCTAGTAG
The DNA here is from genome assembly GCF_000412655.1 of Myotis brandtii. Taxonomy (NCBI): domain Eukaryota; kingdom Metazoa; phylum Chordata; class Mammalia; order Chiroptera; family Vespertilionidae; genus Myotis; species Myotis brandtii. Next base: position 6,333,519 of record NW_005365371.1, on the reverse strand, counting down.
CCACATTTTTTTAAAGTAGTTATTAACTAGAATTAATTTTAATATTTTATTTACCCCCAATGTATCCAAAATATTATGTCAACATGTAATCCATATGTAGCATTATCAATGGGATAGTTTACATTCTTTTTTTGGTGCTAAGTCTTTGGTTTATGTGCACATCTCAAATTCAGACTAGCCACATTACAGTGTTCAGGAGCAGTAATGGCCAGAGCAGCATGGAGGGCCTAACAGTCTTCATCCTCAGAGCTTTCATTTCTCTCTTCCCGCATACTGACCTGCCATTATTATCCAAGAGCTTGCATAATTCCATCTAAATACTGCCTCCTCTCTTCCATCATCTTTACCCCAGATCAAGTGTCTTCGATACTTGGTACGTCAGTTATTGCTACATCCTCTGATTTGGGCTTTCTGCCTTTGCTCTAACTCCACCAATCTCTCCCCACCAGGCTACTGATGAGCTCTGCTAAAGCGCAGCTTCCATCTTCTCCCTTCTCCCCTTCAAAACCTTCCATAGCTCCCCATGCCCTGCAGTTCAAACGCCTTTGGAAGCCTTATGAGACCCCTCCTAAAATAGCCCCACCTGTCCTTTTAGCCTTCTTTCCCACGGCCCTCTTTATGTAACACAGTTAAAACCCAGGTCCCAGCTTGGTCCACATCATTACACTTGCCCCAGTGACTCACAAAAGTTATGTTATTGCCCCAAATATCATTAAACACCATGGATTAATTATACTCAAACATTGGAAGCTTTCAGGATTTGTTTCTGCTTATTATTTTTCTTTAATAGTACTTTTCTTCTCTGTATAGTTTTTATTTTGTAAAGTGGTTTTTTTTCTAGTTTTTACTTGATAGTTTTTATTTTATAAAGTTTTTATTTATTTATTTTAAAAGTAATTCCAGTGACCTGCAATGTTTGGATATGAGTTGCCTGCTTGTTGCTTGATTTGTTTGTTCTTGTCCTATAGCCAACTCTTAGCAAAAGTGATGTATAGCAACTGTATGTAACCAAGCATCACACGTGTGTGTGTGTGTGTGTGTAAATTTTAAGCTAAAATAGACTTAAATGTATTTTAAAAACCTATGACATCACTTGAAATTACAGGAAACACTATAGGATATAACAAGTCCAGGCTGGGAATCTCTAAAATCCTCCTCAACTTTGGTTATGACCTTGGGAGAGCATCTTAACCACCCTCTTTGAAGTGTGGTTGCAGGCCATTCCTCATGTTTTTCTTTTTTCCCTTGGTTGAAACTTGTAAGTAACTGAATATGTAATTTTTGCAGACCCCATTCCAAAAGAGCCATCAAGACAAAATTCACATGATGGCCACATGCCGGTGCATGTCACACAGCTGCTCTTGACTATTTATGGGTGTGAGATATTAACTCCAGAGCTAGACTGGAAGTGCAGGAAGTTATAACTTGCTATTGAAGGAAGCTTGTGCTTGCATCTCTGAAAACTAATATTAAAAGGCCAAGGGCTCATGAGCTTGTTCCAGCTGGAGTCCCCATTCCCTAGATCTCCTCTAGTAACTTGATTTGGCTTGATTTTAATTTGGTTTGGGAGCCTCCTTCAGTCCTTTGCAAACTTCCTGGTTGTCTAATAGGCACATTTTAAAGGCCCTCTCCTTGCCAGACCACGGGTCCAGGGCTCTACTGAGAAAACCTACAGACAAAGCTGTCAAACAAAATTAATTTTAAACTGTAATAAGGAATTGAATCATTTATTTGAGCAAAAAGTGCTCCAGTCGGGAAGACACAGATTCAGGTAGCAACCTAAATTGTGCCCTTGAAGACTGGACAAAAATCTTACACCTATGGATGAGGACAGTGGTAGGGGGTAAGGGCATGGGGTGGGGTGGGAACCTGGTGGAGGGGAGATATGGTGGAAAAAAGAGGAACATCTGTAATAATCTGAACAATAAAAGATTTATTAATTTAAAAAAAAAAAAAAAATTGTGCCCTTGAGACAAAGGGGAGGCCACCTTTTATAGAGAAACTTCCTGCCCAGAGTTCCCATTTTGATCCATTTCATGCAGATGAGGTTTCCAAATTGTGTAGTTCTGATTGGTCCGGGCAGGTTGCAGTCTATTGGCTGGATGGTAGCATGGCGACAGAAGGAGGAACTTCCCTACAGTGATGGGCTCAAACAGCAGCATAGACAGACGGGATGGTGCAGGAGGTTAGAAGTTCAGTGTGTGGTTTCTCTTGGGGTGCAAGGTTCATGAGATTTACATTTTAGTTTCATTTAACCACAAGGAGTCTTGACAGGTAAATTCTTTCTCAGAGTTCATAAAACTCATGGTGCCCCAGGCTGCCTAGAGTTTCGGTCTCCATCTTTTTCTATCCCCTACTAACACTAAACTCTTACTGAACACCTACTATGTGCTATCCTGTAGAGCAGCGGTTCTCAACCTGTGGGTCGCGACCCCTTTGGGAGTCAAACGACCCTTTCACAGGGGTCGCCTAAAACCATCGGAAAACACATATATAATTACATATTGTTTTATGATTAATCACTATGCTTTAATTATGTTCAATTTGTAACAATGAAATTGGGGGTCACCATAACATGAGGAACTGTATTAAAGGGTCGCAGCATTAGGAAGGTTGAGAACCACTGCTGTAGAGAGACAGATGAATGGGACACCCGCTTCTCAATCTCTGGAGCATTTAGGTGTAAATAAAGATTTTGTTTGAAGAGGTCCCTTAAGAAAAATGAGTGCTTCTTTTAAGGCTGGAGCTTCCAGACGGTGTGGTAGGTGAGTGAGGTTGAAGAAGTAGAGGGAGAAGAGGTTAGAAGAGGCTGCAGGGCTGGGTGTGACTTAGAGAGGGAGGGCAGAGGAAGGCCAGGTTTGACTGGTTTCATGTGCTAATGAGTCACGGCCATCAGTCAATGTTGTCCAGAAAAAGCTGCCTCTTTAAACACCTCCCCCCGCCCCCCCAGGAGCCCAGATACAGGCAGAAGAGCCTGATCTGGAGATGGGCTCTGCCCCAACTCACCAAGACCTTGACACTCTCACTTGCCCTCATTTAACTCTAGTTTCTTTACCTGTAAAATGGGAGCAGTGGGTCATATGGTCCCAGCTCCAACTTGAGACCACAATCCCCACAATGCCCTCCCAATAGTCCTGTCCCCTCAGTGAGGGTCAATATGTGCAGACAATGTGAGCCATGGAACTATGCATGCCGGATGCCGCAGTTAGAAACTAATGGTTATCATTCATGCTAACGGTTATCATTCATGCGTTGCAAGTGCATGTTATCTGCTCAAGGACACAGAGCCCCTTTCAATCTCTCATTCATCCACCCTTGTCCCCAGTCTCTGCCCACTCCTAATTTCTACTTCTTCTGTCTTTCCCTGCTCTACTCTCCTTTTGGCTTCAATGTTAACCTTTCTTTCCTTCTTTCTTTCTTTCTTTCTTTCTTTCTTTCTTTCTTTCTTTCTTTCTTTCTTTCTTCCTTCCTTCCTTCCTTCCTTCCTTCCTTCCTTCCTTCCTTCCTTTTTTTCTTTCGTTCTTTCGTTCTTTCTTTCGCTCTTTCTTTCTTTCTTTCTTTCTTTCTTTCTTTCTTTCTTTCTTTTATTCAACAAAACTGTTTAGCACCTGCTGAATACTAAGCACTATATGAGGCACCACAAGCTATCCCAACCTCACTCTGGGACGAACTTTCTAAGTGAAAGTGCTGTCAGGCTGGTCCCAGGACTCTGATGCTCAGCTCTGGGGAAGGTCGTGCCCAGTCTTTGGATTTTCAGCAAATGGAGAGTGGGGGAGTTACCATACATGGGTGTCGCACCATATTTGAGACTCAGCACTTCAAAATGAAACTCAAGATTTCCTCCTCCTCACATCACTCCTTTCCCAACAGTTAACAGAAATAGCCTTCCTGTCCCCTCCAGTTAAAGCCATTTCAGTCCCTATGGACTCCTTACACTCCTTACACAGAGGAGGCAAGTGACCCCAAGAAGTGGAAGGGCGAGTGTGGTCCTGACAAGCATCGAGGAAAGGCACTTGCCCACCCACAGAGGATTGAAGCAGCAGAAGGAAGTTGTGTTGGGAGAGGCCTTAGGCCCAGGGAGGGCCCCTGCCAAAGCCAGCCAGTAGCTGAATAATCTGGTTTCAGGGTTCAGGGTACCTGACAGCCACTGGCCTTTCTCTCCTACCCCCAAGTCACCTTCTTTTCCCTCCCTGTGGCTCCTTATTTGCTTTGAACTGGGAGGGCCGGTTATGGAATCTAATCGATGCCCAGAACTTGAGGACACCTACCTCCAGGGAGACCCGGCAAGCGCTCCCAGCCATGGACAGAACAGGCAGGCCCGGGCTGCTGCTGGGGTTACAGCCCTCCCTCCATCCCCAGCTGACCTGGTGGTTAAGGCCCCCATGGGAGCAGGAGCCACAGCCTTTCCTCCTGTCCTCTGGGAGGCCACATCTTCCCCCCAGTCTTCTTTGCCCTGAAGAGTGTTTGTATTTGTAGTTAATGAGATGGTGAAGGCAGGAAAGGGATGCTGAACTGGGAGCCCAGGCCAGCCGGAAGGAGTTGCAACCTCTAAGTGAAAGAAGAGAAATCTCTGAGCTGGGGTGGGGAGGGTGGTCTAAAGGCAAAAATCAGTTGGGGTGAGAGTTGGGATGGTGAGTATGTATGGAGAGAGAGAGAGAACAAGACTGATTTACAGTGTCCTGAGAGCCAAATGTTAGAAGCTTCCCTCTCCACAGCGTGAGCTCAGGCTCAGCATGAGAATCTCAATATTTCCATCTCTCCTGTGACTCCACCGCCCCACCCCTCCCCCACGCCCCTCTCTCTTTTTTCGCTTCAGTGGTTTGCGTGATCATTCGCCAAGTTCTGAGAGCCGCAGGACCCATATCTACTTCAGCCCCAGCTGTAAGTCTTCCTCCCCACTCCAGGCCTTTCACAAATAAATCACTGAGAACAGAGCTCTCCTCACCACGAGCAGCACGCACGCTTCTGCTCAGCCTCTGCGGCCTTGGACTAGCTCCTGGAAAGGGCCCCTGCCTGGTGACAAGCACGCACACAGCCTGCCTCTCACAAACACTCAGCCACGGGAGGCCCTGCCTCCCAGGTGACCTGACAGGCTCGGAGGGACCTGGCAAGGTCCGGCTGGGCTGCTCACAGCCATCCTCACCCTCATCCTTGCCCTCGCCCTCGCCCTGGGCTCAGCTGGGTCCAAGGCACAAGGCTTGTCTCCCAGGAGACCAACCACACAACTCAGCGACCTTGAGAAAGTTATTTTAGCCTCTGCAGACTTCCCTTTCCCTGTTTTAAAATAGATCTGAAATTTATGCTGCTTAATTCACAAAGAAGCTGCCTGGAAAAAGAAGGATTTCTTCTGAAGTGTTTTGGCTTCCTGAGAGGAACCCGGGGTTCTGGGAAACCTCCTTGAGCCGGCACAGACACAGGTGTCTACACATGGGTGATGCACAAATCCACCCACACGCTCACGTCACATCCATTCACCAACTGGGCTGTACTCCTTAGGGGCATCATTCTGTGCACTGCTGGGTCCCCCGCAAGGTAGTGCTTAGAATAAGGTCAATGCTCAATAAATATCTGTTGAATGAATACACTTGATAAATAGTTCCTATGTTCCCTTCTCGTGCCAGCCATTGTGCTCAGAGCTTAGGTTCAGCCCTGGCCCTCATGTTGCTCACAGTCCAGGAGGGAGACAGACACGTAAACAAACACAGCTGATATCGGGTGTTACTAGGGACAGAAGAGAAAACAGGGCACAGTCAGGGAGGCTCAGAAGAGGGGAGTTCAGCTCTGCTGTGTGTGTGTGGGGGGGGGAGGGTTGGAGGGCAGGAGAGGAGTGGCAGCTCTGGGCATTGAAGGAAGGGTAGGAGTTCATTAATTGGGTAAGAGGGGAGGTGGTGGTTGGGGGAGGTGGCAGGTATTTCCCAGCTGAGGGAGCTTGTTTTCCAAAGCACAGAGCCCTGGGACAGCATGGCAGAGTCCAGAGCTCCACACACCGCCCCTCCCTCAAGGCTGGACCACAGGAAGGAGGCTGAGTGTTAGGAGATGACTGGGGGAGGCCGGAGGCTGGATCCTGTAGGCCAGGCATGTCAAACTCGAGGCCCTCGGGCTGCATGCCTCATTTCTTTGGCCTGTGTTAGCCTTTGAGTTTGACAAGCTTGCTGTAGGTCATTATGTCCCAGTATTTTTGAGTGGTTTCTACTTAACTTCAACATTCTTATTAGACCCTTAAAATGTAGTCATCTTAACTTCTCTCTGCTGATTGAGAAACTATATAACCATGATGGACTTACAACACCCCCCCCCCCGAAACACACACACACACACACACACACACACACACACACACACACACACACAGTAACTCTTAGACTCCCCCCATCCTCATGTCTGTCTCTACACCAGGGCCCATAGGTTAGAAAGTGTTACTTAGGGGTACCCTCCACAGTGACATATCATCCAAACTGTTTCGCTTTGCGGACTGAAAGGGTCATTACGAATAACTGCACCAGGGCAACAAGTAAGAACTTAGGGCCATTCCAGGCAAACCAGGAGGCATGGCCACTCGAGCTGAAGATCTGCCATTGAAGGGTTTTAGGGGCAAACGATGGGATCAGATTCATGTTATTGAAATTGAGTTTCTCGCCCTCATTTCTTCACAACACAGAGGGAGTAAGAGGCTAAGGATGGAGGCCCTTTCCAGCTTTGGCATTCTATAAATCTGTGTTTGGTAGGCATTTGTAGGCTTGAGTAAAATAGAACCTCAAGGAAGTTTGGGGGGTGGACTGCAATTCAACATAAACCTTGAAGATCCATACCAATATCCTGTGTTTTCCGTTGAAACCCAATAAAAGTGCCCAAGAAAAACACTCCCAAGGAAACTCCACTCATCCACCCATCCAAGAAGGGAAAGGCGATGCCCATGAAAACATTCCGTTGAAATTGAAGCCTTGTTGCCAATCCACCTCTCCCACAAGTCCTAGCCCTCTCTTCCTCCTCCTCCTCCTCCTCCTCCTCAAGACTGCAGTAGCATAGGAGAGGTGATCGGATCTCTAAGAGGATAAGAGCATGAAGAGGTTAAGTTAGTGTTGTTGATTCAACTCCTATAACATCCTCTCCACCTTAAAACCTCATTTCTCTCAAAAAACAACAACAACAAAAGAGCACACACTCTCTTAAAAAAATATTCATGGCTACTCATTGTCTAGAGAATTAAGCACAAAAGCTTCAACCTCCTTCTCTACAATATGAAGATAGCCTGCTTTCCTCATGCACCCTTTCTTACAATCTAACTGGAATTCTTGCTGAACATACTTTATCCTCTCTATGTGCTAACTCGTGTTCTATCTAGTCCTTACCAAAATTCTACCAATAAATTTCATCTCTTCTATGAAGCTTGTCTTTTCTGCTTCCTCTCTTTCTTTCTTTCAAATTACTTAAACATTTATCTTTCAAGGTATTTATATGCTGTATTTCTACAAGTATAATCAATGAGTGTTGGTATCTATCTCTGAATTCTCTTTCCTAAGACACTGGTAACCAGTGTGGTTTAATGAAGTTTAACAAATTAAACAAATAGAGAAAATGGAATTTGGATTAAATATTTGCAAATCACAGATCTGATAAGATATTGTATCCAGATTATATAAAGAAAATTTAAAACTCAGTAATAAGAAAACAAACAAACCAATTACAAAATGGGCAAAAGATTTAAACAGGTACTTCATCCAAGAAGAATATGTATGTCAAACAAGCGCATGAAAAGATATATGTTACCAGTATTAGGAAAATGCAAATTAAAAATCACATGAGGTATGCAAACATTAAACACCCACTGAAACTAATTTAAACCTAAAAAGACTAATTATATGAAGTGTTGGCAGAGAGGTGGAGTAACTCCCACACACCACTGGTAGGAATGTAAAATAGTATAACCATTTTGGAAAACAATTTCTTAAAAAAAAGTTAAAGATATGCCTAACGTATGTTCTAGCCATAACACTTCTAGGCATGTACCCAAGAGATAAAAGCAAATGTCCATACAAACATTTATATGTGAATATTCAAGAAAGTTTTATTTGTAATAGCCCCAAACTGGAAACAATACAAATATCTATCAGTAAGGTAATGCATAAACAACTGTAGCATATCTGTATAATAGATCACTATTCAATAAAATAGAATAAATTTTGATACATGTAACAACGTGGGTGAGTTTCAAAATAATTATGCTGAGTGGGGAAAAAAAGCCAGAAAAAGAAGAATGCATCCTCTGTGATTTCATTTATACAAAATTCTACAAAATGCAAACTAAACTATAGCGACATAAGACAAATCAGTGGTTGCCTAAGGATTGGGGGAGGGCAGCAGATAGGGTGCTGGAGAGGGCTGAGAAGGATTACGAAGAGAGATCCTTTGAGGGTGATAGATACATTCACTATCTTGATTGTGGTGATGGTTTCATGGGTGTACACATATGTCAAAACTTATCAAATCGTTCACTTTAAATCTATGCAGTTATGTCAAGTATATCTTAGTGAAGCTTAATTTAAAAAGATAGACATAGTCTGTCATCTAGGAGCTCAGAGTCGTGGTCTCACTGAAGAGACACTACTCGAAGGAGGAAAGGGTTTTCATGTGTTTATCTATTCTGTTTTGGCATCATCTAGTCCAGCATTCTCTACAATCACTCAATACTTGGCCTAACACACTTACAATGTGCTACTGTTCCCACTAAGTGTCCACTCCTGCTGTTTGAGCATTTGGTGGGAGGAGGAGTAGATATCTAAGTCTGACTTCTTGAGACTTGCACAATTGATTCTGAACCACAAGTGACCCTCTGGGACAGGATTGAGGGACTTGTCCCCAGGGCCTGAGACCTGGAAGGGGCCTGGGGGTCTTCTAATCCCACCTCCATACAGTGTAGGAATCCCCTCTACTTCTGAGTAACCATCATCCACTTTCTGACAATGTCTCTGGGATGGAAATTGCCACTGTTCACCGAATATAAAGCAACTAGCTACATTCCAATGGGAAGAAACCGGAGTGGGACAAGAGGAAATGTGAGAGCTGTCCTTAAAACCCACGAGAATCTCTATCCTTTCTTTCAATGTGGTTCCTTGGGACCTCTAAATTTGGGAGGAAATCAATTATTTTCAGTGGAGGAGGTAGAAGAAGGAGAGATGAATGGATGTGAAAAATGAGACCTAACTTGCTAACAAATTCTTCTTAAAGAATGGCATGTCTGACCACGTGGGCCATTTGTTTGGTTGAAGGGGTTTCTATGTTAGTTAGCTCTGACTAACTTTGAGCACACCTCTTCATGTCTCGTTTTCTTGGCTTTCCCAACTTTGTGCATTTAGACCCAGAGCATAGCCTGCCTTCCGCCTGATCAGCAATAAGGCTCCTAAGAACTTTGGGTTCTGAGGAGAGAAAAAGCTCTGTGTAGAAAGACCAGGACTGTATCATTTTCATTTCTCCTTGACGCTTTCAAGCTTGGTGACTTCAGCTACTTCTCTGAAGGGAATAATCTTTTAAGCTCTCCATCCAATCTGTTCTCAGACAGGAGTTTAAGCTCCCCCATTCGAAGTTTATCAGACCGATCTACAGAGACTTTTCCGGGAGGATGTTTACAAAGGACGTTTAGTGTTGCCAAGAAAAGAGAGAACGAGAATGATAGGGCTTCTGAAGGGCAGTTTCAGAGGCAGTGAGATTTAAGCATAAAGGGACCTTTCTTTCTCTTACTGACAGGTTGTCCACAGGCCAGTGGTGGGCGAAACCCTGCCAGAGAAGGTCCCTCATAATCACACGAACCAGTGGAGTTTGCCTCTTAGGGTCGTCTTGCTTTCTCTTGTTGCAGAGTTGAAATTATTTCAGGGATTAAAGCTCATAGTTCTATTTTCCTCCACTCCTCTGCTTCCTATAGAATCACTTTATTTTTGGGGGGGAGTGGAGTCTTCTTAAAAGGTGTTGGCTTGCTTAGTAACAGTGTCATATCTACATGACTGTGTAGCAGTAACCATGTAAGAACAAATTACTCTTCTTTAGGGAGAAGGGAATTCTGGAACAGGTCATTTATATCTAATAAACCATGTGATACAGGCACAGAGCATTTTAAATATGGTTTCAGAAACCTCAGAATTATTGAAATGGTGTATCCGTTCAGGTATCTACAACGCTGAAACTTTCCACTTGCAGAAATCTAAATGTGTTTGGTTTATTAAGTTTGGAGTCATTCTGTGAGAAATACGCCCCCTCAGCTCTCCCCCAACCCCCATATTCAATCATACACTAATACACAGTGAGGTCTGGAGAACAACTTCATTTAACTATTGCTTTAGGGGCATTTTTGAAAAATTCTAACAAAACAAACATTTCTGCAGCCAGTCTAGGGAAACAATTTTCCTCTCTAATAAGGATGACTTCATTTTATCCTAGTAAAAGATAAATTTTCATCATCATAATCAAGCAGGAGAGAAATCATTCCCTGTGAGCTGCCTAACAAGTTGTGCAGTTGTAGTTCATTTTAATTAACAAGCTCCATTTTTGAATTGTTAATAGCTCTTCCTTTCATTTTAGTCAAGTCTAGAACTAAATGGATTTCAACTATGAGTTTCTCCCTCCCCCTTCAAAGAACTATTACATTTCAAGTGTCTTACAGAGAAGAACATGAATTTATCCCATTTGTCATCAGCTAAAGTCTTCAACTGGAGGAAGAACTTGTTATTCATGACAACATCCGTGTGTGATGAAAAAGAAAACCTAAAAAAAGACCTTCTAAAGAACATCCACTGCGAAGCGGGTGGGTGGGAGGACTGTGAGCAGGAAGGGAGGGGAAGAAGGCTGGCGCTCAGCAGGAGATTTCCATGGGCTCAATAAATAGGGAAACCATAATATTACATACAAAGCTCTAGCCTTCAAGTCATGTAACATATTACCATGAAGAAAAGTTGGGAACCAAATGTTATGTTTCATGGCTGTTTTCAGCACAACACACACACACTTTTTTTTAAAATGTCTTTGTCTTTTCGAACAGTTTTAGGCCCACAGTATTTTTTTTTTTTTTTAAGAAGAAAACCATGGGTCTTAACATATTGCCAAGAATGACTTCCAAGAACAAAGATTAGCTGTACGATGATTGAGAATTAAGCAAAATTCTAGAACAGGCTTTGTTTATCCAAGTTACTTCCACCCACCACTGGGTGGTAGTATGATTGAAACCTCCATTCCCAGGTACACTGTCCTCACACCTCCCCCCTGCCCCGGGTCACTGATGTCACCATCTGGGAAGTGTGTGTGTGAGTGTGTGAGTGTGTGTCCTTTGAGTCAGTAGAATGCTGTCCTGATTGAATGTGATCTGCAGCCCTCATGACAGAAGGTATTGTTCTGTCCTTTTCAATCAACAGTTTTCCATCTCGAGGACACAGAGGTGGCTTAGAAAGAGGTCACCCTGGGGCATGTGGCCGGCATGATGGTCCCGGGCTTGTTTTATGACACCAGAAGATATGCATCATCAGCCCCAGGGAAAGAAATGAAAGTCTCCCAATTAAATTTTAATCATGCACGCGTCCACGCCACTGTCAGAACGAAAATCAAAAACCTTACAGTCTCCTGGTGTAAAGGGCCTCAACCTTTCATCAGCTAGAAGCCCTCCGAGCTACACGTTCTGAAAGATTTTTGCCTACCAATGTGCAGCTCTCATGAAATAATAATTCGACGTCTCGTTGTTTCATTAACCACAGCTACTAACAACTACAGCTACCTTTAGTGGAGGCCTTGCTATGGACCAACCCCACCAGCCCTGTGAGGTGGGTGTTCTTATTGTGCCTATTTGACAGACGAGGACACTGAGGTTCAGGGAGATCAAGTAGCTCCATCAACATCATTCAGTGAGAGGTGGATGGGCACGGGCTGACCCCAGACCTGTGTGCAGTCAAAGCGCAGGTGATGCATCACTATTCCATTTGGCCCAGCAGAGCTTCCCTCTGGTTTACCTGAGGTGGTCCCTGCGGTGACCACACAGCCAAAAATGGGGGCATTTTGATGAGACTGCAACCCACATCCAGGCAAATGAGGAATTGCCGTCAAGCTCTTTGAAATATTGAAAATTGCTCACAGACCTCCTCTCTCATCTTCCATGCCATTCACACCTTTAATCATTCCTAGAGGTTCAGGGGCTCAGAGATAGGGACCCACTTGCTAAGTCCCATTCCCACACATAAGAGACATGTTGAGATTCAGTGAGGCTGTGCGGAAGGTTCATGTGCAAGGACATGGAAAGTGTGGTTCCCAGTCCCTTCCACTGTTGGGGACCCCTGGGGAAGCAGAAATGCTATATGGGCTGAGACAAGACATTACTCCTTACTTCCTTTTTTTCCCCTTTCCTCTGCAAAATTGCTTTCCCTGGGATTCTGTTCCTCACTGCCCAGGAAGTAAGGGCTTCATTCTCCACGAACAAACGTCAGATAATTTTATTGTTTTCTATAATCCCTTCGGTTGTATGATATTACCAGCGTGCGACCTGGGGCCTAACATTTCAGAGACACCACATGCTGACTGCTCTGGCCGTTTTGAAACAATCTGGATCGAAACCTACCGGCCAACAAATACAAAGAGAGAGCGAGGCCATCAATCATCAGCAGACATCCCGAAGGGTCTTTTCTCACACTTTGGTGGGAGGGGTGGGGGGGGGAGGGGTGACAGCAGAAGAATGTGAACATTTAAATAGATCTTGCTGGGTCTTAAAGCATGAATTGGTATCAAAAGATCTTTGACACGAGCTGAATGGATGTTGAAAATAATATTTGAGGAGCACGGGAACCCCACTTCTCTTTCAGGTGAGCGGCCCCGGAGTTCACTTTTCTGTTGACGGTGAGCGCTGGGGGGCCTGGCCGGAGCCTGTTTATCTCTGTGCCCCCACAGTGCCTAATGTACAGCATGGCACACTGGAGCATTGAGGAAATAGAGGCTTTATTATTGGAAATGAAGCCCAGTATCTACAGGGCTGGCACTGGGAGGAGACTGGCTCGGGGTAAGAGGCGGGCTGAGAAAGGCAGCTTTGGAGACCCTCACTGCATATCTAGGATTCGCCTTCTCCTTGGAGTGACCTTGGGCCCACCCCTCCCCCCTCCACGCTGGTCCCACCATTTTTCCAGGGGAGGTCTGGAGACTGCTGAGGGGAGGTCGGGCATTAAAAAAAAAAAAAAAGACTTTACAGCCAGTAGGAAACCTCTAGAAGGGCGTAGCAGAGATCCAGCAAGTCTTAAGACCTGGCTGTAAAGCGCAGTTTTATATGGCAGGAGCTCGCAGCTCACCATGGCCCTTTTCCCTGCCTCTGTGTGGCAGAGAACATATTTCCCCGGGCTCCCCCCAGTAGGGCTGCCTTAGGCCTCCAGAATTCTCTATGCCCATTGCCCAAAGACATTCCACACAACTGACTTGGAAATTCTACAAGCATTCCGGTTAAATCTATATTTTCATAATATAGTTAGAAATATTTTTAAAAACTAAAACAAGAAATAATATGCACCTGGCAGGTGTGACTCAGTGGTTGAGCGTCGACCCATGAACTAGGAGGTCACTGGTTAGATTTCTGGTTAGGGCACATGACCAGGTTTCGGGCTGGATCCCCAGTAGGGGGTGTGCAGGAGGCAGCTGATCAATGATTCTCTCTCATAGATGTTTCTATCTCCCTCTCCCTTCCTTTCCCTCTAAAAGAAATAAAAAACATATTTAAAAGAGTGAATTTTTTTTAAAAAAAAATACTATGCATGTTCCATGGAATTATACTACATTAACACATCATTGACCACTAACAGAAATCTCTAACTCATTTTAGGGCCAACCTCAGAATAAAAAGTTTGTTATCCCTGTATATTTAGAGTGTCCCCTCAGGAAAAAGTTCCCATTTGCAACCTGGAAAATGTTAACCTAAAAGTAAAAAGTCTGAATAGAGGAAACAAGTGTTTATTTGAGATCAAAGAATTGCAATCTGGGGAGAACAAATTGAGGCAGACCCCCTCCTTGATTCCCCCAGTACAGGAAAGGGACTCAGGGGTTTTATGGGGAAAAGGGAAGAAGATGAGGTAAGCTGTATTAAAGAAGAGTTATTGGCGCTAGATGAGGTAAATTTAGATTTTATACTTCGTGGATTATCCAATCTTTGGTCCCCAGGCAGAGGCTAGATTTCTACTTCATTGATTGTTTAGCAACTCAGTCTTTGGTAAAGAACAAGCTCATCCGTTCTTACAAACAGGCTATTCTCCTTCTCACTGACTTCTTGGAATGTTGGTGGTTTGGTCCAGTTCAGAAAGTAAAGAAAAACAAGACGTGCAGGAAGTTCCTCTCAAATGGCCACTCCGGCTCCACTTCACCGTGGCTCCATTCCTGTCCTCCTTCACAAAAACGAGGCAACGAAATAACTTAGAGAAGTTTATTAGGAGCAGAGGCCGATAAGACAACAACTGTCGCCTGTGTTCTCCAATTTCAAAGTGTGCTAGTCAAAGCAAACAACCTCTCATTGGGTTTATAATAAACGTCACAAATTTGAACATACAAAATAATGTATGCCAGCTAAAGACCACTTCTAGTTGTTTTACATACTTAGGTTCCACATTAAATTTCAGTTTTAAAAGATTTTGGTGTCTCAAAAAGTTTTGAAAGCCCCTCCCTAGACCATTAAAGGGAGGTTGCACCTTCTCACCTGTTCCCCAGACCCACTCTTGCATGTCCTGCTCCCCAGGACCTTGAAACCTACCTGCCTACAGACTTGTCCTTATTCTGGCAGGATCCAAAAGGAGAACCAGGTCTCAAGGCAATTCCACGGAGGCACTTTGCAATGAGGCTGTTGGGGGACATGTCCGGGGAGTGCTCATAATTAAAACCCTTTGCTGCCCTAACTGCTTTGGCTCAGTGGATAGAGTGTCGGCCTGCAGACTGAAGGGTCCCAGGTTCCATTCTGGTCAAGGGCACATGCCTGGGTTGCGGGCTTGATCCCCGCATTAGGGGGCCGCTGACTCCCCACTTTTCTCCATTATGGTGGCTTCCCTGGGTCCGAGGAACCACTTTCTCCTTCTAAAGCTACAGGATGTCAAGGGTTGGTCCACTACACCCCAGCATAAACTGTTTTATCATAAATGTTTTAAAGGGTAATTTTCTTATACACTACAGCACAGTGACAACTGAAATTATTGTTCAACATCCTTGCACATCAGCGCCAACGGGCCCCTTGGAGGGACCTGGACCAATCCCACATTTCCATATGAGGGAACTGAGGCCCAGAGAGGGAAGTGAATTACACAAGGTCACACAGCGCATGCTCCCTTGACTCTGTGTCCCCTCTTCTCACAATGCTCCACGTCCTTACTTGCCATAATGATCAGCTGTCAGGGGAGAGGGTTAACCTTCATTCTGAAAGACGTTAGTAGTGATTTATATTTTAAAATGTGGCTAATGGTAGAAATAAAATGGTAATGAGAAAGCAACACATGCTTTCAAAGTGACTGTTCACCAGAGAGAACATTAAGCCTGATTTGATCACACCCATTAGAGATTTCAGCTGAACATTAGAGAGATGTTTCTTGGGAATTTGTCTGATAGATGTGGCAGGGTCAGCTGCCAGGGATAAAGAACCATCACTGAAATATCCAACTAGACAAAAATTTCTCAGTTACAGGTATGAGAGACTTTGAAATGCTACACATAAATCAAACCATTTCAATTGAAGCAGCTATTTTTTAAAAATTCTTTTTTACAGTGTAAGCATTTTTACCTTTACTGGCCTATTTCATAAGTAGAAATGATGCTTTGGGAGGGTGGGTTTTATTTATTAGTTGTTTCAATGTTGGGTTTTATAAGGTGAGACACCTATATGGAGAGCCGTAAGCCTGGAAGGTAACTTAGAGACTATCTGCTCCAACCCTTCATTTTCAAATGACGTAGCTGTGGTCCAGAGAGGGCAAGTGACTGTCCCAAGGTCACACAGCAGCCAGCATCAGAGTCAGGGCTACAAAAACACCTCCAGCTCTAGATCAAGGAGTTATTTGATCAACAGACAGTAGAGCTCCTGGGCTGTGAGTTGCAGGAACAAGATTACAGTACTGAATATACAAAGAAACACAGTTCACTTCCTTTATAAGTAATTTCTCTTGGTTTTTAGAAATATAATCTTTTTGCTTACTCAACTTCAAAAAAAATTTAAAACAGGGCACAATAAAACACTTGCAATCAAACCAAAGAGAGAGAGAGAGGGGGGGGCAGAAATAAGAATGTGTGAATAAAGCATGCACATATGTATGTGTGTGTGTGTGGTCTGTGTGGGTGGGGAGAGGTGGTAAAAAATAATTTTTCTGGGGAGGGTGTGAAATCAAAACCTCAAATAAGAATGGTCACTAAAATTGATTAGATCTGAGTTCCTGGTAATAAAGTTTTCATTTGCTTATTCATTAAAAAAAAAAAGAACACCTTTAATAGAGATATGACTAGAGATTCTTCCTTTCTTTCTCTAATCCTATCACATCTTCCTACACACCAGCCTGAGAACCATGGAGCAGAACTCAGCACTTTGGAGCTAGAAGGCTCCTCGTACACCACCCAGCCCAACCCTCTAGTTGACAGAGGGACAGCTGGAACCCCAAAGGGGGAGGTGATGGCCAGAGTAATGGCAGAGCCCAAGAAAAGGGGGGGCGGGGAGGGAGGGTGTTGCCAGAGAGACATTGGACACCTCATGTCTGAGTTTCGGGGTTGTTAACGATAAAAAATAATTTTTAACTTGCTTTTACAAATAGCCCCAGTTGCATAGGAACAGATAATATTCCTGACCCCTTTAGCCACCTCCCCAAGAAGCTTGAGCCTGATGGTCACAGAACTTCTTACTTCCAGGGTGTTTCATTAGGTGCAGCATCTTTTCATGCCTGGCGCGCCCCGTGGACCATGGCTGACCCCTGTGAGGTAAGAGGGCAGGAGAGGAAAGTGTGCTTCAGAGAGTCAGGCTCGGCCAAGGTGGCCCCACAGGCAGTGCTGCTGGAGGCTCAGCTCCTGATTGAGTCAAGCTGCTGAAGGCACATCCACCCTTTTCCCTCTGTGCTATGGTCCCCATAAAAGAATGGCAGTGACAGATGGACCAGTGTACCCCATTGCCCACTGACGCCACCCCTGCAAGGACTCTGTGACAGCTCGTTGGGGTGCCAGCTCCATGGTCAAAGCACCATCTCTTATAAGTATTTATTAAACATCCAACACAACCGTTTGAATGAAATGGCTGTTTTTAAGTAATACGTTTCTTTTTCAAGGTGAAAGATTCAAGGACTTATGTTGGAAGTTTTGCAGAAGACTAATGGGTACCTTAACAGATGACCTGCAAACCTCGTGGCCACCCAGGGGCTTCTGGGATTAGGTTAACACTGCTCATGACTCAAGGAAATTAAGAGAAACTTCAAACTGAGATTCAGGGGGTCTGGGTGCGGCAAGAACTGAGAGAGACACGGGGAACAGTAAAGCAGTTGTCAAGCATGGGGTCCCACCTCTGGGCCTGAGGCTTAAAGTTTAAAATAATAATAATAATAACCTGGCATCTTGATTTGATTTAAGTGAAAAACCAGTGTCTACAGGCGGCTGCTGAGCGGGCCGCCCATCCTGCTGGGGCAACACGGATCCGTCATCAGAGACACGGATAACTGGAGCAGAGGGCCCAGCTGGGGTCTTCTCCCCTCCTCCGCCCCACTCCCCTTTGAATTTGCAATGCCAGCGGTTAGAAAAAGTGTCTCCATCTTGTAAACACAACAAATTTGATCTGGAAGTCATTGAGAAAACATAAACACGGAGCCTCGTGCGGTCCTGTGTACACTCCCCCAGCCCGGCTAAAGCTGAGCCTGTTGTGGAAGAATTGGCTTTTTTCAAAGGTGCTTTTCTTTTTAAAATGAAAATCCCAAAAAGTACATGTTACCATGTGGATCCAGATCCCGGCAGAGAGACCACAGTACGTGGACAAGTGTTGCCTAAGCAGGTCAGGGACAGAATGTCACACTTACTTGGGTTGTCTTCTGCAGTTGCAGAAACTGCTTTTCTGAAAAGTCAATTATTTTTGAAGTAGAGACTAATAGTACAGAAACAACTTCTAAACGATACCCTTAGTTAAGAATACGGTTTCATAATTATTCCGTGTTTCCCAAATCCATTCCAAATCTGCAGTAACATGGCCCAGGAATTTAGCCCAGTTCCCTTCATTTAACCAATAAGTACATGGAGGCACAGATGGAGGAAGTGACTGACTTGAGGTCACAGAGCTATTAGTGTCAGAGGCAAAAAGAGGACAGTGACTTCCTGGTTTCTACTGGTTCTTTCAGGACACATCTCTCCCAGCGGTGTTGCTATTTACTAACATTTTTGTCCAAGGGCGTCTGTCAGATATTGTGTTTTACATGGAGCAGGTATGGGCTTTGAAAGAAATGCCACATGATTGTTTTTAAAATGACTTCATTCTGATTAGGAGCTTCCAGTTCA
Organism: Myotis brandtii; assembly: GCF_000412655.1. Lineage (NCBI taxonomy): Eukaryota > Metazoa > Chordata > Mammalia > Chiroptera > Vespertilionidae > Myotis > Myotis brandtii. Next base: position 6,315,030 of record NW_005365371.1, on the reverse strand, counting down.
CTGAGTTGGTAGACAAATGCTCCCACTCAGTCATGAGTGAATGGAGCTCATTCTGGAAGAGGCAGTCGACCCACCCACCTGGGGGCCATGCAAGGGCCAAACGTGTGCAAGTGGAGCAGCTGTAAGGGCCTCTGGTTACTCATGTCCGTACAGCCCCAGGTCACGGCAGGCCGGCATCTCACCTGCTCCAGGCTGTGGCCTCTGCAGAAGAAGGGGCTCTGGGCCCACTGAAGCTCTGCCTCTACCCTGGGGGCGCTGAGAGGGAAGGGAGTAAGGGCCTGGAACCCCAAACTTCTCTAGCCCACTCTCCCCTCCCCTTCTCCCACTTACTGCTTCCCAGCCTCCCTGCTGCCTCCTCCCCAGTTAGCACAGTAGCAGGATCTCTAAAACCAGGCCTGAATGGGAGAGAGAATGATCTTATAGAACCACTGCTTTCAATGCTAAGGCCCAAAGAATCCTTAAACATGGAAACCCAAAGGCCTGTCTATCTACCTCAAGTGAGAGAGGAAAAAATACATCAAGAACAAATTCTAAATGGATAACTCAGTAAATCATCCTGCCATTTGGTACATGCCACCCTCACCAGGCAGAATTCAGATCTTGTCATAATGAGAACAAGCACACGCCTTGACAACACCCTCCAGGCCAGAGGGCACTGTCCTCCTCACCAGCTCCCTATATCCTCCAGCCCTGCAAGCTAGCTCTTTGCCACCCCATTTATAGACCAGCCCAAGGCTTAGTGAAGGGGTGAGGTATTTGTAGTTCCTTTTTTCCTGGTCCTGAGAAGAGGGTGGCAAGCCATGCGTGTCAAATCTCCTCTGAACTTGGCCGAACTCTCAGTAAACCAAAACCTGTCCATACCACACCATGATATATTTCCTCCTCCACTACTAAGCAGCCCGGTGAACTTAGGTGAAACAACCTAACGCAACTTCTAACCGTCTTCTGGTGTTAGCTCCATTGTTTTTGTTCACTCAGCTGCAAGGTTTTTTAAAAAAAAGGAACCAAAGATCATAAACAGTATCAGCATTGGAAGGTTTTTGGAAAGAAAACCAATGAATGATGAAAAGAATTGTTGAAATTCCTGGGGGCCATTTGGTTGAGGTGTTTGTGCCCTGGTACCAAGACTCCTGAGACTGTGTCTTCAATCTCTGTCTCCACGCCCTGCCCCGATTCCCACTTCAATGGGGCTGTGGCGCTGACTGCCCTCAACTTCTTCCTCTCCCCAGAGAAACAGGCTGCAAATGCACAAGAGCTCCCCCAGTCACTGTGGCCTGAATGTTTGTGTCTCCCCAAAATTCATATGTGAAAACCCAGCTCCAATGTGATGGTTTGAGGAGGTGGGGCCTTTAGGGGGTGATCAGGTCATGGGGGTGAAGCCTTCAGGAATGGGATGCATGGCTTATAAAAGGGACCTACGAGAGCTCCTTTGCCCTTTCAGCCACGTGAGGACACAGTGAGGAGACAGCCCTCTGAGAACCAGGAAGCCGGCCCTTACCAGGCACGGAATCTGCGGTGCCGTGACCTGGAACTTCCCAGCTTCCAGAGACGTGAGAAACAAACTTCTGTTGTTTAGAAGCCACCCTGTCTATGCTATTTTTGTTATTGCAGCCAAACTAAACTGTCGCTTGGTGCATCAGTCACAAAACAAACATTTACTGAGCAACTAGGTGCCAAGCATTGTTCTAGGCACGTGGGAATATAGTCCCTAACAAAACAACATCCCTGCTCTCCTGGAGCTCCTGTTATGGCAGCGGTTCTCAACCTGTGGGTCGCGACCCCTTTGGGGGTCGAACGACTCTTTCACAGGGGTCGCCTAAGACCATCGGAAAACACATATATAATTACATATTGTTGTTGTGATTAATCACTATGCTTTAATTATGTTCAATCTGTAACAATGAAAATACATCCTGCATATCAGATATTTATATTATGATTCATAACAGTAGCAAAATTAGTTATGAAGTAGCAACGAAAATAATTTTATGGTTGGGTGTCACCACAACATGAGGAACTATATTAAAGAGTCGTGGCATTAGAAAGGTTGAGAACCACTGTGTTATGGGGAGGGAAGTCAGGGCAGATGGTAAAGAGAAATTAGTAAAGGATATTCAGGTGATGATAGAGAGGGATCTTCTAAAGCATGTCTCCAGAAGTGCCTGGGGACACTTACTGACTCAGGCACTTCCCACCACTCTCTCATCTCCCTTTACTAGGTCTGTGAGGTGAGCAGGCAGGGAACATGGAATAGTGCGAATGTGCCCTGAGGGATGTAGGGCTGTGCCCATCGCAAAAGCACCAAAACACAGGCTGCCTGGTGAGGCAGGTGGGCATGAGGGATGCTGCTCTGGGTTGAAGGGCAGCAGTCCTGAGCCCCATATCCCCATTTGCCACCCTCTCCCCATCGGCCTCCCCCACATCACTTCACCTCTCTGGATCCTAATACTCTCGTTTGTTAAATGGGACACAGCAAGCTGAGAGGTTTCTCTTTCCATCCATCCTTTTCCCTAGTATTGCATTCTCAGACTTTTATTCCACGTGGTCACTTTATTTTGGACTCTAACTAGTTAAGGCAGAAAAAAATGACCTAAAGAATAGCCCATAGACCTGGTCACAGAGATGCCTCAGGAAGGGAAGGCACATTGCTTTCACCAAAGGAGGAAATCCACCATCGAGAAATCAGAGCCTGTTGCACGAACTTTTTCTCAGAGAGATCATCTAAAACAATAGCCAAGAGGATTTTTAAAAGGAATCATGAAGAGGAGCTCATCTCAGCAAACATCACAACTAACCATAGAGCTGGGCCACTGTGAACAATGTTCCTGTGTTGGTGCTGGAACAGGCAAGTAGAGCCAGGTCATCGAGGACATCCATGACAGCTGACGAACACCTACTCACTGACTTCTCCGTGTGCCCTGCTGACCCGGCCACCCTGTCCTCTCTCTTGGGACACCCCCTCCCTAGGTCCCGCTTCAGTACCACAGGCTGATGGCCAGCACCTGCCCTGCGGGCAGGTAGTGTTCAGTGTGTTCATATCCCACCCCTGAGCACTCAGGCTCTATCGGCGGTGGCTTGTCCTTCTGAGAGTATAACTTAGCAGTTTCTATCGAAATAAAAGTACCCTTCAACTCAGCAATTCCACTTTTAGTTATTTCTCTAAAAATATAGGGCAAGTAACCCAGCCGGCATGGCACAGTGATTGAGTGTCAACCTATGAACCAGGAGGTCACAGATTTCCAGTCAGAGCACATGCCCAGGTTTCGGGCTTGATCCCCAGTGTGGGGCATGCAGGAGGCAGCCGATCAATGATTCTCCCTCATCATTGATGATTCTATCTTTCCCTCCCTCTTCCTTCCTCTCTGAAATCAATAAAAATATATTCAATAAAAATATTTTTTAAAAAATATATATGGCAAATATATATTCATAAGGGTACAAATATACACCTGGGAGTAGAATAGGGGGAGTACGATTGTGGTTGGTGTAGGGGTAAAGGAAGGGTGGGGCTTTTGCTTTTAATTCTAAATTTACATTTTATTTAAACTTTTTAAAATTAAAAACTAATTTATATGTTGTGTAGACTTTTTAAAAATTAAAATTAAAAGCAATATTACTTGGGCAGGCCTTAGCTGTCTTCTGACTAAAGTCTCAACTCTAGCATCCCTGAAGATGTGGCTCGACCAACTCTCCGTCTGCAATGTGGCTCAGCACGGCTGAATGTAGGAGGACCCCAGGCTACAAAATTGTGGTGCTTTAAAAAAAAGTTAGTGGTAGAAACACCAATCAGAAAGGATATATGCACCCCTATGTTCATAGCAGCACAATTCACCATAGCTAAGATCTGGAAACAGCCTAAGTGCCCATCAGCAGATGAATGGATTAGAAAACTGTGGTACATCTACACGATGGAATACTATGCTGCTGTAAAAAAGAAGGAACTCTTACCATTTGCAACAGCATGGATGGAACTGGAGAGCATTATGCTAAGTGAAATAAGCCAGTCAATGAAGGAAAAATACCACATGATCTCACTCATACATGGATAATAAAGACCATTACAAACTTTTGAACAATAATAGGGGTAAGAGATCAACTGAAGGACTTGTATGCATGCATATAAGCATAACCAATGGACATAAGACACTGGGGGGTAGGGGAGGCCAGGGGATTGTCAAGGGTGGGGGAAAAAAAGGAGGCATATGTAATACTCTTTGTAATACTTTAAGCAATAAAACAATTTTTAAAAAAAAGATAATTACCAAACTGCAGGGAAAAAAAGTTAGTGGGGGAGAAATTAGCTTGGGGAAGAAGTTGGTGGGTGTTATTTTAGCCGTTACAGGTATATTCAGACCCCTCAAGCTGCAGCTGACGTCCATCTCATGTAGGAATAAAAATGATCGCTGAGATTAGGTGGTGGGAGAGGAAGAAGAGAACTTTGGCTCAGTATCAAATTCAATCTCTTTTCGCAATTAACTGTGACCTTTACTTAGCGTCCCCACATCCAATGGAATGCAACGGGAGGGAGTTCCAGAAAAATGCCCACTACTTAAGCAGTTCAATTATGGATTATACCACCCCAGACCTCCACTCTGGGGCCCAGACCAGAGCTGTGATCATCCTAATTGCACTCTTGTATTCATTCATTCATCAGTTTCTTCTCCTCCTTCCCCTCCTGCTCCTCTTCTCCTCCTCTTCTGTGTGCCAGCTCTAAGGAAGGGGATGATAATGATGATGATGTTGATGATGGGAATGAAGAAGAGGGAGAGGAAAACCACAGCGCAGGATGAAGGGAAGAAACAAAAAGGCTAAGAGGAAGAAAGGAGAAAAAATAAAAAGAAGGGAAAAGAAGAGATAGTGAGGAAGAAAAGAAATGGTACTAAGTAGGGCCCTGGTTTCTTAAATTATGATTAAACTATTTCACGTGAGTGTTAGAGTTGAACCCCCCCTGCTCCGGAAGACTGTGATGACAAACTGGCAGTAATGACGATTGATTACAACTTTTTTTTTTAAGTAAGGAAAGAAGGTGCAAATCCAGGGCATATAGCTGCCTGCCCTCAACTGACGAGAGGGCAGGGAGGGAGGCGTTCAAAGGATTAGTGGCTAAAGGAAAGAACTGCTTTTTCTTCTTTAAAATAAGAGAGAGAGAGGTGGGGAGAAAGGGTCCACCAGTAATGATATTGTTGCTACTGTGAGTCGCACATTCAGCTACAACAATTAGTCTTGGCCAAACACACCAAACAAGAGAAATGACCCAGAGGATACTGAGCCAGATGGAGTCAGTCGGGCAAGGAACCCAGTTGCTTCCAAGTGAGGCTTTGGTGATGTGAATGTGGTCACCAGAAGAGTCAACTTCCCTGTAAATTCAAACTGTGCTGGCACTCCCCGTCACTACGGGACCACTCCTGAGCTCTGGAGTCAGAACACCCCCCCTCCCCCCGCCCCCGCACACAGCTGTTGGGAAACGCCCCAGGCCTCAGCAGGCCAGCAAGGAGAGCTCTTCAGGGATTGCCAGGCCATGGAAACAGTCCTGGACTTAGTCAGGAGAGCCTGCCACTAACCTCTCAGATGACCTCGGACAGGTCATGACTTTGCTTTCAGGAGCTCATTTTTCATGTCTGTAAATTGAGGGTGATCGTGTGGGGAGTAGATTTCCGACCTCTTGTTCCCAGGTGTGTATCCACCAATAAACCACATCAGATTCACCAAGGGTAGGATGAGGGGCAGGAGCATTTAAACACACTTTCTGAGGCAGCCCCACTTCTGATTTCATAGGTGCAGGAACCCCCAAGCTGGTGCTGATGACTGGCCTGTTATCATTTAACATTACTGTTAGGTCACCACTGGACTTAAATGACCTCTGAAGTCCTTTCTGGCCCAGAGACAACCACTAAAAAAGGTTCTATAAATTACATCAAAGTCTTTGGGAGATGGAACTTTCTTTCAAGTAACAAGGAAAAGGAAGACAGGACAGCTCATGGACTTCAGAAGTTTTTAAAAAATAATGCCCGTCATGGGAAGTATGACCCACATACATAAACAGAATTGAAAAGGCAATTAAAACACACACACACATTTCCCCTCAACTTCAACTCCTTAAATATAATCTAGGGGCAGTGTAGGGGTGGCAGGGAGAGAGGGACGCCTCTATCTCCCAGCCATTTACTGAAGTGATTTATTGTGGCAGTCACACAGGTCCTTGTTGGGGCCTGTTACAGTTCGCTAAGCCCCACTAAGCTCAGGTATTAGGGGTCCTTCCCTGGAACATTTGCGGTGAAGGAAGAGAGGAAGCTTTACTTTTGTTAGTTGCCTGAGGCTCGTGGAAATCTTGGGACACAACTCTGTTTGTCTTTCTTTTCTATTCAGGTTGCTGGTTCCAGGCCTTCCTTGCCCCGTTGCTTAGTGTTTGTTTATGGCAGCGAAGTAGAAAATTGCAATGTCCGTAATTGTTATCGGTTTGCCGATTGTGTGACCACCTGGTTTGCCGAATCTGGGACTAAGGCAGTAAGTCCCCCTTTAAAGCTAAAGCCGTGTGCTTTAGAAGGAGGAGGAGGAGAGGGGGATGCTTGGATGGCCTTTGTTTGAGTCTGTGTGCTGTTTTGTAAAGAACCATTCAAAGTTGAAATGATTTTTAATTAAAACAACCCCCCTCCACACACACACACACACACACACACACACACCTTAGTACACTTTTCATGGCACAAGTCTGCACTAGAAGGCTTTCTTTTTTTGCAACAGAATGCCCTGAAACGGGGGGATTTCTCAATAAACAACTTTGTACTTGATTTTCCGTGTTGGAGTTGGATGTGCAGTTTCCAGATGTTTTCCAAAAAGGCCCCGTGCCCTGAGGTCCACTGACTGCTTCGAGACATCCCTCCGGTCGGCAGGGACCCCACAGCTGTTTTAGCAGAAAATTGTTTTCTTTTAATTTCATAAAATGCCACATTCAACATGCACCTTTCATCCAGACAGGCCGCTAAGACGTTCAAAGGATTCGGAATGACTGCCCCGCCCCCTACCCGCTGGAGCCATACACAGAAAATATTTAACATCTGTACTGCTGTACCACCCAAAAGTTTTAAATTGAAGGAAGATGTGTTTCTCTCACCAAATTACCAAAGGAATGTTCAGAGTCGAGCTCAGTTACCTAGGTCGGCCAGGACACCACTGTAGGAAAACGCTTCTGTTATTTCCAGCGCCAGGCACTCTGGATGGTCAGCCAGACAGCCCCTACCTGTGCATCTGGTCTAGAGATGGCACCACAGGTGACTCCTGTTTGCCAGCACTCAACTGGCTCTGGTGTAGGGATAATAATAAGAACTGCTTCCACTGGGTGCTTGAGTTCAATGCTTAATGTACATGATTTCATTCCATCCTCATGGCAACATGGCTAGGTGGGTATTGTTATCGTCCTTATTTTATAGAAGAAAAAAAATATGTGAGGCTCTGAGAGTTCGTCTAGTCAAAGATCACAAAGTTGGTAAATTAGAGTTTGAATCCAGGTTTATCTGACTTGGCGCCCACAGTCTCAGCGCTATGCCCCTTATCCCGACACTGTATGGCACTGATGCATGTGGGAAAATGTCAGCTGCCTTTAGACCAGTGGTTCTCAACCTTGGCTGCACATTAGAATCACCTGGGAATCCTTTTAAAATCCTAATTTCTGGGCCTTATCCTTCGGAAATTCTTTCTTTGTTACTAATGTTGTGGCCCCACCCCATAACAAAGAAACAGAATTTCCAGAAGGTGAGGCCCAGAAATCAGGATTTTAAAAAGATTCCCAGGTGATTCTAATGTGCAGCCAAGGTTGAGAACCACTGCTTTAGACCAAGATACAGTGCATCTTACCAAGAACCTGTTATGTGCAGAGCTGTGGGTTAGGGTCAGAAATGAGGACAAGAGGTGAATAACCAATGCCTGCCCTTGTTTAACTAGCTAACAGAGTGACCAACAGCCCCAGTTTGCTTGGGACTGTCCAAGTTTTTAAGCACTAAGAGTGGTTCATCCCAGATGGGGTAGGCAGAATTCTAGGATGACTCCCAAAATTCCTGGTATCGGCTGTACCCACAGCTTCATGCAGTTATTCAATCAAACATTCAATTTAGGTGTTTCTGTGAAGGAACTTAGCAGGTGTAAATAAGTTGACTTTAAGATGAATTAGCTGGGTGGACCTGACCTTATTAGTGGAGCCTTTTAAATCTAGGTATGGCGGTCAGAGACCAAGAAGGCAGAGAGATTTGAAGCACAAGGGATTCAAGGAGGCTTTGAAGGTGGAGGGGGACACATGGCAAAGAATATGGGTGGCCTCTAGGAGCTAAGTGGCCTCCAGATGCCAGCTGGAAAGGAAATGGGGATCTCAGCCAGACAAGAAACTGAATTCTGCCAACCATCTCAATGATCTTGGAAATGGATTTTACCCAGAGCCTCCAGATGGAAACTCAGCCTGGGGGACACCTAAATTTCAGGTTTTGAGAGTCTGAGCAGATGCCTGGACTTCTGCCTATGGAACTGCAAGCTAATATGAGTGTTGTCTAAGCTGCTAAGTGTGTAGTAATTTGTTATACGGCAATAGAAATGCAATGCCCCAGGAAATACTTTAGTCCTGGACAAACTGGGACAACTGGTCACCCTAGATGAGTTGCAGGCCTGAGTAATGTGTGTGCTGGGGATCTGGACAGCTCTCATAGAGGATGTAACTTATCCCTTCAGTAGAATTTAGACAAGGAGAAATGGGCTGAAATGTACTTTAGAAGGAGAACACAGCACCAGCAAAGATAGAGAGGAAGGAATATGCCAAGGGTGTCAACCAAGATGCCACCAAAGACACCAACCAGATCCTTGAGAGAGTTAAGTGTTTGGGGCAGAGACTTTGAAACTTCAGCACATGCAGTGTCTATTCTGGGGTCATGAAAATAACAATGAGATTAGCACCCTATTGGTTTCTTTCATCCTGGCACTGATGCAGTTCAACCTCCTCCAAGAAACTCCAAACTCCTGTAAGGCAGGGAGATGGCATATTCTGCTGTTACCCTAGTGCAGTGATGGCGAACCTTTTGAGCTCGGCGTGTCAGCATTTTGAAAAACCCTAACTTAACTCTGGTGCCATGTCACATATAGAAATTTTTTGATATTTGCAACCATAGTAAAACAAAGACTTATATTTTTTATATTTATTTTATATATTTAAATGCCATTTAACAAAGAAAAATCAACCAAAAAAATGAGTTCGCGTGTCACCTCTGACACGCGTGTCATAGGTTCGCCATCACTGCCCTAGTGCCTAGTGCACCATTGCATGTTCAGAAAATGCTAAATAGATAAATCGCTTAATGTGGGCAAAATAATAGCACTTTAAGTCAAACACGTAGCCAGCCACATTGTCCCTGGAAATACTAAGAGGTTGGCAAGGCTGAGCCATCACATCTGCCCCTGCCTCCTCCGGGACCTGACCCCCCAGCTACCTACAGGGGCCCCCCATGTTCTCCTCCTCGACACCTGGGCTCCGATGTCTGAGTCAGTCTCAGTGCTGCTCCACACCAGCTGTTTGACCTTGGGCAAGGAACTTAGCTTTTCTGTGCCTCAATTTCCTCATGTGTGGAAGGGCACAATAGAACCTGCCTCACCAAGTCATTGTAAGGATTAGAGTTGTTGATACAACACACAAAACCCTTACCACAGAGCTCAGCAAAGGGTAAATTTCAATAATAATTGTAATCATTCCATAATAATTTTAGTTGTTATTATCATAAATTTTTATTTTAAATAGCAGTGACATTTGCTGACCAAATTCAGGTGCAGACCCAACCTGTACCCCACCCCAACCCACAGACATTTTCATTTTACTAGAAAATTCTTGAAATAACAATTATAAACTTTGAGCCCCAATGAGAGGACTTCCCAATGGAGGTAGATCAGACCGGGGACTTCCCCCGGGTGAGTAAGCCAGGCCACTCCAGTGTAGCGGGGGGACCAGCATGGGCTGCACCTGGGAGCTGGCGAGAGCTCCAGTCTCAGCCCTCCTCCAGATGGCCTGAGTCCGAATCTGCATTTCCACAAGCTCCCCCCAGGGAGAGGCCCTGGTCTAGAGGAACTCCTATCAGCCCTGCCTCTGGACAACACATCTCTCTGACCTTTTCTTATGATTTGCTTTAAATGTGAAGTGTTCAGGCACATAGGCGAGCCAGACCACAAAACTCTCAGCTGGCAAGAGAGAGCCTCATTTCTAGAGACAGCTGGCTCTCTACATGTTTCAACAAACTGGCATTCTCCAAGAGCTCTAATGGTCTGAAGTCAGGCTTAAAACTCAGCAAAAATAAACCTTCCAGGAAATTTCTGGCACACCCACTTTTCAAACCCATCATCTCAGGAATGTTATCCAAGCAATGGCCTCTGTCCTCACATGTAACTCTATTTCCCAGTTTGAGACAGTTCTCTTTCTGACCTTGAACTGACCACACACGAGAGAGAGAGAGAGAGAGAGAGAGAGAGAGAGAGAGACAGACAGAGACAGAGAGAGAGAGACAGAGGGAGAAGAGGGAGGCCACATTTAAGTGCTGGGCTTTAGCTAAGTCTTTGGGAAAGTCCATAATCTCATTTTGGCACAATTAATTCTACTTCTTAATGCAAATATTATTTTAAAAGAAGATCTTAAATCTGAGGAAAATCTATTCCTGGTCACTAGAGTTCAAAGAGGCATATTTGTAAGCATAAGAAGCAGAATCCACAGTTTGCCTTCCTGTGGTCAACAATGCAATGTTCTCCATTTTCTTTTTTAAGATTTTAAAATTGATTTTTAGAGAGAGAGGAAAGGACAGGGAGAGAGCGAGAGAAACATTGATGTGAGAAAATCAATCAGCTCCCTCCTGCGCGGGAATCAAGTCCCAATCCAGGCATGTGCTCTTACCGGGAATCAAACTGGCAACTTTTTGGTGCTTGAGAGGATGCTCAACCAGCCAGGGTGCAATGTTCTCCATTTTCTTATTTCCCAAGCAAACAGAACACTCAAACCCTCCTCGAGGACCAAAACTCAAATCAGTCACATCCTTTGGACCCATTCATGAATGGACTCTTGTGTGATAGCTGCTCTAGGAAATAAAATAAAGCATGATCCCTACACCTCAGGAAACTTCTCAGTAGGGAGAAATGTTTGTGTAACATCTGTCCTAAGAATTGATTGATATATAACCATTCATTCCAATTTTAGCAATTTAAAATAACAATCATCTTAGTATCTTTCATAGTATCTATGGGACAAGAATTCAGGAAGGGCTCAGCTAGGCAATTAGAGCTCCAGTCTCTCCTTTAGTTGCTGTCAGATAGGGGGTGCTGAAGCAGATGGAGGCTGGACAGGAATCCCTCTCTTCGTGTAGTCTCAGGGCCTCTCCATGTTGCCTCTCTGTGTGGGCCAGCTTGGGCTTCCTCACAAGATGGCAGCCTGAGTACGTACTGTTTACATGACATCTCAGGGCTCCAAAGATGAGTGTCCCAAGAGAATGAAGCAGAAGCTGTATCACCTTTTGTGATTAGTTCAGAAGTCACAGTGTCACTTCCTCTTAAGGGAGAATTGTCAAAGTCACATTGTAAGAACAGCATGTGGGATGGGAGATATTGTTTTTAACCACCTTTGGAAAATATAATTTGCAATAGGATTTCAGCAGAAAAACAAATGTCCCATCTGAATTAGGATAACTTGAGGAGGCTTAACAAAGGCACAAGTTTTGAAGATATAGGCAGGGTGTAGGGTAGGGGTGGGGAATGTCTGGCCCGAGGGCCATACAAGGCCTGTAAAATCATCTGGCCTGGCCCTGCCAAGGCATTAGGGGTGAGTTAATTAAATGTTTGACCAAATATAGCAGGCAACTTTTAAGTTGATAATTTTGTATGGCCTGCGAATGATGTTATAAATATCCAAATAGCCCTTGGCAGAAAAAAGGTTCCCCACCCCTGGTGTAGGGGACCAAGAGTTAAGTGCAGTATCCTGATGTGGCTGGCAACAGAGGAATTGTTACCGCCCCTTTTCGGAAGGAACAGAGGAGGGGGAGGTTACAGGAACTCAGGAGAGAAGAGCTCAGGGAGGGCTCCCTTGAGAGGACAACCAAGAAGAGAGGCAGCAGGAGAATAAATGCCCTGACCGCACCTTCCCCTCCCTGCAATCTCCTGCCAGGGCTCCCCTTGGCTGAACCCAACAGGAAGCCCAGCGGCCTAAAGCCCACACTGCCCAGCCTCTTGGGAAGACAGCAGATGGAGAAGAGGGGAGAGTACCTCTGGAGAGGCAAACAGAAGATATGAGCAGTAGTAAATATCTGCAGTACAAGGAAGATTTTCATCTCATGCCAATAGAGAAGTAGCAGAGTTTAGTTCTGCAAGAGAGAAATCTGGGCTGTTTCCATGCCATGCCACAAAAGTATAGATATGGCGAAGAGGACAAGTTCACATCACCAGCAGTCCTCTGGATGTCTGGGATTCCACCCTTCATCGTGGGGCTTAAGAGAGTCCCAGGCTGTTGGAAATGGGGTTGTCCCCATGAGCAAGCCAGATGGGGACTATTCAGAGCCTCTGGGCACTAACAGGAGTGGTTCTTGTTGGATGGTCCATGGCAGTGTCCCAACAGGAGGAGAGCTGATGTAGCTCCTCAACACCAACAATGTGCTGGCGGAATGCAGACTTGCTGGCGTGGAAACTGGGTGGTCTGCAGGCAGGACCACAGCTGCCAGCCCAGCCGGTGCTCACCAGAGCAGAGCCTGCACAGTCCCTGGAGACTGATTTCTCTTCTGTCCTTGGAATAGACCCCTCCAGGCCTGGTTCTTCCATCCTGAACCCCATAAATTTCTTTCCTCATGTCCTTCCAACTCCCATCTCTCCCAGTCTGGAGAATCTTCATCTAATCTGAGGGTAAGGAAACCTGGTTCTTAATCTATTTTTCCAAATCTATTATTTATTATATCAAAAGTCCATGTTCTTGTAACTCCACATCCTTGACTTTTAAAAGTCAAAAGCCAAGATCTGACCTATTTGAACTCTGCATTCTGCCCTTTCTTGAGGCATATAATATGCAAATGAGGCAGGATAGAAAGAAGCTAGGAAAATCCCTTGGCAAGTAGAATGGGGAAGCTAGGACAGATTGCTGAACAAACTGGCCAAGCAATTTATAGCAGCTACACAAGGTCATCAGGGCAGAAAGCCCCAGGTGCTTAACAGGGGCCCAAACTGGTGCCTGACCTTGCCCACAGAGTGGCCTTTGCTCCCCTGGCATAGTTCTGGTCATTCAGTTTAGACCCCTTGACCTTTCATATGCAGTTCAGACCCTCTCCTGACCTTTCCTCCCTAGAGATAAAATCTAGGCCTCTGTTGAATTTCAGCTCCAGGCCCAGGAAAGCAGCAAAACCAGATCTGCAGTGACTAAGGATCCTCTGCCCTGGTGCTGACCAATCAGTGGAGACCATGACCCTAAAAGAGCACACCTGGAAAATTGATGAATATTCCATTGAGATTCTCCCCTAAGACCTCCCCTAAACTCCTGGCCCTTAAAACCCTCAAAAGGAAGGCCCCAGTGCCAGCCCTCCCTCTTGGGAGCAAGCCCACACCTTCCCCTTCCCCCTCTTCTTCCTTCCTAAATTCTAAGGGACCCCATGAGACTTGCAACCAGAGGAGCAATGGGAAGCAGTAACTAGTCCCTGGGCTAACCCCTGAACCTGTCTCCAAGGAACTCTTTTGCCTAACTTCTCAGTGACCCAAAGCAACCCCAGCTAGGCTTTCCCATGTCTTGAGCCCTTCCATGTTTCACTGTCCCCAGCTTTAATAAACCTACTCTCAAAGTCACCTGGACTCATGTTGTGAAATCTTTCCTGCACAAAATCAAGAACCTACACATTATAGGCCAGCCCCAGGCAGACCCGCTTCAGGCCGGTCCTCGTCTGTTAATACAAGTTTTGGGAGCTGGGGAGAGTCACGAGGTATGTGGTGGTGGGTAGAGGGGTGTCACAGAACAAAAGTATTATCACAATTCAAACTAGGAGGTATAAGAATCCAAAAGACCACATATGGACGTGACCAGGAATGCTTTTCTTTGATTCTTTGGAGAACCAGTAAGATTTCAACAGGAAGAGATAGGAGAAGTATTCCAAGCAGAAGGAAGAGAATGAGTGTGAAAATTAAAGCGCATTCAAGAAAAGACAGTTTAATTTATAAGGAGCATAGTGGTATTTGCATGTGGAGGGAATAATTCTAGAAGGGCAGGGTGAGACCAGGTCTTGAAGGGCCTTGACAGAAACCTTGCATTTTTCTTTTAAAAAGCCACTGAACATTGTGCATACCGGTAGGGGAATTGAGTCTGAGTTGTGCTTTAGAAAGATTAATACAGCGACAGTGCATCGGACAGAGACACTGGTTAGGATGTTGGACATTTGTTTAGGCATAAATCCATCTGAGCCTCATGCCCATGGCTTCTATCACCACCTGGCTTGCACGTCTGCATGGTCGGCTATATTCCCTCTGTGACTCCTGACCTGTGTTTCCAGCTCCCTATAGGGCATGTCCACCTACATGTCCCACAAGCTTCTTAACCCGATGCTCTCAAAGCAGAGCTCATCATTCCCTTTCCCCCACTGCCCCACATACTGCCACACCTCTGCCCATGCTCCCACCCCCCACACCCCCCACCTCCCACACACACACCATACACCCCTGGATATGCCACAGCTCTCAGGCCAGAATTCTCATTTTCCTCCACTTCCCCTACCCCTTTCTCTACCCAACCTCATGGCCCCTCCAATCACCGCTCACACCATAGCCAGATCCTTCCCAGCCTCCCTTCTATTTTTTCCCCCTCTTGAATCCACCTCCTTTTTGTCCTTATTGGAACTGTCCAAGGTCAAGCCATCAGCACGCTCCCTTTAACAATCCCAGCAGACTGGCAATTGTCTCCCTACTCTGCTGCCCCTTCCTCCACAGTTCAACCAGTCTTTCTAAATTAAATCTAAATCTGATCATGGTATTTCTCCTTTAAAGACCTCCTCTGGCCTCCCTGGCCTATAGGATCAAGAAGAAACTCTTCTAGTTAGCATTTAAAACCTTCAGAAGCTGACCATGGTTACTCTTCCAGCCTTGTCCCCTGCTACTCCCTGGTGACAAGGAGAAATGGATGGCTTGGCTCCCTGAATTTGCTGTGATATTCTTCCTAGAAGCAGTGAGTGAAGGCATTAGGCTCCATCTGTGTGGACTAGAGAGGAAGGACCCTGGGGCAGAAGGCAATCCTGGATGTGTGTGTCTGCTGGGTGTGGGAGAGGAATGAGAATATAGCAGTTAATTCCTCAAAATGTTATCTGCCACCCAGTCAAATAAAGAGGCATATGCTACCTAAGAAATATTTGTATTGTCCTATGTTTAAGGACTGAAAAGAGGGCCTCAAAAGAAACAACAGATTGAGATAAAATTTTATTCTCTGAGGGGTTGCTCTGGTGAGTCTGAGGTGGGCATTCTTGCAGGTTCTTCCCATGAGACAAATAGATTAGAGTTTCTTCCTCTGGCAAGGAATTGAGGGTCAATTGGTGAATCATAACTAATCGAATTGCTTTTTCTTCTCTTACTCTCTGGCTTTAAATAAACAGAGATGTTGTTAGTAAAATAAATTTCAGCAGACTTTATGACGTCCTGTTATCAGCACTGGAGCCAGGAGACCTGGGTTCCAATTCCAGGTGTGTCGCTAACAGGCTGTGTGATCTTGGACAGTCCATGCCCTTCTCTGGGCCTCACCCTTCCTATTTCTATAACCAGAGGACTGAACTCACTTGCACAAGTCCCTACATACTCAATTTTACATTTCTTCAATTGTGGACCAGTAAAATATTTCCCTTCTTATTATTTTTCTGTTCCTGAATTTTACATCTGTTTCATATTTTCTTTATGTATTTTTTAAAAAATATGTTTTTATTGATTTTTTAGAGAGAGGACAAGGGAAAGGGAGAGAGAGATAGAAACATTGACGAGAGAGAGAGACATCAATCATCTGCCTCCTGCACACCTCCTACTGGGGATCAAGCCAGAAACCCGGGTATGTGCCCTGACTGGGAATCAAACCAGGAACCGCTTGGTGCATGGGACAATGCTCAATTAACTGAGCCACACCATGGGGAGCTCTTTATTTATTTCTTCTTCTCATTCTATCTGCTCAGCCAAGCAAGGCATGCACTTGTCCAGCCGTTTTCCAGACTCTTAACTTAGGTTTACAGAGTATGTTCTGCCCACTGAATCTGTTCCGGAATTAAACCTCTTTGGCTAGGACAACAGCAGCCAATAGACCTTGAACCTGTGCTGTCTAGAACCCTTTCCAGTCCTGGAGGAGATGAGGCCTAGGGATTCTGATGCATGAAACATCATGATGTTCTCAAAACTGTATCTTCCTCTAGCCATGTTTTCCATTTGAATGGTCCAGTTATGAAATTAATTTTTTCACAAGGGAAAGTAAATTCCACAGGAACATACGTTGCCCTAAAACGAGCAGTGACCAAACTAAGACCACGGCAGTCATTCTAATGGGAAGGAAATCAGTCAGTTCCCCAGCTCAGCGGTCTTGGCACCATCTCAACATGTTGCATCAGGATATTCTTGAACCTTGGAATATATATGTTACTGAAGGTTATGATATTTACTTCTTGAAGACAAAACATTATCCAAACAAAACATCTGGATGGATGACTGAGTTTTCCACATAAGAAACGACGTGGTGACATGACCTCAGATGGGATGATGGACCACAACAAGCCAGCATATCTGAACAAGCAGCCAGGTGCACATGGCAAGCTCTTCTCCATCAGTCTGTGAAGCAGGTTATGATGTTAAAATGTGTCAGACCATCACCAGCGAAATAAAAAAGAACTCAGAAAACTGACACAAACTGAAAATGCCGTGAACAATGGAGCTGTGCTCTCCTTTTAGCCCTGCCTCGTCACCAACCTCAGATGACGTGGGAAAGGGTCCCTGAAGAAGGTTTTCAGACCAGTTGTTTAAAAATCTTTTTCTCCCAGTAAAGTCCTTTCCTTTACTGAGTGCTCAGTTTACTCATGAGCCCAATCACCTGTCTTCAGCCATCTCTGACTCTTCATTTGACAATATTTACTGGGCATCTGCTATGTGCCAGGCACAGAGCAGAGTAAGACACTGTCCTGACTTGAGAGGGCTGAGTGTTTAGTTAGAGAAAACTACACTTAAACAAGAATGGCAAATAACGTGTGCCCAGAAAAGGCCCATAGACAGGGACCCAGTCCTACAAGAAATCAGAGGATGGTTTGGTTTTCTCAATAAGCCATAGACTATCAGTGTCAGGAGGAACCTTACACATTATCTGCTCCAACCTCCTCATTTTACAAATAGAGAGACAAGAGCAGGGAGTGGTCGCACAGTTCTAAAGCTGGGGACAATATGCAAATTATTTTTCTTTTCCTGGCTGATAACTTATTGTATGTTTCTAAAATAGTTTTTGGAAGTAGGTGTAATGAAATCATAAATATACTATTAAACAAAATCCATTTTGTTTTCCAACTAAAAATATACAAGGTATCTCATCAATATTTGTTCAGCAAGAAGATGATTATTTTCCCAAGAGTACTATAATCAATTCACAGTCGTTTGACTTGTCTGTGTATGTTAAAGTCATTCCTTATCCCACCATCCTATTACTGCTCTTAACTATTACGGTTCACAGAAAACTCATCGTTATACCTGTCATGTTCTCTACATTTGCACAGCACTTTGCGTTCAAAATGTATTTTAAAGTCCATTGCATCCACTTTAAGAGTCAAGTTGTGGGCTTGATAGCTTTAGAAGGACATAGTAAGGAGGAGGAGGTTCAGAATGGAGATAAGCACATGATTACAGTGTCGGGAACAAGACCTACAAAGAAAGCTGGTGAAGGAGCCAGGATTCCTGGGCCTGCTCTCTGAGGCGAGACAACCAAAGAAGTTCTGGGGAGTGGATTTCAAGTCCATGAAGTCTAGTGAACTGGAAAGAAGCAAGTCAATAAACACTTACTGAATAATTCCTGTGTGCAGGGCACCATGCTAAGTGGATCCAAAGATGAATAAGCAAGGCATCCCCTTCAAAGAATGTTTTGGATGGCTGTTCAATCTCCTTAAGCCACAGGGTGTGGAAGGCATGAGTGAGCAGATGCTACAGGGCCCGGGAGAAGTGGGTGAACCAAATTCCTGAGGTGTGGTCTCAGCTTCCCCAGTGGGCTTGGATTTGCCCCAGCTAATGACACGTGGAAGGAAGGGAAGAGGGAAGGAAGGAAGGAAGGAAGGAAGGAAGGAAGGAAGGAAGGAAGGAAGGAAGGAAGGAAGGAAG
>NW_005365371.1:6289587-6296529 GCF_000412655.1 Myotis brandtii | reverse complement strand
AAAGAAAGAAAGAAAGAAAGAAAGAAAGAAAGAAAGAAAGAAAGAAAGAAAGAAAGAAAGAGGCCAAGTTCCTCACCGGATGGTGCACACAACCACTGGACACATTCAGGCAGAGGGGAAGGATAGCCTGTCCCAGGAATGGTAGAGCCAAGCCCCTTCCCATGAATGCCTTGTAGGTTGAACTCTTGGATGATGCTTCATTTCAAAGCCATTAAGTGGATTCTCATGAGTGAGTTTCTACTCACTTTATAGACGATGGGATTTTAATGTTTGCTTAGGCTAAGAGAGGTCAAAAGGACCATGTGTGTGACAGGTAAGACTTGGAGCTCCATGGTTGAGTGCTACTGGGGATACAGCGGAGCAGCTGGGGAGAGCTGAAAGGATGATCACAGAACAGAGGCAGGGAGGCTCTCAGCAGGGGTGACCAAGAGAGGTGACAAGTTATTAACCATCTTCAAATATAAGAAGATCTCACAAACTCTCAAATCAAAATTAGAAGGTAATGGGGGTGGGTAAGGGATGTGGGTACTGGAGTAGAGAATTGTTAGACGCCTACAGCGAAGACAGATATTCAGAAAGGAGGGACAAGCTTGGAATTCATTTAACAGAGACATTAAACTAGTAGTTTAAACTAGACCTTCAGACCCACTAGGCTATGCTTCATCCATCTGGACTGCAGGTTCTCTTTGCTCATTTAAAATAGCCCAGGCTCTGCTTGCCAGACTGGCTGCATCCTCCTGGCAGATAGCCCAGGGTTGGGGCGGGGAAGTGGGTGAGGGGGCTCCTGCCTTCCCTCTCAGTCTCTTTTTCCAGGGCTCCTACCTGGCCCTGCTGGTTCTCTCCTCCACAGCTTCTATCTGGATCCCTCCCCACAGATCTGCTGATACCCTCCCCATTCTTTAAGACTCACCTCACACGCCACCTCCTACAAGAAGCCCTTCCTGATCCATCCTCCAGATGGGGCATGCTTCCTCCCCCCAATACAGGGTGCCTCTTTACGACACTTTCATTTAATACTGCATTGTAATAACTTCTGTACTTGTCTGAGCTCCCACCTCCACCCTCCTTGGAGAAAGTCAAGGGCAGTGACCTGATTGATCTCTTTCATCTATGTATTCAAAGCACCAGGAGCAGGAACTGGTGTGCCATAAATGTTCCATTACAGCCAGTGTATACTGTGACAAAGCTTCTGTGATCCTTAAGAGGTTGTGTCAGACAGCTCAGGAGACCCATGGCAACTTACTTCATCTCTGGGCCTCAGTTTTCACATATGAAAAATGATCATAATAGAACCCACCTCAAAGGGACTTCACAGTGGTCTACATAAAGTCCCTAGAATATAGTCTGAATGCTCAATGAGTTGAGGGAATTATTAGAAATATGGGCCAGTAGAGATATAATCTTCTTTTGATTTCCAAGAATGCTCTAAATCAGTGGTTCTCAACCTTCCTAATGCCGCGACCCTTTAATTCAGGTCCTCATGTTGTGGTGACCCCCAATTTCATTGTTACAAATTGAACATAATTAAAGCATAGTGATTAATCATAAAACAATATGTAATTATATATGTGTTTTCCGATGGTCTTAGGCGACCCCTGTGAAAGGGTCGTTCGACCCCCAAAGGGGTCGCGACCCACAGGTTGAGAACCGCTGCTCTAACTCATTTGTGCTACATTTGCACCTAGAAGTCTTTGTCTTCTTTAAAGCACATATTTGCACATAGAAGATGTCCATCATTTCAGTGCTGTTAGATATCTGGCTGCATATACTCAGGGATGCTAGTAGGCAATTAACAAATATTCATAATAACCAAGTCCAAGAGATTTTTCTCAAAGCAATTTACCAATTCATCCATCCATTACAGCCACTGCGGAAGTCCTGCAAGGCCTACAAAAATGAAAATGAAAATGGGCAAGATGAAATCTTACTGTCATGATATCACAGTCTCCCAGGACAAACCTAGTCATTGCCCGGATAGAGTTGTCAAGAAGGGCTGAGGGTCCAGAGTGCACGTGACTGCCGCTGTGCATAGTGAGAAGAGTGGGGGATCAGGAACCGTGGCAGACTTCACAGAAGTGGTGACAACTGAGCTGGACCCTACCAGGTAAGTAAGAAGAAATTTGTCAGAAAGAGGAGATGGGAGCTCCTCCAGGTACAGCGAGCAGCATGTGCCAAGGAACACAGTCCTAACAGTCCACGTTCAGAAAATGATGAAGTCAGAGAGTCCAAAGGGTCCTGAAAATCAACCCACTTTATTCTAATACTCATGTGGACTTGACTTAAAATGGACATATTTCCACCAAATTAGTGATGTATACCAGAAAAGCTCATTTTACTGCTAAAATAAGCGTTCTTTTCTTATTTCTTCCCAAATGATATGATGGATATTTTTGCAAAGTCTAATTCTGATTTCTGTTGGAAAACAAGTACTTTTAGAAAGTCCACATGGGCCCAGGCGATAAAACCTGGACAGCATAGGGTCAGAACTACTCAGTTAGCCTGTCCTAGGAGAAACCTCCTCTTATTCTGTGAGCCACCCCAACATATGGAGTGATTTCAGCTCTTCAGAGCCAGCGAAAAGAAAACTTAGGGCTTCTAAATGCAAGATGAATGGGCACAGAACTCATTACACCCTGTTTCATTTCTTCCTTCAGTTGTTCTCTGAGAATAATGGAAGGTGAATGCAGCCAGAGGCTTCTTGAATAAGTGCATTAGTGGGGAGGACATTTTGTTCATAACTTTGCTGGGAGCCTGTTTAATCAAATGCAGTGACCAGAGGTCAGAAAATACTACTTTTTCTTCCTTGTGCACAGAGGAAGGGAGACAAAGACTTGGACCCAGAAGAAAGAAACACACACACACACACACACACACACACACACACACACACACACAGACATTTCATGTCAAATTAGACTTAACCGCCACCTCCTGAGGTGGGATGCAACCTTACTGAAATTGCAGAGGCAAAGCCACGATCCCATTACCCTGTGCTGATCTGTCAACGATGCGTGGCCTCTTGGGAATGAACTGTGTAAGCAGCCTTTGCAATCCAGAATTTATGATCTCAGCAGCTTTCTTCCTCAAGAGGCAGCATGGCCTGTTGGGATTAAGGTTGTTGTTTACATTTGAGTGTTTTCCTTTTGGTCTCAGGGTCTGGCTGGAGCTGGGGACCCAGCGTTGCACGCTGACACAGAGAGCCAGCCCTTCCTTCCTGTGCTCAGCTACAAGTCAATACATTCTCGGTGATTGATTTTAATGTGTTTTAAAAAGAGAGAGAACCAGACTGTGTCCGTGTGATCTTGAGTCAATCTCTTCTTTTCTTTCCTACACCTCAATTGTCTCATCTGTTACAAGGAGTTGGGGTGGGGTGGAAGTGGGGAACCAGCAAAACCCTGAGATTCTTAAAATGTTTCTGATGTAACTGATCTGGAAAGGGGCCTCTTTCTACCGTTTTGGTTTGGGGATATTGTGTAAGGGCCAGGGGAATTGTGGTTCCTTGAGTTCCTTAGTGGGGGACCACAGTGATCACAGGGTGGGGGGTAAACTGGCAGCAATCAAGAACTGCTGTGCAGAGACCACAGCCTGCTCTCCAGACCAGAGGCTTCTCAGATGCTAAGCTTGCATTGCAGAGGCATGCTGCAGTGGACAGAGCACACACAGAACAGAAGTCCTAGATGAGACTCCAGCCACTAAACTAACTCACCGAGACTATGACCAGGGCACGCCCCTATTTTAGGGCCTCAGATCACTTGTGGGTGGAATGAATGTGGTAGACAGACACTAAGGAGATCCCCATGGTTTATACTTCCTGATATCCATACTCTGTGGAATCCCCGCCCCTCAAATGTGGGGAGAACCTGTGACTTGTTTCAAACCAATAGAATATGGCAAAGGTGGTAGGATGTCACTCCCATGACTACATTACACAAGACTGTAACACTCATCTGACCAGCACACTCTCTCTATTGACCGTCTCCCTCGCTGGCTTTGATGCAGTAAGCTGCCACAGAGAGGTCCACATGGCAAGGAACTGAGGGTGACCTCTGGCTGATAGCATACCAGGAGCTGAGGCCTTCAACCCAACAGTCCTCAAGGAACTGAATCCTGTCAACCACCACGTGAGCTTGGCAGTAGATCCTTCTCCAGTCAAACTGCAGATGAGACCCAGCCCTGGCCGACACCTGGATGCAAAGAGCCTGTGAGACCCCGAAACACAGGACCCAGCAATGCTGTGTGTAGACTCCTGACCAACAGAAACTGTAAGATAATAAATGTATGTTGTTTGAAGTCACTAAGTTTGTGGAAATTTGTTATGCAGTAATAGAAGCAGTTAGAACCTTCTATACCTGACATGCTGTGAGTACGATAATTATGTTCTTACTAGGGGCCCAGTGCATAAATTTGTGCACCTTGAAAGGAACTGTGGGCCTAGAAGCTGTGGTGGGCACAGGGGTGGGTCTTGGCCCATCCTCTGCACCCCTGCCTGGCCCCTCCCGCTGAGACCTCAGGTCCTCTGTCTGCTGGCAGTCCCACTCCTGCCTCTGCGGCTGCTCCCATGCGCTAACGGCGCAGAGTGATTGGGGCTGGCACTAGCAGAGGGTGCAAGTGGGGCCGGCACTGGCATCAAGTGTGAGCAGCGGCTGCCAGCCCCGATCACCCCTCAGGAGCAGGGGAAGGTGGAGAAGCCCTGAAGGGCAATTGGGATCGGCAGTCGCCACTTGCACCCACTGACGGCACCGAGCAGTGGTGGCTGGCGTCAGGCGCTGGCAGTGGGTGCAAGCAGCGGCTCCAGCGCCAGCAGCGGGTGTGAGCAGGCCCAGCAGCGGCAGCAGAAGCAAGCGCCAGGCGAGACCACAGCACGCAGGAGCAAAGAATTTTCAGTAACCACCAGAGGCTTGCCCAGATGACAGTCATCGGCACCTCGCCTTGGTCTGTCGCCCCTGCTCACCTACTCCACCATCCTGCTGCAGCCAACGCCTGTCATTTTCCGCGCTCTGCTGCCTGCTGCTGATGCCCGCCATGTTCTGCATGCCCCCTCCTGGTGGTCAGCATACATCATAGCGACTGGTTGTTTGGTTGTTCCACCGTTTGATCTATTTGCATATTAGCCTTTTATTATATAGGATGCTATCAGCATTACTCACATAAATGAAACCATTCCATTATGACACAGACAAACACATTGCAAGCTGCTGTCACTGTGCTGGGTGGAGAATAAGTTATCTTTTTAAAACTCCTAGGGTACTTGTTCTATATTTAAATTCTCCTTTAATCAGACCTCATTTCCAGGCTTCTTACTGCTAATTACAAACACCATACTCACACAGGTCCCCTTTTACACTGAATTTAATTAGAGATCAACCTGAAATAAAATGGCTCCAGCAAAAAAGAAAACTCCTCTAAGATAGATTCTTGAGGACGCTCATCAAGAGACTTTGGTATAATTTGCAGTATTGGTCCCAAGAGAAACAGTCAAGTAGAACAATCTGCCAAAATGAAACAAGTCTGAAGAAGAATTAATCTAGCAGGGGATCCCCATTTCTGCAATAAGAAATATGTCCACTTGTATTTTAAATATTTCCAGCTGAAGATATTGGGCTTCATTTTATGTACAGATTTGCTCAGAGTGTGAAAGAGCCTCAGTAAGCTGTATGTTATTCAACACATTTTCTTCCTTTTCAAACCTCTTTTCTGGAATCCTGACACCGTCTACAAATAAAATCGACATTATAGACTGCCTGATTTTGGACATGAAAGAAACGAAACCAAGGTTGGCTAGTGTCTGAGTTGGTGGCTGTCAGAATGTTTAAGAATGGTGTTGAGGAAACATGGCCCACACACATCTGCGAGTGTGAGGAAGAGCATGTCTGTGGTTCTAAGGCAAGGGCCTTCTAGCCGCGGGAGCCCCTCACTTTCCGCTTCAGGTGACCCTTCCACAACCCCAGCAAAGGCTGGGCTAGGCAAGGAGTTTGTGGACCTTCCCTCCTTCCTCTTTCTTTCTTTCTCTGTCTTTCTTTCTTTCTAATGTAGCATGGCATTTTGGTTTTAATTTAAATTTCTCTACTGTCTAATGATATAGAACAAATTTTCATTTGCTTATTTGCCATCTATATGCTCACTTTGCTGAAATGTCAGTAGATGTCTTTAGCCCAGGGGTGGGCAAACTTTTTGACTCGAGGGCCACAATGGGTTCTTAAACTGGACCGGAGGGCCGGAACAAAAGCATGGATGGAGTGTTTGTGTGAACTAATATAAATTCAAAGTAAACATCATTACATAAAAGGGTACGGTCTTTTTTTTTTTGGTTTTATTCATTTCAAACGGGCCGGATCCGGCCCGCGGGCCGTAGTTTGCCCACGGCTGCTTTAGCCCATTTTTAAAATTGGCTGGCTTGTTTTCTAATTTTTGAGTATTGGGATCTCTCTCTGTCTCTCTCTGTCTCTCTCTCTCTCTCTCTCTCTCTCTCTCTCTCCACCCAAGGATATGTTTATTGTTTTCAGAGAGAGGAGGGGAGAAAGAGAAACATGGATGTGAGAGAGAAACATCCATTGGTTGCCTCTGGAATGCGCCCAACTGGGGACAAAACCTGAAACCTAGGTATGTGCCCTGCCTGGGAATCAAACCCACGACCTTGCCATTGCCTGGGAAGATGCTTCAACCAACTGAACCACAGCGGCCAGGGCAAGACCTCTACATATTTTTTATGTAAGTCCTTTGTTGGATACATGGTTTTAAAATATTTTGTTCCCTATGGACATTTCTTGATGAATTGATTTAAGCTTGAGAAGTCTCCACCTGCTTGTGGGTGGGCCCAGCAGAAGGCCCTTGAGTTGGAAGTTTAAGATGAGTGAGGTGTCCCTTCTGCTTCACCAGGTGTCCCTGGGCTCAGCCCCTGCGCAGCCTGGGAGGGCCGCTGGCCCAGGTGGGAAGCAGCTGGGG
>NW_005365371.1:6285648-6289440 GCF_000412655.1 Myotis brandtii | reverse complement strand
TTCTGCAAAGATCACCCCCGCCGCGGCGCCATACCTGGCCCTTTGTCACCAGCTGCCAAAGAATTCAGAAAATCAAATTTATTTCCCCGATTTCGGCGGCGCGCCCTTTGTGCAGCGAGCTCTCTTTAACTGTTGTAACTCCCGCGGACAATGCGAAGGCCTTTATGGCGCAAAGAAAAGCCGGCGCTGGGCCGCCCTGGCCCCCGCCGTCCGCCCGCTCCTCCGACTTCCCAGCCGCTGTGGGAACTCGCCAGGGAAGTTCTTCTCTCAATAAAAATCGCTAACGAACCCCAAGACGTTGGGTTCTCAAGTGTCTTGCCTGTTAAAGGGGATAAATCAATAGGCATCTTGAGTTCGGAGGGGGTGTTTCCTTTTCCCGCCTCGGGGATGAATAGATGAATGATAACGCCATTTCTGTCCCGCCCAGCGCTGTCCTCCACTCGACCCAGCAAGTCCATTTCAGCCCGAATTTTCAGCCCTAGCAGCTCCCTCCGAGCCCGCCCTCCCGGAGCCGCGGGCTGATCCGAGGCACCTCAGAGGCCAGTTCTCAAGCCCAAGGCACCTGCAGATGAAGCGATGTTACCATTATTTTCCTTGATTGGGTTGATATTTCCTGAAGCGAATCCAAAACATTGCTTTGTGAAGTTTTTGTGTGTTTTTTAGTGATTGTTTGGGGCAAAATGTCCTTTTTTTTTTTAAAGAAACCAATAAGAGAGAAAGCAAAAACCCACAATCTATAGGTGGCACAGGCTTACAGTGCATGTGGCCTATACTCTTGTGTCCACTCACAAAGTAACGTATAGGAGAGATGAATATGCACACACCTACCCACACATCACATCGTGCATACAACTCTCCTGTGCAAACACAAAGGCCATCATAATTCGTACTTTCATTATAAAATCATATGTAGCCCTATAATTTGAATTATATAGTCACAAAGCAAAGAAATCCATAATAGGAGAATTTGGTCCATTGGTTGTAAATTATGCGTGCTATAAAGCTTTTGCAAACACACAAAAAAATAATGATATATAGCACTTAGTCAAGAGTCTTTTTTCCTCTTTTTTTATATCGTGAGAATTTGGAGATATCACTCAGTTGTTCTGTGAGTAAAGGAAGCTAATATAAATCAATGCCACATTTGCTAACAAATGGCATTCCTCTCTTTATGCACATCTGTGTGTTCTCCTCACACATACACTCGAGTGTGTGAGTGCAGGCACACACACACACACACACACACACACACACACACACACATCACAGCCCACTCAGCTTCCCCATAATTTAACAAAAGAGTAACTCTAATGTTTCCTGCCTTGCAGGGAGCCAATGGGCACGGCAGTGAATTGGATACCTACACAGAGAAGGCCTGAGAGGCGTAATCAAATAAGGGAGCCACTTGAACTGAACTCCCAGCAGGAACAGGAGGGAGGCCTGAAGAGGTTACAGGTACTTTTCATCCAGCCTAGCAGGAGAGCACCAACTTCCTGCTGCTAGAAATTTGTCTGCAAATTTTTCCCTCATTCAGCCGGAGAGCTGGGGTCCAGGAGACACTGGGTTGATATGATAACTTGATTAAGGCTGGGACAGATGACATGGTGCACCAAGTCGGCTCAAAGGAATCGGTGCTCTCCTCTTTAACCTCTCCTCGGGAGCCTACAAATTATATCTATTAATGCATCAGCCCCCTGGCATGGCACAAATACGTTGTCTGCTTAAATGTCCGTCAATCATCCGCGGGGGCCTTTGTAGAATACCTACCACATTTTCATTTCTCTTCTCCCTTAAAAAAAAGTTCAACCTGTTGAGTCATTCAGATGGTGGCTCGCAGCCTGCCTCCTCCTGCTGCAACCACTGCAGAGGGAGAAGTCGAGCTCGTCTGCCAAAGTGTTCAGAGAACCATGTGAATGGGCCCTGGGCAGCTGGAATGTATCCAGGGCAGGGACGCGAGGAGGAGGAAGCGTTTGGAAATCACGTTCAGTGAAGCATGCATGGCAAACCTGGGGATTAGCCTGAAGAAGAGAAAATGCAGAGAACTTGACATCTGAAGAAGTGCTCAGGGGAAAAAGGGTGAGTGTCTTCCATGAGCCCCAAGAGAGCCCCAGGCGTTCACGTGCCAGCAAAGTGCCTGGATGAGAAATGGGCCACGTGCTGGGGCCGCCCCAGGTGGATGTGAGGAAATTGCAGCATGGCCACAGCTGCAGGAATCACAACTGCACCCCCGCCCCCCCGGGGTCTGAGCCGAGAGACAACCAGCCATTGTGGGGGTTTAATTGAGGGTTAATTTAGCAAACAGTACTATGCACAGATTTGTAAGTGTACAGTTTAGTCACTAAACTTTAGTGAGTTTGGACATATGCAACCACCATGCCAGTCAATATATAGAACATTTCCATCACCCCAGAAATTCCCTTATGTCCTCATACCAGTCATACCACCTTCACTCAACCCCAGGCAATCTCTGTTCTGATGTCTATCACTCTGAATCAGTTTTGCCTGTTTTAGAACTGCATTTACATGGAAGCATTCAGTATGTACTCTTTTGTGTCTGGCTTCTTTCACTTAGCATGCTTTTAAGGTTCATCTACATAGTTTGCGTGTTTTTTTTTTGTTTTTGTGGGGGTTTTTTTGCCGAGTAGTATTTCCTAGTAAGGATATAATGCATTTTGTTTGCCCATTCTCCTGCAGACGGATATTGAGTTGTTTCCAGTTTGAGGCTGTTATGGATGCAGCTGCTATGAATGGCCTTGCACAATTTTTTATTGCTGGGTTATAGGGTATATCCAAATGCCATTTCAAACAAGACTGTAAAGCGAGGAAAGACAGGGAAGGGTTTCTGGGACGTGACAGTTTCTGGCTGTCCACATCCTCCCCAGAAAGCAGAAATTACATCTTTATTCCTCTCCCTGGTAGGCAGGAAGGCATACACCAGGACTGATCTAGGGCAGCCAAGTCCTTCTTGGCTGAGGACTATCTATGAGCAAAACTATCTCAGAAAAATAGGTGTTTGCCATCATTCAGGTCTACTCAAAACATTTTAATTTACATTTGCTGAGCTCCTACTCATGTGCTAGGCCCCATGGGTGCACTGGGGACTATGGCAAGAGAGAGATGAATTTGATGAGCCTATGTCTTTGAAGTGTTTGTAGTCTAAAAGGAGAAATATAATGAGTAATAAATTATGAAACCGTAACTCAGTGTTCAACAAACACTTGGGGGTCACCTGCTTTGTTGGTGTGCTGGGGAGATGGTCAGACAAGCTGCAGCGAGACGGCGGGACCCGCTCCTCGGAGCTCTGGGAGAAGAGCCTCCCACGCTGGGAGAATGAGTCCCATCCAGAGAAGAGCAGATCGGGCTGAGGGACAGGTGGGGTTTGGACTTGGAAAAGATATTCCAGAGTCCAGTCCTGCTGTGTCACCTTGGCACACAGAACCTCTCTCTGCCCAGGGTCCCCATGTATACTCATCGCCTCACTTCAGATGGTCCTGAGAGTGACATTGGCACTAAGACGTTGAAGGTCACATCAAAGCCCTCAAAACAAAGAACGTTCTTCATGCTGGACAGTCCAGCCCTTTAGAGCGCATGCTCTGCTCCACTGCAAGGACAGATGGGTAAGCTGAGGCCCTTGCTGAGAGAAGTTCCTTTTGCAATGTCACGGGGCAAAAATGTTTTCCCTCCTGGTACTATCATTATTTCGCTGTATTAATCTGCCATTTTTTATTATTAAAAAATAGGTTTATTGATTTCAGAGAGAGAGAGAGAGAGAGAGAGAGAGAGAGAGAGAGA
>NW_005365371.1:6281611-6285581 GCF_000412655.1 Myotis brandtii | reverse complement strand
AACCACCGGTCAGCCACCTCTCACATGCCCCACACTGGGGATCAAGCCCGAAACCCAGGCATGTGCCCTGACCGGGAATCAAACTGTGGCCTCCTGGTTCACAGGTCGATGCTCAACCACTGAGCAATGCAGGCCGGGCAATCTGCTATTTTTAAAATAAATTTCCTACTGGATGGCAGAGACCTATTTCTAATGCTGGTATTGGAGGGATAAGATTAGCACATTCTCTGTAACCTCAGCAGGTTAATCAATCAGACTTTGCCTGTGAGCAGCTGTTACGTTTGGAGAAACACGTTTTAATCCAGAAGTTACCTAAACTGTGTGATAACAACAGTACGCCATGCTCTGAGAGGGCCGATGTGATTATGGCTCATCTGTCTTCTCGACCAACCTGTTAAGTTTTCTAACTGTTAGGCTTTTGGTTTATTTCCTTGTCATTTTTCTATACACAGGTTTGACAACTGTGTAATCATAGAATACTCTATAAACTACTTTACATTTTTCTTTTTGGCTTTTTCCGTAGAGTAAAACTTTCTTTCTTTGGCCAAACTACTCTGGCCTTTAAAAACATTAGTGTGTATTGTATTACTACAAGAGGGGGAACAAGTTGTGAATATACTGAAGTTCCATACTATCTTCCAAACAGTTATTAACATATTTTGTTTCAAAGGAAAAAAAAGAGATGAATTTGGATTTATTCAAATTTGATAGGAATTCATTCAAAATTAATTTGCAAATCAGAGGGAACGAAGACAGCAATGTCCACAATTCCTGCTTGGTGCCTTTCAAATAATACTAAAAATCATAAAGTACTTCATACATGTACAACACTTCAACTTTTACAAAACATCTTCACATCCATTCTTTTCCTGGAACGACTGACAAATGGGCAAGGCCTGTGTTATCTCCACTGTGCAGATTAAGAAAGCGGAGGCCTGGAGATAAGGGACTTAGCCACGTTCACACAGGTAGCAGGTCCACGTGGCCTCCACCGCACCACCCTTCGCCTGCAGAGCGAGGCAGCACCAGGCGCCAGCCCTGCACAACACCCAAGTCAAACACTAGGAAGGCACCATTGACAGAGCAGTTCTTTCTGAGTTCATTGTGAGATCTGTGATCACAGAAGATTTTTTAAACACAGACTATTCATTTCTCTCTGTCTTCTGCCAAAAACAGGACTGACTGTGTAATCTGTACAAAAGGAGAGTGTGGGACCCCTTGCTCAAAAAGCAGGAAAATGAGTGTCATTGAAGGTCCTAAAACCAAACTTTTTCTTTTTCTCTCTGGTTACTCTCTTGGCTGGTCATAGTGGTTTTCATTTGCTACATAATATCATCCTAAGTTTAATTTTTTTCAAATTTTAATTATTAACATAAATGTTACCATTCATCTTTAGATTGTACAATGCCAGTTTTAAATGCAAATATAAGACCATTTAACTCCTACACAGAATCATCAAAGTTACAGAATTTTGCTTTTGTAGCCGTACATGCATATGTTTTGTTTTTATCAGAACAGTAGAAGGGCTGCTCAAAACTAATGCAACTGTTTTTATTTCACTTTGTAACACACACTCATTCTCCTACTTTGATAAGGCCCTAGCTGGTTTGGCTCAGTGGATAGAGCATTGGCCCAAGGACTGAAGGGTTCTAAGTTTGATTCCGGTCAAGGGCACCTACCTGTTGCAGGCTCAATTCTCAGCCTTGGTCGGGGGGTTCGGGAGGCAACCAATTGATGTGTCTCTCTCACATAAGTGTTTCTCTCTCTCTCTTTCTCTCTCTCTCTCTCTCTCTCTCCACCTGCCCTTCCACTATCTCTAAAAATCAATGGAAAAATATCCTCAAGTGAGAGGATTAACAAACAAGAAAGATATGATAGGGTTCTTTGGCCAATCATGTTTCTCAGAATGCCACTGCCTGCTTTTTGCATTCTTCCATTCTGGTTTGAACAGAAAGCATGGGCTCCTGGAGCCATCAGCTCCCGCTTACTCGGTTGCAGACACAGCACACTCATCTTGCTTTGAGGCTCGCTGAACCCCCATGCTTAGTGGCCCCCCGGAACCCTGTGCTCCTGGGGCATGAGAACGCACTCTGCGAGTGGGGGAGCAAGGAATTGCGGCAGACAAGCATATTGCACATAACGCCCTTGCTCCTCCGTCTCATTGGACTTCACTTACAGAATGGAAGTTCAAGACGAAGTCACAGAATGTCAAGACAGCGACAGCAGAGTATCAACCCAAGCACAGCGCCCTTTCAAGCCCAGAGTCCTGGGAAACTGCATAGATCGCATGCCCATGAAGCCGGCCCGGGTTAGAAATCCAAGTCAACTTTCATTATGACTAGTTTAGAGGCTTTGAGGGTGTTAACATGTCTCTCAGGCCTGCAGCCAAACTTCTAGATGAATTCCAGGGTGGACCCCCTTCCTCACAGCACACCTGGAACTGATAAGCCTCAGAGAAACGCCATCCTGTAGGGAGAAGGAATCCCCAGTACTGCTCCCCTCAACAGCCACGGGCCTGCCGCTGAGTGACCTGAGGGCGGGGAATGACTCACCCAGTGGGCACAGCCAGAGTACAGTGAAAGGAGACGTCTTGTCAAGGAAATGTATCATGACCAGAAATTAAGGGGGAAATCCAAATAGTCACCATAACCTACTGATGCCCTTCCTTCTCAAAGTAATAATAATAATAATAATAATAATGTTTTCAAGCAACTTATCACAGACGATGTCTCTCTACACACACATATGCATGACCCACGGTCCCTGGGACAACTGTGATTGAGTGAGAAAGTCTGGGCCAGCTAAGGTCTGCTCACAGTATTTGATGTCTGACTCTGGGCAGCTCAGCTAACCTCTCTGCACCTCAGTTCTCTTATCTGTAAAACGAGAATGATGATTCCTAATCCAGAGGTGGGTGCTTGTGAGAATTCCACTGAGGAGAGGGGTGTAAGCTGAAAGCCACTGTACACGCGTGAAGGCCTGTGTGTGGCAGTGGCGTGTTGGTTTCCTGTGCATCGATGGTGTATATCACATACAGACCCCATGAGGAAATTTCACTCTGGGCAGGGTGATTTACAAAGCCCGCTCAGAAGTGGAGTCAATTAAGGTCAGCTTTCTATGTTGCTAAACAACAGGGGATTCTGGGTTCAGTAACGTTGAAAGGCAGGCCCAACACACCCCTTGAAACCGGGCTTTTGAGAGGGTTCAAAGGAACGGGAAACAAAAGCCTCTCTTTGTGATGTTTTCACTCTTCCTTCATTGTCCTCTTTCACCCTCCAAGGGCCTTCATGTAAAGAAAGGGGCTGCTAATGTGGCGAGTGGGAGTTTAAAATTGTCCTGGGCCAACAATGTTGGCACATTCTGCAGGGCCTCATTACAGAATCATCTGAAATGCTTGAGAAGTGTTTCCCACTCATTAGCATAAATAGCAGAAAAAGTCTTTCACAAACAAAGCAGGTTCCATCTGCCCCCAGTATGTCCTCACCTTGACTTCAAATGGCCAGTCCCTCCCCCAGGACAATGCCGGGGGCGCCGGCCTCCGAGGCCCCAAGCACCCCACTTCAGGACGGCATTCAGTGAAATACCAACACGGTAACCTGCATGTTTATTCATTGGCCAGCCCCCTCCTTTTAATGGAGTCCCTTCCCCATTGTGGCCACTTGATTCTTTCACAGACCTAAAGGGAGAGGCAGGGAGAGGCTTGCTTTCCAAGCTGTTGGGACCCTTAGCAGCCCACACCTTGTGAGTGGGTCGACCAGGCTAATGAGGTTTGTTCTGCCTTTTGGGCCCAGGCATAGTTTGTCAGGTATTCTGCTGTGGGACTCAAGAGTCATTAATCACCCCGGCCTGCGGCTGACAAGGTAGCTTTTACAATGAAGTCCACTTCCCTGGTGTGGGCTAGCGCCAAGGCCAGGTCTGCTTTGCATTACGTTGCAGAAGAATCCAACAGCTTCTTCTCCCCGGTCAACCT
>NW_005365371.1:6266309-6281552 GCF_000412655.1 Myotis brandtii | reverse complement strand
CAGGTTTAGTAGAAGCCTGGTGCCAGAGGCAGAGATAGCATCTATCTTGCAAGCAAGGA
Organism: Myotis brandtii; assembly: GCF_000412655.1. Lineage (NCBI taxonomy): Eukaryota > Metazoa > Chordata > Mammalia > Chiroptera > Vespertilionidae > Myotis > Myotis brandtii. The sequence goes on along the minus strand of NW_005365371.1, from coordinate 6,281,493 downwards.
AGGGCATTTCCTAGAACAAGATTATAGCCTGACAGAGTTGGGGTGGGGGCAGGCGACCTTAGTCACCATCCATGCAGCCCCACATTTTACAAAAGGAAGCAGTAAGACTCAGAAAGGGGACAGACTTGCCTGAGGAGACACAGCCAATCACTATGAGAACCAAGAATAGAACTGGCATCTCACCACTCTCCTTGCCGTGACATCTGAACCCAAGCCTAAGTTTATTATAACCATTTTCAATGAAATTGATATTGTTGTGTTTGGCAATTTAGTGTGCCCTGAGTTCTTAAGAGAAGTAAGAAGGGGCCATAGCCGGTTTGGCTCAGTGGATAGAGCATTACTAAGATGTCCTGGGTTCGATTCCAGTCAAGGGCATGTACCTTGGTTACAGGGGCCACATGCAGGAGGCAACCAATTGATGTGTCTCTCTCACATCGACGTTTCTCTCTCTGTCTTACCCCCTCCCTTCCACTCTCTTTTCAGGTACCAAGTGCTACAAAGGGCTAGGGCCTAGCTAGGCATTGAGCTAGGTATTTTGCATACAAATGATTAAATTTAATTTAAATGTCATTTATTGGTTTGACAGGTGAAAGTGCTCAACAACTATTAGTCTCATTCAGTAAAACAGTTTCCTAGGTAGGCATTATCATCCCTGTTTTTGATGAACAAAGAAACCAAGACACAGGAAGTTTCAGTAACTCATTCATATCCTATATTCTTTCCCAGGTGTCAGACTGCCTTTTGAAAAGATGAGAAGAGTTCCCTAAATCCAGGTGTTCTTGTGAACTTTTATTATTACGTATGTAAATCATAATTTAAAAGTTTTGGTCATCTAAGCATCAGATTATCAAGATTTATGATTGCCCTTTTATCTCTTGGGTTTGTGGTAATTTTTTTCTCTGCTGATGTTCTTTTGTCTTTTTTTCCTAATACTTTTATTAATTTAATCAACATTTATTGAACACATATGATACAAAGCACTAACGATGCTGAGATTAAAAATGCATGACTGCATCAGGAAATGTCCTACACCTATGGACCCCCTTCAAGAAAGATTTTAAGCCCCATGAATAAAAACACCATCATTGATTTAAAAATAAATAAATCAATTAATTAATTAATTAAAATGCATGACTGCATGCCTCTTTCCTCATGAAGTTACTGGAAAATGAGCTTCTCACATATAAGAGAGTAAACTATTATAAATATAATTTACATTTTCATACTCTTGTTAAGAACAAGACAACAGATCCAAAATGGAGTCACTTATGCTAAGCCCCATATTGCCAGACCAATACTAGGTTACCATTTCCTGCTATCCCAGAAATGGAATCTTTTAAAAAATACGTATGTTTTTATTGATTTTTAGATAGACAGGAAGGGAGAGGAATAGAGAGATAGAAACATCAATGAGAGAGGGACATCTCGATTGACTGCCTCCTGCACACCCCCCGCTGGGAAGAAATGGAATCTTAAACCAGTCAATCAGGAATCAGCTGGTCAGCCCCAGTGGTCTGGCTGACAGACCCTGCCATCACTGAAGGTGATCGTCCTCGTATAACTTCCTGTTCTCATTCCCTTCTGCCTAAAAGTCTTCTACTTCGTATAGCTCCTCGGAGACCCTTTCTATCTGCTAGATTGGATACTGCCTGGTTCATGAATCATTGCAGAAAGCCCATAAGGTCTTTAAAATTTACCCAGTTGAATTTTGTGTTTTAACAATGTAAACACAGGATTAAAAAAAAATACATTAGTATATAACAATATTGGAGCATCTGGGCTAGGAAAGGAGTGTGTATATAAGGGATGGCAGGGGTTGAAAGAGCTAAGCTCATCTTTCATAGTGGGAACTCAAGAGTTAATACTTAAAACTGAAAAATCAGAACAGAAGACACAAGCATGTAAAAGACAGCCCTGGTAGAACTACTTGACTCTCCAAATTATGAGCATGTGAAACTTTGATGAATATAAAAAATTTAATTTAATCTTAAATATTAAACATTGCTTTTGTTGTCAAGGGGTTAACAACACAATTGGGAGACTGTCAGGTCAAGAAATATTCCAAGTATACCAGGGATGCGCTGATGATTCTGGGCTGTTCAGAGGTGGAGCGAGGATGCAGGAAGCTCACAGTGGGGGGTGGGGGAGGGGCAGGCCAATGGCTTGAGTGGATGCAGCTGGGAAAGGGAAAAACCCTGGGGAACCAGTTCCATGAAAGTTTGAAGGCAGGAGAAGGAGGTAGAGCGTTGGAGAGATCATCCTCAGGCCCTGTCTGATAAGGTGGGCTGGACTGGAAAACAAGTCAGACCCAGTTCGAATCCCAGATTCTGTACTTACAGGTCACATGACTAGGCAAGCTATTTAAGCTCACTGGGCTTCACTTTCTACATCATTAAAAAAAGAAAAATACCCCTCCCCCCGCCAATACTTTTTGTTTGTCTAAGAACCCCCAATGGGTTTTAGTTCTCATTTAAAAAAACAGAATCAGAACCAAAGTGTAGTATCCATTCCAAGAAACACTTGTTGAGTACTGTCTATGTTTCAGCGAGGACACTATATTGCTAGAGTTGATTTTGTTTTTCCTAACTATACAGTTTTGAACTTACTACTGTTAAACTTCCTTTGATCATCTATTTATCAAAGTCACTTTGAATTTTTTTTCATTTCAAATATCAATAACCCTTTTCAACTCAATTTTAGCTACAAACCAAATAACATTCTTGCCATTTCACAGGTCCATTTCAGTTCAAGCCCAAAAAAGAAAGAGGGGGGAGAGAGAGAGAGAGAGAGAGAGAGAGAGAGAGGAAGAGGAAGAGGAAGAGGAGAGAAAAAGAAAAGAAAAAACAACATTTCTCACACAGGATTGTTTTGAGAGTTGATTGAGAAACATTTATAAGCCTCTACCAAATAACAGGCCAGGCACTAAATGAAAGCTTGTCTTCAAAAATATTATCAGCAAAACTCATAAGGTCAGGTTTTTGTTTTATTTTTCTTGTTTCTTGCAAGTGTAGAAAATACATACAGAGACAATCTATTCAAATCTACAAGATGACTCAAAGTCAGAAAGAAATGACGTGTACCCAGTTTATCAGCCCTACTATGTGTTTAATTCCTAAATGAAATTTCCTGGCTCTGGCTTTCAATTTTGAAAGACACAATCAAATCATTCATTAAAGCCATTTTTCTTACACACACTTTTTTCTCATGTTAAATATTTTCTTAGTTTGAACTCTCACAAAACTACACAGGAAATCTGCCCTTGCTTTATTTTTTCCCCAGGTCCTCATCCCATGTATCTCTGTCTCTCCCTGCCTCTCTCAGTTTCTCTGCCCCTCAGGCCTAGAGACACCCATCCTCATCCTTTCTTTCCCTCTTTGAGGCTTCATCCTTGGCCTGTGCTCATCAATAGAAGCCTTGACATCCTCCTGGCTTCGCCCTCCTGTCATCAGCACGTGCGCTCAGCTGGAGTCAATACTGGTCCCAAAGACTTGAGGCTGTTTTTTAAAAAGATTTAATATTTCCATAACAAATAAAAATTTGACTTAGCCTTAGGAAAAATATAATCAAGAGCTGGCCTCCCAGACTTTCGGGGGGGGGGATGGAAATGGGTTCCCCAGAGGGTAGGTTTAAAAGAAATTCAATGTAAATGCTATTTACTTGGAGTATTTTGCAGGGGAAGGAGGGGTAAAGGGAAGAAAAAAATCTGTCTGAACAAGAAAGGTATAATTCAAAAGCTGCCACACAGTAAGTGGGAACCTCTGAGGAGGATAGATCATCACTCTTTATGGCTTTGACAAGAAAGTTGAAGTAAGAAGTCATGATCAGACTTGCACCTGCTCTTCAAGGAACATGAAAAACACCGCTGGCCTTGCCCCTTCACAGTCTGGGGAAGGTGGGGAGGGCTCAGCAGCGCCAGGAAAGCCATCCTCCACAAAACCTTTCTATCTATACGTGTTCTCTAAGCTGGGAGATACCTGCCATGTACCAGACACTGTGCTAAGTATGTGCATGCAATCCACATCTCATTCTCATAACAGTTCCACAGAGGAGTCTCCACTATGGTTTCCCTCAATTCACCGATGAGACAAGTGAGGTTTGAAAAGGTAGTGATTTGCCCAGGGAGCGTGAGGACACAGATAAACGCAGATTTTCACTAATTGCAGAGCCCCAGCTTTATAGTGGGATCATTTTTAAAGTATTAATTTGTTTGCATTATTCCTGCATTTTCACAAGCCTTCCAAGCAGACAGTCCTGCCTCAGGGGTTTCTGTAAACAGTAAGTGGAAAAAGCCTGAAAATCAAGTCTCCTGCTGTCTTTTGTAGAAGCCAAAATGCAGAGAGATGTCAGGGGTCCCAGAGGGATCTTTCAAAGTAGCCCAGGAGAGAAGAGTGACAAGAAATTCCTCCCAGCCTTGGAGAGGGGACCGTGGAGTCCTGCGCAGTCTTGACCCTCAGGAGGTGGCAGAACCACGGCTCCAGCTCCACCATGCACCGTGCACCGGGAAAGCCCGCTGGAAGGGACCAGGACTTCTCAGCCTCCCCGGGGGCCCATTGGGGAGAGCGGAGGAGCAAGCCCCAGTAATGACTGCGGTTGATGTCCTCCCCCTAAAAGGATGGGGCATAGAGAAGGACTTAACTCTAAACAAAAGAAAGTATTATTTCTTGCACAAATGAATGTAGGTACTAAGATTCATACTCACCACAAAATCACTCACTGAGTAGGGGCTCGACCAGCAGTCTTTCCATCTCGAACTTCCATTTGCTGCCTGTTAGGAGGAGTCTGGCCAGGCGGGGCCAGGGGATTGGCATACAAAGTTGGAAACACCAAGTTTCACCCTCATCTACGGCATAGAAGAAAGCCATTCTTCAAACTTCAGAGAACCTTCTCCTCCCCATCCCACCCCCAGCCCAGAGATCACCCACTGAGCCCAGCCTCTGACTCTGGGAGCACCCAACATGTCACGTGCAAGGACCAGTGGAATCCATCGCTGTGGTGGAGAAGCCTCTGCCCTGTGCACAGCCCACGGCAGGAGCTTGGACAGAAACCCTCCCACAGCCACCTCATCCCCTGTCCCCAAAGCCTGAAACTTTTGGGGGCAGTAGGTTTATCTCAGCTTACACTCCCCACAAACTGCTCATTTATAAACTTTCATTGCACCTTCTACTTCCCCTTCCCACACAATTTGCAATGGCATGTTTATTTGTCGAACTCTTTGTCTAATGTCTGTCTTCTATGTTAGATGTTCCATGAGGAAAGGTGTTGTGCCTTTCCTTTGTTGTATGCTCCACGCATAGCACAGTTTTTGGAACACAGTGAAGGACTATGAAACAATCATACTTGGCCCAAACCTTAGTGATCATCCAACACAATGCCCTGAGAGGCTGAGGCCTAGAGGGGCCGAACAACAAATCCAAGGACTCCAGGCAGAACTTGGAGTGACTCTCTTCTCCTTGACTCTAACATCTTAGTCTCTAAACTTGTCAGGGATAAGCAAGACCAAATCCTGGACCACCTATCCATGCACCTCTTCTTGTCCTTCCTTTATGTTCTTAAGTCCACCCATCACAATATATTATCTACCTATATTTTTGGTGCCCTCTGTCCCATACAGGGTCTCAGTCTTCCCAACACCTAAAAATAAATGTTATTGCTTTCTTTCTTCTTGCAAAGAGTTTTGTATCTTAATGAGATTCAAAGGCTTTAAAATGAGTCCTTGTTCAACAGATATTCACTGAGTACTTACATATATGGCCACTCTTCTAGTACAAGGGGTGCAGATATAACCAATATAAGCCTATAAGCCCTCCTGGCACAGATATAGCATATACTCTTCTGTTCAAGGCAAATAATTAAGGCAAACCAATGAACAAAATAATTTCAGATAGTGACCAGTGCTATGAAAGAAAGAAAACGTAGTAATGTGTGGGCTATTTTGGATCAGGAGTTAGAAAAGATTTCTCTGAGAAGGACATGTTTAAGTCAAGGCCAAATAGTGAAAAGAGGCCAGCCTGCAGAATTCTTGGGGAAAGCATGTCAGGCAGAGGAAGTTACTGCTGTGATAGTCCTGAGGACCTGGCCAGTGGCCGGAGCACAGTGACCAAAGCTTGTGAGCAGCCAGAGGGTGGACAAAAGGCAGGTTACATAGAATCCTGTAGGCCTCCTGTAGGCAATGGAGGAAGATTGAGTTTCAGTCTGCAGGCAGCAGGAAGCCACTGGAAGTTTGTAAGTCGGGGAGTGATATGATCTTTTCACATCCCAATATGACCAAAAAGGCTTCGCTGCCCGTAGAGCAGCAGCAGGGAGGCAAACTAAGAGGCTACTGCTGTGGTCCCGACAAGAGAGGCATGTTCTGGGACTAGGCCAGGAGCAGTGGAAACTGTGAGAAGTGACTGGACATGGGAAATATTTTGGAGATAGAACTGGCATGAATTAGTGATGGATTGGATGTGGGCAATGAGGGAAAGAGATGAATCAAGTATGACTCCTAGATTTTGTCTTGAGGGTAGGCGAATGGTGGCACATTTCCTAATATGGAAAAGATTTGGGAAGAAGCAGAGTTGTAAGTGTGGGGACATCCAGTTCAAAAGGTCTATTAGGCCAGTGGAGATGCCAAGTAAGCAGGTGGATATACTACCCAAGGAATAGACAATAATTGAGGAATCTCTGAAGTCTAACAGAAAGCCTTAGGCCAAGGTTGGGGGTAGGGATGGAGAAGGAGAGGTCTCCGGTTCTTCTCAAGTCTCACCACACAGCCACTGGATAGGTGACACTCCGTAGTGGTTTCAGCACAGGGACCTCTTTAGTCTTCCAAGAAAAAGGCCCTGGTCTAATTTCTCAGCTGCATGGACATGAGGCTAATTCCATAGCAGATGTCTAATGAATGACAGCATTCTGAACTGTGAAGGGTACCATTACATCAATGAATCAAAGAACAATTACAACCCAACCTTTTTCTTTAATTAGTAAAAAGGTATATTCTTTCTTAATCCTACTGTCAACAAGTCCAGCCTCCAACTGTGGGCCTCCAGGGGCTACACTAGGAAGTGCCGTGGACACAGCTGTTTCCCAACCTCCCACCTGTCCTCACCCCACCCCCAGTGTCTTGTTTGCTGGTGAAGCTCACTGATGACATTAGGGAGCCCCTGTGCCATTCTTGGAAGTGCCACTGTGAGGCTCCTTGTTAGGTGTTGCAATAAATGTCCTTATTTTTAAAGCTGCTTAGAATTGGGTCTTCTCTTCTTTCCATGTGCTTAGATTGCCCATGGAGTTCAGCCTTCGAGAACAAAAATTCCTTTACTCTAGCCACTCTTACTTGCCCTCCATCCTGCCATGAGCTAGGCATTCAGTAAAATGTGATCAAGATACGGACCCATCTTGGCGGTGCCCATCTTCGTGGGTCTAATGATCTGGTGTGGCAACAGATGCTACACAAGGAAATGACTAACCGTGTCATCACACACTGTGATTAGCGTCCTCTGCAGGGGAAGGATGGTGTGCTGTGAGAGACAGCCTCTGGATCTGATCATCTGTGAGGGCATCTCTGAGGAGGTGGCATTTAAACTAAGACCTAAAAGATGAGAAAGTTCCAGATGAGGAAGAGAGGGCAGAGGAGCATTTAAACAAGAGGGAACAACCCAAACTTTGATATGTGCTTCCAACTCTTTTTTAGACAGAAGCTCTGGGTATTGTGTAGCCTTTTATATGTGACTTAGTGTTCTTACTCTGAATCTGAATTATCTTAGGACCTGGGAGATGGAGAGAACACTTCTGCCCCTTCACTAAGCACCTCTGTGTCAGTACCAGCTCTGGCCACACAGACACCATGACTGTGGTCATTAAAAGCTTGTGAGCAACTCTGTCCTTGCCCTCAGGCAAATAAAACCAAGAACAGTAAAGTCCCTTCCCTTCTGAGTTTGTCCAAAGATGCATTTTTTTTCTGTCTTTTTTATTTTTTAGAGACACCTTTAGATTCCCTTTGCTGGAGGTGGGGTTGGGGGGGGGGGCTGGGAATTAATACTGGGAAATAGTACTCAAGGTTTCTCTCACAGTTTCTACTTCCCTCCCTGGTGGTTGATCCTAGTCAAAAGGGTCGGCCTTAAGAAAGCAGTGTCAACCCCAAAGATCCAGGTCAGGCGGGCCATGACTGCCTTGTCTAAAACTCAATCAGAGAAAGATTTCAACTTGTTTTGGGAAGATATAAACATGGCATGATGGAGACCTAGACAGGCAGACAGACCTGGGTTTGAATCCTGATTCAGTTCTCTGACTTGGGCATGTTACTTCATCTTTCCGAGCCTCGATGTCCTCATCTCTAAAATAAGAATAGTTTCTACCTTACCAGAATTAACTGTGATCATCCTGTGAAAAGCACCCATCCTGACAGGTGGTCAATGCTCAGGAAATGTTGGGTCTCCTCCTTTCAAGGTCTGGCTCTTCAATTGGCTAATTATACCTTTGGAGGCATTCAAATGTGGTTCTAGCCAGTGCACCTCAGAGTGTATTTCAATTATAGGTGCCTAAGTGCTGCTCTCTCCGTTGAAAATCTGTAATTAAAGCAGCAATGGCTGCAGGCTGCTCAGGTGTGTCGGAAGAGCTCCCACCCAGCTCATCTTTCCTCTTACCTGCCCCACCAAGCCATGTGGAAAGTCAAGGGGAGCCATAGGAATAAAAATCCTTTCACGGTATAGTATTGAGCAGTTTGCAACGTGCTCTTACCTTCAAGGCAGCGTGGGTGCTGGCAGCATTACTGTCCCCTTACAGTGGGAACAGGGAAGTTGAGGTCCTGAGAGGGGAAACGAGGTACTCAAAGTCTTAGGTAAGTTGCAGTGTTCCTGTCACATCAGCACATCCTGACAAGGACAATTTTATCCTTTGGTGGGAAAGTTCACCTCCAGCAACTGTCCTGACTCGTTATCAGCAGCAGAGAATTCGCCCCTAAATTGCCCGGCCCACCTCATGCCCTCCCCTGCTCCTGTTCTGCCTACTTTTCCAGACCAATGTCAGTGGCTTGCTCTCTGGTCTCAGGATAGTGGGCTTTATTCTGAGGCTCTGACTGGCATTTCTCGCCTCTGGCAATGTGGATTCACAGGCCATTTTGGAATCTCCTCACCAAACTTGTGATCTGTCCTCTAAGGCAGGTGGGGGAGAATCAGTCTGACTTTGATAGGTGTTTGGTTCTGGCCATGGCTCAAGAGTAATGGGCCCTGGGTGGCATGGCCCACAGTTTTCCCAAGGTTCAAGAAGGTAAACGAAGGACCATTCTGCTCTACCTTAAGAAAAGGACCAGCCGGAAGAGATGGAAAATAGGACTTCCTCCTCAAAAGGTCAGGATGGAATGCAAGCAAAGCTCTAATAATTGCATTAATTTCTCCAAAATAGAAAAACAGTGTCAGAGGGTCAGAGATCTTCTGATCCAACAACTTCATTCCTCACCGTGGGAGACTGGGGAGCTGAGAGGAAAAGTAGCCCATTCAAGGCCACAGCTGGTAGAGACAGAGATAGACCCCCAGGCCCAGACCCCAGTTCATTTTTCTTACTAAATCATGCAGTTATCTCAAGAGCCTTACACACGTTTTATTTGGATGATCCAGGTGATATCTATCCACCACTTTCTCCACTCCACCCACCACTCCCAGAAGGGTTACACTGTAACGAATGGATGTCATGAACGTGGATGATATGGACCTATATGTACCAGATACTCATCCAGGGAGAGCTGCTTCCAACAACGGCTATCCAAACGGGCCTCGCCTGGGAATAATCACCACCAAAACCTGCCCAGTGACGCAGGAGGAAAGGATTTGCACACCCCTGGGTGACACTGGGGATTCCTGGGATAAGCTCTGATTCTTCCCAGCTTGTGGGATCCATGGGACAGAGTGAAGGAAGCATGGACACCAGCTTGTTCTTGTTTTTAGTAACTCTGCTCACACTTCATCTCTCCCTCCACCACCGTTACTTCGCCATCCTCTCTACCCCCTCCTTTACTTCCTCTTTCACATCCTCCACCACTACCATCACCTCCAACACCACCATCCCTTCCATCTTATCCTCTACTTCCTCCTCCCCTACCATGACTACCCCTCCACCACTTCCACCACCACTACCTCTACCATCACCACCACCACCCACTGCTCCTCCACTTCCTTCACCACCACAATCTCCACTACCACCATGGCCTCATTCTTCACCTCTTCCTCCACCCTCTCTATTGGCTCTACCACCACCACTACCACATTACCTGGCCCCTCTATTACCCCCTCTATTTCTTCCTTTACTACCTCTCCCACTACCATTACTTCTTCCATTGCTTCTACACCATCACCATTACTACCTCCCCCTTTCCTCACCCCCCTCCACCTACTAGTCTACCCTCATCTCCTCTACACTGACACCAACACCCTCCCCACCACCCCCCTCCCCAAAGTCATTGAAATTTATCACACATTTGAAATAAACCAGGATTATTAACTCCCTCCCTTCCTGCTCATTTTTGAAACTGCTTATTATAAACACACACTCACACACAGGTTCACAGTCGCTCTCACCAGAAGACCCTAGGTACTCTGAAATGCAGCAGACAATGGTGGCCTTGTTGCAGCAGCCTGATATTAATAGACTATTCCTTTTGATTTCAGCCTGGAAACATTGGCAGCAAACCAATGGGAGAAAAGAGGGACTGTGTAGCAAAAGTTTAAAAGAAAAATGAGGGAAAAAAAACCCCTAACCCAGCTTTGATCAGAGGGGTCTGAAGATGAATTGTTGTCATTTCACAGGTCTCTGAATGGAGGTTAATGTCATCTTGAGACAAGGAAACTGAGGTTTTGTTTTGTTTTGTTTTGTTTTGTTTTGTTTTAAAAAGGAAACTGAGAAGGGATGCACTTCTGATGGAACAGGGCCACCGTGCACCCAGAGGATCAAAGCTGCTCGCCATGCAGAAAATGAAGGATTATTCACTTTCTATTTTTTCACGCCTGCAGCACACATGGGGATCTAATTGGTCAGGATGCGAAATACAGACAGGCAGCCCCAGCAGCAGGGCAGAGCCCGAAGGGGAGGCAGTGCTTTCTGCAGCTGCAAACCATTAAAGGCAAGCTCACCACCATGCGCCCGCTTTAATTGCTCTTCTGTGTGTTTCCTCAGCTCACGACCACTAATGTCTACTTTCCAGCCTTTCTGATCTTAGAGGTGATGAGCTTGACAGCTGTCAGGCCTGCCGGGGTCAGGGAAGGCAGGAGACGAGTCTCAGAGGATGGGGAGGGCACCCCTACCCCGGGAGGGGCTGCTAGGCTAGGAGAGGTGAGAGTTCTGTGCGGGAACTCTGCAAGCTCTGGTCCAGCCTCCCCATCATTCTTATTCCTTGAGCTTTCAGTTACAAAGCCAAGGGTCTCTCCTGGGTTGGCATTGTCTGAGTTCTAAACCATGACACCAGGGGAGATAGAGGACAAAATGAAAACCCAAGACACTGTGCAGTGTCTGACCGTAGACACACCACTCAGCTTCTCGGACCCTTAATTTCCTTGCCTTTGAGATGGGGTGCTGTGCCCAACCCACAGCATCGCCCTGAGGATCACATGACGTCATGAAATGCTCAACAGGGAAGGAGAGTTCCTGTCGGTTGCTGTCATGGACCACACACCTCCTTGAACCCTCTTTGCCAGCTTCCTGATCTCCTTGAGTCCAAGTGTCCCCAGTCTTCCTCCCAGCCCGTCCCAATGCCCCTTTCCTGGTGAAACAACCCTGACCACGCAGGTCTGCAGGATCACAGAACCCTCATCACGATAAATCCCTCTCACTCATTTCAGGCTCCCACCTTCTCTCCTTAGATGTCATCCTTAGTCACATACTCCCTGCTTGCATTGCTGCCTCCAGTCCTCCCACCAACACTCTATCCCCTGGCCTCCATGTCAACCTCCAGTTATCTCCATATGTGAATCCATAAAACGCAAAGCCAGCCATTCACTTCTTCGATGAAACTACAGAATCTCACTGTCCTCTCCCCTTAGTAAGGAATGCTTTCCTTCTTTCTTGGTCTGACTCATCCTTTAAGACAACTGAGACATTTTCTTTTCTAGGAAGCCTCTGGGGTGGGAGAGGGGTGGGGGGGACAATAGCTCAGCTAAGCATATTTGTGCTTTCATGTTGCCCTGCATTGACCACATTGGACTAAAATTATTTATTTTTCCTCCACTTGAAGGTGAGCTTTGGGAGAACAGGACTGCATTTTATTTATTTTTATTTTTTTAATCCTCACCTGAGGATATTTTTTCCATTGATTTCTAGAGAGAGTGGAAGTGAAGGAGGGGAGAGAGAGAGAGAGAGAGAGAGAGAGAGAGAGAAACATGGACATGAGAGAGCACCACAATAGGTTGCTTCCTGCAGGTGCCCCAACCATGGCTGAAGAACCTGCAACCGAGGTACATGCCCTTGACTGGGAATCCAACCCATGACCCTTCTGTCCACTGGCCAATGCTCTAACCACTGAACAAACCAGCCAGGGCAGGACTGCATTTTAATTCATCTTTGTACTTCCTGCACTTAGTATGGTTAGCATAGTTCTTAGAATATAGCAGGTACGCAATATATGCGTTTTGAACTATTTTGTAGCTATTAATTCTTATTTGTCTCTCTGTCTAAACTACCCTATTTAGTTGAAAGCCTTTGGCAAGTTGGGGATGTGTCTGACTCATTCTGCATTCTGCACAATGCCCAGCACATAGCAGAGCCTCAGTAAAGAGTTGCTAGTTCTGATGTCTGGCACTGTTGGCCATAACACCCCTGCTGTATCTGGCTTGTTCGGTGCTGTTTCCTCAGCATCTAGAACAGAGCTTTGCACACAGGTGCTCAATAAGTATATTTTAAATGGATGAATAATGTGATATTGTAGGAAAAACAACGATCCTGGTTAGAAGGCCTGGGTTCTAGTCAGAAGTAGCAAACTTGATGAGGTCAAAAGAGAATTTCTCATTTTCTCTGAAACTCTACTCCTCACCCCAAAGCCCCAGCAAACATGTTCCATCTTGATAAGTGGTACCACCATCAGTCCAATTGTTCAGGCCAAAATCTCAGACTAATATTGATTCATCTGTTATCTTCTCATCTCACATTCAATGCACTAACGAGTTCTACAGGCTCGACTTCCAAAATACATCCAACCTCTGGCAATCACCTCTACAGCCAGCACCCTAATTCAAGCTGCCATCATCTTGACCTTCCAACTGGTCTCCTTTCCTCAACACACACACACACACACCCCTTACACTTTTTATTTCATCATCTTCATCTTTCTGATATCACTCCAATGCCTTCCCACTCTACTTAGAATAAAATCTAAACTCTTAATCATACTCTACAAACCTTATTCAATCTGGTCCTTCCCCCATCTCCAGCTTCCTTTCCTCCTGATCATCTCCTTGCAACCACACTGGTCTTTTTGCTATTCCTGGCATACCTGAGATTGTTCTCCCCCTACCTCAAAAGCTCTTCCTCAAATATTCACACTCTCTGTCCAAATGTCACTGCCTCAGTGAAGTCTTCATCAGCCCTAGGTATGATGGTTAATGTTATGTGTCAGCTTGACTAGGCCATAGGGTGCCTAGATATTTAGTTAAACATTATTCTGGGTGTGTCTGCAAAAGTGTTTTGGGATGAGATTAGCATTTGAATTGGTAGAGTGAGTAAAGCAGATTGCCCACCTTAATGTGAGTGGACCTCATCTAACCAGTTGAAGGTCTGAATAGAACAAAAAGGCTGCCCTACCTCCAGCAAAAGGGAATTTCCTCCTGCCTGACTGAGCTAGGATATCAGTCTTTTCCAGCGTTTGGACTCAAACCAAAACACTGGCTCACCTTGGATTTTGAGCCTGCCAGTTTTCCAGCAGGAACCCACAGCATCAGCTCTCCTAGTTCTAAAGCCTCCGAACGCTAACTGGAACTACACCATCAGTTCTGTGGGTCTCCAGTTTGCAGATTGCAGATCTTGGGACTTCTCAGCCTCCATAATCACATGAGCCAATTTCTTATAACATATCATTTCACACTCACTAGTCTGGCTATTAAAAAACAAATGACAAAAAACAAGCACACAGAAAATAACAAGTGTTGACATGGATGTAAAGAAATTGGAAACCTCATACATTGATGAGAAAAATGTAAAATGGCAAAGCCACTTTTGGAAAACAGTTTGGCAATTCCTCAAAACTTAAACATAGAGTTTTTATATAATCCAGCAATTCCGCTCCTAGGTATATCCCCAAGAAAATTGAAAATATACACCCACACAAAAATTTGTTCACAAATGTTTATAGCAGCATCATTCATAATAGCCAAAAAAGTGAAAGAAGCCCAAGTGTCCACCAACTGAAGGATGGATAAACAAAATATGGTATATCTATACAGTAGAATATGATTTGGTCATAAAAAGGAATGCAGTTCTGATATATGCTACAATATAAATGAACCTTGAAAAATATTATGCTAAGTGAAAGAAGCCATGTATTGTATGGTTCCGTTTATGTGAACTGTTCAGAATAGGTAAGCCCATAGATTGAAAGTAGATTAGTGGTTTTCCAGGGCTAAAGGCAGGGAGGGATAGGTATGGATTTCTTTGGGGGAGGTGGGAATAAAGATGTTCTAGAATTAGTGTGATAGTTATACAATAGGAATATGCTAAAAAGTACTCAATTGTACACTTTAAAAAGTAAATTTTATGTTACTTGAATTGTATCTCAATAAAGTAGTTATTTAATAACCATTTATTGTAGCATTATTTATACTAGTAAGAAAGGAAATTCTAAAAAGCCCTTTTATAAAAGAATCTTAACTTATAAATAAATCTATGGATAGAATATTATACACCCATTCAATTAGATCTATAAAAATGTGTAATTCAAGGAAGAATGATTATCAAATATTAAGTAAGATATCATAACAACTAATTTTTTTTAATCATACCACTCTGACTTTTATTTTTAAAGTCTGGAAGAAAACATACCAAACTTTTAACAAATGTTGGCTATAGGTAGTTAGATTTGAAGCATTTACTCTTTAGTTTTCTATTTTCCCTAAGCTTTCTTCAAATGATGTATTGTTATTTCTTAAATTTCATAACTGTGGTAGATAGTTAAGGTGTCAGAGTTTTAGTTGCATAAAGATATGTTCGCCTCCCGGTGGAGCCTGGTGCTCTC
>NW_005365371.1:6256801-6266251 GCF_000412655.1 Myotis brandtii | reverse complement strand
GGGGGGGGGAGTGGAGGTGGAGTGAGGGGGAGGAGCAGAGGCCAAGGGGACCAGGTGGGCCATGCACAGCTCCAACACTGATGAGTCCAGATCTACTGCCCCAGGGCCAGGACATCATCTCCACAGGCAGGGAGCCTCTTCTTTTCCGTTCTAAGTTGTGCTAGGCCTTTAAAAAAAAACAAAACCTATTGTCATTTCAAAAGTGGCATGAAGCAATTCAGTCCCCAGGCCTGCCATCTCTCCTTTGTCTGTCCTCCCCCATGACTATTTATTTCCTTTTCCATGCAGTGGCTGCCCTTCAGGCAGTGACACAACGTTGTTGTTACAGGTGTTGGCTCGCTCTGGTCTCATTTGCTCTGGAAGGAATTCTGGTCGGATCAAATGCCCCTGTGGAAACTCAAGCTGAATTGTCTTCATTTTCTATCATTTTATTTTAACATCCCAGCCGTCCCCGCTGCCAGGGTCTCCACCGGCAATGCAGCCATTCATCAACTTAAAGCATGGCCATCCGCTTCTGGAAAGCGTCCAGCTCCACAGAAGAAATCAGTTCTTTGCTTTTCATTTTTCTTTCAAAGCCAGAAAAAATCTGCTCATCTGGATCCAAGGGATAGTGACTTTGGAGTCAAAGGGGAAGCAGCTTTTAGGTGGTAATACTCAACTTTCAGTCACAGGCCAAAAATTACCCCACGCAAGGTAGCAGTGCCACTGAGAAACCAGTGGGGTGATCTTTTTGGTTTAATAATAATTGCATCATTTATTTAATTAATCGTGTTTCTCATTTAATAATAATAAAACTTATTACATGACAAAGGGACTTTTCTTGACATTAACTCATATAATTCTCTCAAAAACCCATAGTATCATCCCCGTTTTACAGATGAGAAGACTGAGGCACAGAAAGGTTAAGTAAGATGCTGAAGTTCACATCTCTAATATTGGCAGAGGTAGGATTTGAACTCCAGGAGTCTGGCTGCAGGTTCTAGGCTCTCACTCACTGTAATCCTCAACCTTTCATCTACAATCATAGTGAACTACCATGGAGCCAGGAAAAAAAAATCAACAACACCAGACTAGAGGAATAAATGAGTATTAGAACTATAATAAGTAACTTTTCAAATCTGACCAAGTTTTGTTTTCTGGAGTTGAAGTGATTTGGCTACAAGTTGGTTTTATCCCCTAATGGAAACTCATTGGGGTGTTGCATGAAGAAGCAGAAAAGATAAAAGAGCACAGAACGTCCTTGTCAGCCTAGGCCTAGCCAGAGCAGGGAAGACAAGGCCACCAGTGGGAAAGCCATATTCTACTAGTACTAGTATAGGATGCCCCAGCAAACCCAGAGGAGAAAAATGCTGACCCACAGTACAGTCCCGGGGTGTTAATCCTGTTCTAGCTCATGGCTTCCTAGACGGTAATGTGAATGGTGTCCCCAGCCCTGGGAGGGGCAGTGAGGACTCTTATTCTAGGTGTTCTGAAGAGACTGTCCCTGAGATCCCACACAAGTAGCTGGTGAAAAACCACCTGGTGCACACACTCCAGACACTCCTGCCCCCAACTTGGCGGGTATGCCCTGTCCGTACGGTGGCAGCTTCTCCTCTTCTTCGCCAGGAAGTGGAAGAAGGCTGGTACACCAGAACCTTCCATCGTGCTGGGGTTCTTCTCAAAGAAATCTCACCAGCATCTGTCATTTCACACTTCCAATTCTCTTTTATGTTGATAATCATCAACCAAACATTTCTCCTTGCATTGCTCTTTTTAAAAAAGAGTCAGAGACACTGTCTCTCAACCTTCTCTAACCCATCCTGTGCCATGCTCTCTCGCCCTACCTTCTCTGCATCTTGCAGAAGTCAAAAGTTTCTGTAGGGCTTTACTTTCTAGGGTTTGTCTGTATGGCTAAATTAATAAGTGTGCATTTCATGGTCTCCTTGCTCCCACCCCCTCACCTGTGGTGAAAATCACTGTGCTAAGCTAGGCCATTATTGTCAGTGTGGTCTTTAGACACCCCAAGACTTTCCCCTTGAACTCTTGCTGTTTATTTCTACTGCTAGAGACCTGGTACACAACATTCGTGCACTGGGGGCAGGGGGTGCCTCAGCCCGGCCTGTGCCCTCTTGCAGTCTGGGACCCCTCGGGGGATGTCCGACTGCCAGCTTAGGCCTGCTCAGTGGGGAGCGGGCCTAAACTGGCAGTCGGACATCCCCCGAGGGGTCCTTAGCGCTGCCGTGGAGAGGCTCCTGCCACCACCGCTGCGCTTGCCAGCTGTGAGCCAGGCTTCTGGTTGAGCAACGCTCCCCCTGTAACAGTGCACTAACCACCAGGGGGCAGTTCCTGCATTGAGTTTCTGCCCCCTGGTGGTCAGTGTGCATCATAGCGACCAGCCGCTCTGCCGTTTGGTTAATTTGCATATTAGCCTTTTATTATATAGGATATCTCTATCTGGACTATTCCACAGTTCAGAGCTTGTTGAGCCACAATTAAAAGTAGCAGCATACAGCCCTGGCCAGCATGGCTCAGTTGGTTGGAGCATTTCCCATACACCGAAAGATCATGGGTTTGATTCCCAGTCAGGGCGCATAACCTAGGTTGCTGGTTCTATCCCCAGTTGGGGCATGTGTGAGAGCCAACCAATTGATGTGTCTCTCTCACATCGATGTAGCATAAAGATTGCCAACCGGTATCTAAAAAAGTGTTCAACAGCACCAATCATCAGGGAAATGCATATCAAACCACAGAGGTGTCACCTCATGCACGGTAGGATTGCTATTATAAAAAAGACAGGAAATCCCTCCCGTATAGGGAAAAACCCAGCTTTCCCTACTGTGTGTCTCTTCGCTGTGTGTGGGAGGCCCCCTGCCAGGGAAGGCGCCATGGCTTTAAGTTATGTTGACTGAACCCAAGGCTTGGGCATAGCCCTACCTTGGGGGCATTTCTGGCCAAAAGGTGAGAATGCCTTCAGCTCAACTCTTCAAAGCCCAGGTTAGGGGAATAGATTTTTATTATGAAAATTCAGTCAAGTACCTGGAATACCTCTCTTATCTTGAGTTTTGGTGAAACCTCCTGATATTTTGGGGAATTGGGACTATAAAATAAACACGCTGTCTTGGGACTTGGTCTTTCTGCCTCTCTGCCAGAAGAGGACAGAAGCCCACCCAGGCCCAGCTGTACTTTCTATTTTGTGTCTGTCTTTCATTTTCTCAATCCCCGATACACCTCCATTTGAAGGAACCGGTTCATGCTCTCTTTCCTGTGTGGGTCGCAGAAAGGGGAGCACACGCCCTGGAACAACTATGTGTCTTCTTTACTCCTCACATAGGACACTTCACTTCTGACACTCTGGTTCCCCAATGTGTGGAGGTTTTTCCCTACATCCAGCAATTCTCTGTGACCCAGGTGAATGTCCTACAATTTAACCAGTTATAACACTACCTGCCTAGAAACAGTGTCAGATCCCACAGGTTAAGGGCTCAGCGCCACAAGACTGCTCCCACCTCACTTCAGAGGCCAATTGCAAGTAGTAGGTCCCGGGTTATCCACAGCTTCTGTCCAATCTGGCTGCAGAGGGGAGATTCCATCACCCCCTCCTGGGCCTCCATTCATTTCCTAGGGCAGCTCACAGAACTCGGGAAAACACATTTACTAGTTTATTAAAGGATATAATAAAGTATGTAGATGAACAGCCAGATAAAAAGATACATAGGGTGAGGTCTGTCCCTGAGGAGTTGGGATGCCTCATATTCTTGGCGTGGATGGATGTGCTCACTCACCTATCTGGATGATCTCTGAACCCTACACAATTGGGATTTTATGGAGACTTCCTCACTTAGTCAGGGTCAGTTATTAACTATATTTCCAGCCCCTCTCCCTTCTCTGAAGAAGGTGGGGTTGGCAGGGGGTTCGGGGGTGGGAGGCATTCTGAAAATGAGAAGGCTCTAATCATGGCTTGGTCTTTCGGGTGACCAGCCTCCATCTAGGAGCCCACCCAGAGTGGCCTCATTAGAACAAAAGATGCTCCTAGTGCTCTTATCACTTCGAAATTTAGAAGGGTTTCAGGAGGCCTGTGTCAGAGATGGGGCCAAAGACAAATATTAGAACAAGAGATGTTCAGAGCATTCTTATCACTTAGGAAATTACAAGGGCTTTAGGAGCTCTGTGCCAGGAACTGAGGGCAGAGATCAATATATATTTTTTCAGTTATCTCATACCAGAAATTCCACTTCTGGTTATTTATCTGAAGGAAACAAAGACACTAACTCAAAAAGATATCTGCACTCCCATATTCGCTGCATCATTATTTACAAAAGCCAAGGCATGGAACTGACCTAGGTGTCCATCATTGGATGAATAGATAAAAAATATAGATGATATTATTCAGCCATAAAAGAGAAGGAAGCCCTGCCATTTGGGACAACATGGATGGACCTTGAGGGCTTTATGGTAAGTGAGATAAGTCAGACAGAGAAAGACAAATGCCGTGTGATAGCATTTATATGTGGAATCTTAATAAAAAACACAAAACCAGCAACTCATAGATACAAAAAACAGATTGGTGGTTACCAGAGGTAGGGGCAGAGGGGGAGAGGATATGTGAAGGGGGTCAAAAAGTACAAACTTCCAGTTATAAAATAAAGAAGTTCTGGAGATGTAATGTACAGCATGATCACTATCTACTAGTCTATACTAATAATAGAGGAATATGCAAATTGTCTGGGATGCCATCACAGTAACAGTAATGTCTGAACAGCAGCCTGCGTGGGGCGACAAGGCCGGCAGCGGGGTTAGTGAGGGATGACCAAATGACTGAACAGCAGGCTGTGTGGGGCAACCAGGCCGGCAGGGGAGGCAGTAAGGGGCAACCAGGCAGGCAGGCAAGTGAGCATTTAGGAGCCAGCGGTCCCGGATTGTGAGAGGGATGTTCAACTGCCGATTTAGGCCTGATCCCGGGGATCAAGGGATCAGGCCTAAACCGGCAGTCGGACATCCCCTGAGGGGTCCCGAATTGGAGAGGGTGCAGGCTGGGCTGAGGGGACCTCCTCCATGCACGAATTTCATGCACCGGGCCTCTAATATATATGTAAAAGGCTAATTTGCAAAGTGTCCCCTCAGTAGTTCAACCAGGAGACCGGGAGTTCGGTCACTCACTATGACGTGTGCTGACCACCAGGAAGTGGCACGGAACATGGAGGGCAACCAGCAGTGGAGGCAGGGCACTAAGGGAGCAAAGGAAGGAGGAGGCGGAGAATCTGATCTGCCCTGATCACTGGCCAGGCCTAGGGACCCTACCTGTGCACGAATTTCATGCACTGGGCCTCTAGTAGTTAATAATACTGTACTGCATATTTGGAAATTGCTCAGAGAGTAGACTGTAAAAGTTCTCATCACAAGAAAAAACATGTGTAACATGATGTGTGGATGGATTTTGACTATACTTATTGTGGTGATCATTTTGCAATATATACATATATCAAATCATTTTGTAAATACCTGAAACTAATATAATGTTATTATGTCTCAATAAAAAATAGTAAAAAAAAATTTTTTTAATTACGCTGCTGAATAAAAAAAAAAAAAGGAAGTAGCATCTTATACAACCCAGCCTAGCTGTCTCATTTTACAAAGCCATACCATTTATAAAGTGTTTTACATGTGTCCCAAAGTGCCAGTGAGGGCCCCATTGCCAGGGACAACTTAGAAGGGCACCATGTTTGGGTTTAATGCTCTGTTGTCATTATTTTTAAATTCTTGATAATTTTTGAACAAAGGGCTCCACATTTTCGTTTTGCAGTGAGCCCAACAAATGAAGTAGCTGGTCCTGCCACTGCTGACCATTGCCACTTTCCAATCTCCCTACCCTTTCACTTGCTCTGTGTTCCTGGAGCAGGGAGGTTTGGCTTACAGGAGAACTTTGGGGTTGGGCTCTTGAAGCTTTTGCATGAGGTGTTAATAGTTCCCTTTTTCTGATGAAGAGTTTTAGACAAGTGGCATTCCTGTACAATACAAAGATTATTATCCTAGTTCTGCAGATGAAACAGAGAGGTTCATGGCTTTAACCACAACCCCAGCACTAGGTCGGACGAGCCCAACTCTAGGATCTGTGGAAGGGTGACTTGGTTTGTCAGTGGGATGAGGAATAGGTATTTTGTAAAGCAGTGGAATTACACAGTGCCTAACAGCTGCTCTTTATAAGAAAGCATTTCTGTGGTTCTCTAGCATCAAGAGAAAGGCAAACAGCTGTCATTTTCCAGAAAGCCAAAGGGCTCCAGGCCAGTGGGCCATTTCCTCGACTCTAGCTTGCAAAGCACTGCCTTATTAGAAAGCATAATTCTTGTGGGGACCTCGAGGTGAGGACTCTAGATGTGAGTGGCTGTCCCCACAGGAAAACTCCCTAGGGGATAAAAGAGGAATTTGTAGTGACATACTATTCTGAGCCCATGAAGGGTCAGTGGGAGTGAGAATGCAGTATTTCTAAGTATGGTTTTGATATGGACCTAGGAGTCCCAAGTCAAGGACTCCCAGATTCAGAACCATTCTCTCTGGCAAACACTGTAGTGAGATTTGGGGCAAGTGATTTCATCTCTCTGGGCCTGGTTCCCCTCTTCTACGTGCTGATCCTGTTAGTACTGACTGCAAGGACTTGTTGAAAAGAATAAATTAGTTTGGGGGTAGTTAACAAAATAATTTTAGGATTAAAAAGAATAAGCTAGTTCTTACATTAAAGGCAATCAAAACTGTGCCCAGCTGGGTCAAGCTCTGGACAGTAGTGCTGTCTACACCAGTGGCCGCCTCCTGCCCAGCTAGGCCTCCCTCTTGGGCTCAAGGAGCTTGGCACAGCTAAACACTGGGTAGGGCTGCCAGCAGGGCTGAGGACATACAGGTGACAAGAGCCACCCCAAGGCCATAACTCAGGAAGGAGGCCTCCTCCAATCCTCAGGATGCTGGGGCACTCAATTGTCTCCCCAAACATAAGTAGATGGTCTTGCCTCTCGCTTCTCTCAAAGGCAGAAGTCCTTGGGCAGCAGTATGGTTGTCCTTCTTAGTCATTTCTTCTCAGGAACAGGTCTGGGTGCTCTGGGCTTATTGACTGTGCATTAGTAATAATAACAGAGCCTACTGTTTATTGAGTGTTGGGCACTGCACCAAGCACCATGGGCATTTCTCATTCAAACATCCCTTGTTCATGATATACTGTGAAGTAGGCATTTGCTCTTATTCAAACAGTACAGATGCCTCCACGTCACCATCACCATCCTGCCCTGTGAAGTCAGCATTGTGTTCATCCCTGTGTATTCTTCCCAACGTCTGTCTCTATTTAATCAATGTTATCCTATATAATAAAAGCGTAGAATGCAAATTGTCCTCTCAACCAGAGTTCTTCCAGGAGTTCTTCTGGGGGAAGGGAGGGAGGCCCTGGCCAGCAGTGGCAGGCGGCCTGGGGAAGGGAGGGAGGCCCTGGTGCTGGCAGGAGGCCAGGAGAAGGGAGAGAGTACCTGGCTGGCAGCCAGTAGCCACTAGGGACCCCCGCCCCCCCGCCCGCCGCCGTGCATGAATTTCGTGCACAGGGACTCTGATATATATATATATATTCATGCACAGGGGGGTCCCCTAAGCCCTCCTGCACCCTCTCCAATCTGGGACCCCTCGGGGGATGTCCGACTGCCGGTTTAGGCCGGATCCGGCCTGAACCACTGGCTCCTAATCGCTCACCTGCCTGCCTGCCTGGTTGCCCCTAACTGCCCCCCCTGCTGGCCTGGTCACTCCCAACTGCCCCCCCCTCCCCGCTGGCCTGTCATCCCTCACGGCCCCCCCGCTGGCCTGGTCACTCAGCCTGCTGTTCAGTTGTTTCGTCATCCCTCACTAATCCACCTGCCGGCCTGGTTGCCCCACGCAGCCTGCTGTTCAGTCGTTTGGTTGTCCCTCACTAACCCCCCTGCTGGCCTGGTCATAAGCAGCCATCTTGTGAGGGTGTGAGGGTTAATTTTCATATTACCTCTTTATTATATAGGATACACACATACACACATAGCATGTTTGTGTCTATAAAAATAGGACCAGCCCTTATTTAGCAACTTGCTTTTGTCACATATTCATCTATCTTTTCCAATTCTGTACCTAGAAATATACAAAAAACTATAAGGAAGTCTGGAATATGCAAGAAAGATTCTTGGGTGTCTCTAAGAGAAAAGTGTGTCTTGTTTGGAGCGCAGCCTTCCAGTTATCTGACTTGAGCCCAAGAGCTCAGTTTGAAGCTCTGTGTGTTATAGGGGACAAAGGACACGCAGGGAGTTCTGATTGTGGACACACAAATGAGCTCAGTACCCCCTTCCTCTGGGCAAAAGCCAGGCCATTCGAAAATGCATTTTGAGATTTCAGATCTATAGATGAGATTGCTGCTTGGCTTCTCCTTTGAACCAATTGTAACATCTCCCTGGCTCACTTATTAACACTAAGTTCAATAAAATCTTTCCCATGTGCTCATTTGTCATCTGTTTGAGAGTCGTGGTTTTGCCTTTTTGGAAAATCCTCTTAACAACAGGCATTGCTTTCTTTATTGTAGAGATGGGAAAATTGAAACTGAGAAAGACTAAGCAAATTTCTCAAGGTCAAGTCACACTGTCGGTGAATAACAGAGTTTGGATTCAAACACAGGTCTGCCTGCCCCTGAAATGACCATACAATCCTGCCTGTATCTTTATGGTAGGTATGCTAATTCATTGAACCCTTCCCTCCAGCTATAAAGCTAGTGTGAGCCTTGTTATCCCCACTTACAGAACAGCAGGCAGTGCACAGAGACATCAAGCAGCCCAAGTCCCAAGTGGGACCCAGAGCCAGGCACCAACGCTGAAGCTCTTAGCTGCTGCGTGTCCCTCCCGGCTCTCTCTTGTTCCATCTGTGCTTTGGTAAACTTGAGTCCACCTTTGAAGCTCTTAGCTGCTGCGTGTCCCTCCCGGCTCTCTTGCTCCATCTGTGCTTTGGTAAACTGAGTCCACCTCGGTTTGTCATTTGAACGACAATAACATCGCCAAGAGATTTTGGTCTAAAAGCAGCCAAGAGGCCCTATATCCGTATCACTGGGTGACTTAAAACAACAGAAATGTGTTCTCTTTGTTTTGGAGGCTAGGAGCCTGAGATGAAGGTGTTGACCGGCCACGGCCCCTCTGACTGCTCTGAGAGAGTCCTTGCTGGCCTCTGCCGGCTCCTGGTGTTGTCTGGCACTCCTTGGCATTCCCTGGCTTATCCGTGTATCTCTCCGTCTCGTTCTCACATGGCATTCTCCTTGTGCGCTTCTGTGTCTTCTCATCCTCTTCTCTCTGGGCCTGTTTGTGTCCAAATGTCCCTTTGTGTGAGAACCCGTCACCCTGAATTAGGGCCCACCCAAAGACCTCGTCTTCATTTGGTTAAATCTGCCAAGACCCTATTTCCAAATAAGGTCACATTCTGAGGGACTGGGGCTGAGTT
>NW_005365371.1:6246654-6256744 GCF_000412655.1 Myotis brandtii | reverse complement strand
GACAATTCAGCCCCAAACAGGCAGAGGAGTTCAGTTTCTCCCCGCGTATCCCAAGCGTGCTGCTCTCACAAGAAGCTCTGTAGAAAGGCTCCTGGGGTCTCAGGGACTTGGAAACCCCGCACTCTGCACGCCAGACGCCCTGGAGCTGATTCTCAGGGGTGGTTAGCGTGCTGACATCCTGAGAAGAGCTGCAGGAAGAAACTCGTTGACTCTTTAAATCGACATTTCTCAAACTTAGTTGAGCATGGAAGTTTTGGGGTGTTGTTGTTTTAACAGTGTTCTGTTGGACACACTTGGAGAAACTTACTAGGGCATGACCTTAAAACCAGGGAGGCCTAGACTTGTATGTGCCCCTGCTCTTACTGAATATGTGACCTCGGGCAATTTATTTTCCTCCCAGAGACTCAGTTTCCTCCTCTGTAAAATGGGGGTGAAAATTCCTAGTTAACTATTTAGGAGAGATTCGCTGTTATAAGGCACCCCCAAAAGCAGGATGGTTTGGAAACAATAGGATATAAGTTTATTTCTCGCTCAGGACTGGGCAGGGAACACACTGACTGAGCAGTCTTTCTCCACACAGGCATTGGCGGATGCACTGCCATTTTAAATCTGCAGCTTCCGAGGTCGTCCTGTCCCTATTTCAACCAAGCAGGAGGGAAAGAGCTTCGGGAGTGCTTCCTGGGGGCTGGACATGGCCAGGCTCTGTCAGAGCAACTCACTCCCGCTCACACTGCATTAGTCAGACCCCAGTCCTCTGGCTGCAACTAACTATAAAGGAGCCTGGAAAATGTGGTCCCTGCACGAGCAGTTATATTCCAACACGAACTCAACCCTAAAGGAAAGGATGGACTTGTGGTTGGAAGTTAGCCATCTCTGGCACACTTAGCTTGCAGGTGTGCACTGAAGATTAAATGAGGCTTTTGACATATGCCAATCCTTAGCATCACACACAACTAAATAAATGTCAACCATTTAAACATGAAAAGGATATGACAGGGAAGTGCCTTGAAGGATGAAACAGGAAACAGACCCTGAGGCACGACCAAAGTGTGGGCCCCTCCTCCCCTTTCTTCCCAAGGCATCCTGGTGGCTGCTCCCTGGTGTGTTGTTGGGAAAAGGGAACAGAAGTCCTTGGGGTGTCGTTCAACCCAGAGCAGCTTCTCCCAGACCCCCCCCCCCCACCTCCCTCACCCCTGCTTCCTTTCCAGACAGATGGAGAAGCGTGAGCGCTGTAGTCTTGACAGCCTCGTGGCTTCTCAGAGGTGGCCCCCAGGACTTCAAGCCCCACCTTCCTGCGGCTGCACAGCCAGCCAGGCCCCCGGGCAGCCCCTGGAGCACACACCGGTTGCAGACTCTCAGGATGCTCCAGGGACGGTCCGAGGTTCCCACCATGACCACGGCCTCCCTGCAAAGGCCTCCAGACACTGAAAACCCATGTTCTTGTCCTGCTCCTAGAGTCCCAGCTACCTGGCCACACAGCACAGGGATGAGCCACCTTTACACTGCCTACCTCTGGACTCCATTGCTCTGCAAGGGACCGTAAGTGGTGGGTAGAACAAGTCCCCGGCCTTCAAAGCATGCATGTTTTCTTTTTAAGTTCACATTAATTATCAATTATTAAAACATTTGTATCTCAAATCACACCCCCAACCCCTCCACGTGAGCGCAGTTCCAACAGCTGGCTTCCCGCGGCCCCTCCCCCTTTCTTGCATGTAAATAAACTTTGCAGAGCAGCCATCAATGTGTACACACAACTCTGCTTTCAACTCTTCTCGCTTTGCTTTGTATACACTTTCCCATGGGGCTGGGTCGCCCTGGTGCTGAGTATTTCACAGGACCGTAAAATATATGGAAGACATATTTTGTTAGAGCCTTCATATGCGGCACATCTGGGTAATACTCAGACGACGGGAGAGATTCTTGCTGAGGCTGCAAGTCTGCACAAAGGCAAGTCCCCTCGCAGACAGAGAAGGCCGTGCGCTGCGTCTGTGCACACGCATGGGTTTTCTCAAGCACAGTGGGCTGTGGGTGTGACAGTTAGTGATTTCTTCCCTGGAAGTGGCATGACCTGCAGGAGTTACCGTTGGCTGGAGTTGCGAGTGCCGCCCGGATTTATTGGTTTTGATTCCTGCACTGTTCCCTGCGTAAATTAAAATGTGACATTATTACACCCTCCGACAGCCCACTGGCGACCTTTAGCACTCTCCCCCCTCCGCAGCCATTATTCAGCATAATTTTCTGGTTTGAGGCAAGTTGGGAGAGCGGGGAGGGTGGGTAGGGGCAGGGGAAGGCAGAGTCCAAATTAGAAACAGATTTAAAGAGCATTTGCAGGGAATTAGGCAGCGGGCCAGGAGCGCTTGCTGGCCACATGTGTAACCCCTCTTTAGGGACTGTCAGCTCCTCCTAGGTTTCCACAGCGGATGTTTCCCGGCCAGAGCGCAGCTGGGTTTCAGTTGTCAAACCCACAGCCAAGACATCTGAGCAGGAGGCGGAGAGCCTGCGTGCAGGCGTGTGTCCGCGCCCAGGCCACATTCACACACGCGCCCGACTCCGAGGACACTCCCAGCACGGTTTCACACATCCACACCTACACATCCACACACACGGAACTCACTGTCCACTCACCCCGACACCCAAGCCACAGACACAGGCGCACACGGAGAGAATGGGCTGGACACACTTACATGCGCACACGCACAGACGTGGGCTCTGCCCCGCCAGCACTAAGAGCAGTTTCAGAGCCAGTTTCTCAATCCACACCCTCCCTCCCCAGAATGGCTGTGTGACCTTGGGTCAGTCCTTCAACCTCTCTGAACTCCTGTGTCCTCAACTACGACGTGTAAACAATAGCAGCTGTGATGATCTCAATGAGATAATAAAGGTGAACGCCCAGGTAAACTATGCAGCTGCACTCAGACGTGACAAGTGGCAGGAGGATGGTGGTGGCGGCGATGTGAGAACGATGACTAACCTTTGGTTCACATCCTCTCTAGGGGGGACATAAAACACTTTGACTTGATTTTTACCTTGATAAGAGGGTAGCAGTCCTTCACACCATGGGGGGGAGAGGAGGCCCTTGTCTCATAGGGCACTGAGGCCAGCAACTCTGCTCACCCAGCTCCCTCCCTCTTACACTCATGTTCCCCTGCTATTCCTGCCACAGCCCTTTACATCATCTCCTCTTTCACCCACACTCGTGGTGAGGAATAGCTCTCCTTTTCTCCTCCCTCCCTCACCGTTAGGACTTACTCCCAGTCAACCTAATTCCCAGAGCCCTGTCCCTCCTTGAGTCCCCCCTCTTGAGTCCCCCTCAACATCTGCCTTTTCCTGGGAACCTATTATGTACAAACAAGCCCTTGTTCTGGGTGCTGTGGGGTTGGGTGAGGGTGTCACCCCCACCCGGGAGGGTTCACAGCCCGGCGAAGGGATCACCTGGTATAAAATACCACAAGAGGCCAGTCAGGAAGTGTCCGAAGAGGGTGCCAGCACTGGGTTGTCTCTGGGAGGTCAGAAAACAGCAAAGCACGTCCTACTGAGCAGGCCAGGACACTCTGTACCAAGTAACCCAAGGTGGGGCAAGACCCAGAATGAGTGACGCCCATGCCCGGAAACAGACTCCATGTGAAACTGGTTTCGAGGCTTGGGAACCGCACTGCACGGTCAAGTGACCCCTGCCAAACCCAGATGGAGGGTGGGGGACCGCGGGAGACATGACAGTGGCAAGTGGTTAGGCACAGAAGCAGGCACTTAGAGACCTTCATTGAGTCAACAGATGCTTAAGGAGCACCTCCTATGTGCTGAGTGCTGGGAGTACAGTGATTAGTGAGATTCAGGCCCTGCTTCAGGGAACTTAGTGTCCAGTGAGACAGGTGCTATGCAAACAGGCAATGCCAACGACATGGTGTGTGTGCTCTACAGGAACAGGCTGAGTGTGTGGTGCTCCAGGGCACGGAGGAGCCATCTCCTCCGACAGAGGGTAAGAGAAGGTGTCCAGAAGAGGTGGGCATACAGAGAGCCAGAAGGAGCTCAGGGTGGGTGCCAGGTAGAGTGAGTTGGAGGGAGGGGAGCGATGAGACTAGAGAGATCATCATGGAAAGGCCACAGTTCACTCAGTCTCTCAGTCACTGATCCAACAAATACTATGAGCAACCGATGGACGGATCCTATGCTGGGTGCTGAGACCGTGATGGTGAGCAAGGTAGATCCATGTGGGTTGAGCTAAGGTTGCAACCATGGAAATGGGGAGAAATCAATAGATTTGGACAGACAATCAAGTTTAATTGGATGATGGTGGTGAGGGAGAGGGAATGATCTAAGATGATTCTTAGGCTTCTAGCCGAGTGCTGACTTGAGGAGGTGCCCTTGTCTGCAGGGGAGAAGGCATCCAAATGGAAGCAGATTGAGGAGGATGGAGAAGTGTGTGTCTGCACTGGTATTACCTGTGTGCAGGGCCAACGGGACAGTGGCAATTCCCAACATCTAAGTCGGGCTATGAGGTGAGAGTTGGTGGCCATCCAGACTGGAGCAGAACCCCCGCTGGAGACATGGGGAGCATCTGCGAAGGTGGCAAGAGATTAACCAGGTGCCTGGACCCCAGCTCAGAGAGTCCGGTTTCACACAGAGTTCTAGTCCTAGGGAGGCACTGGAGTGCTAACGGCTAAAAGTCAGCTCATTCCAGGAGCTTCAGGGCCTGAGACCGTGGCAGCGAAACCAATGCCAGTGCCCTCCTGCTGGTGACTGGCCAGGCCGGGCGGCGGGAACCCTCTGCATGGAGCTTGCATGGCTGAGGAAGCCAGGGAAGGAGCCAGCACTCATGTAGTGCAGTCTTTCCGCGTAGGTCTGTCCCACGCACGCAGCGCAGAACTGGTCAGGCAGTAAGTGCTCAATAATGCTCTCCGAGGAGCAAGCAGACATTCCAGGGGAAGCGGGAGAGTCCAGTGATGAAAGCAGCAGGGAGTTCTCTCCGCACTGAATTGGAGCTGTTGGGTCTTTTGGCTGCTTTAGTGGAAGCCCCATTTGCTTAAAATCCCCCATAAACATGGCAGCTTTTAATGCCAACTCTTACCCTTCTGGAGCGTAGGTCAGAGGCTTCAAGCTTACATTCTTTGAAACCTCAGACATTAGCCCTACAACTGAATTGCCTAAAAGACTGCCATTTTGATGAAGTCCAGGCTGACTGCTTAAAATAAATACCCAAACATCACAAATTGGGTTGAAATTTAAGGCCTGGAATAAATGAGAACAAACAGCCAATCCAAGATGGGAAGAGCATTTTCAGTGCTAAAGCTTGTCCTTGTAGGATGAGCCTCATATGAATACGTAAATTTCAAAAGTTTGCACCAAAGAAATCCTGTGAGGTCAGAGGATAGGACAATGTGGAAGGCATACCTAGCATGATTGAAGCTGATTTTCTTTCCTGCTAGAAAGCAGCTAGAAGCTCATAACTTGGGGGGAGACCTCACCCAACTTAAAGCCAGGACAGAAGGTGTGGATGGTTAGATGTGGGAGGGCCCGGTTCAAAAGCACACATCCCACCCCCACACCATTGAGCTTCCCTGACAGCTCACCACTGCACAGGGCACTTGGGCCAGCACCTTCCCTTTAATCCCAGGGCCATTCTTAGTGACAGGGCTCAGCTGGGACCACCCCTAAGGCTGGAGAAGAGGTAGATGAGAGGGAGGTGCCTTGCAGAGATCTCTAGTTCAGTGGCGGCAAAGCTGAGATCAGAACTCAGCTCTCACCCTGGCCAGTGAGCCTCAGTTGGTTGGGTTTCATCCTGAGCATGGAAAGGTTTCTCGTTCAATTCCCAATCAGGGCATATGCCCAGGTTGCGAGCTGGATCCCCAATGGGGGGTGTGCAGAAGGCAACCATCAATGTTTTGCTCTCACATAGATGTCTCTCTCTTTCTCTCCCTCTTCTGTCCTCTCTCTCTCTCTAAAATCAATTAAAAATCTTAAAAGAAAAGGAAGAAGTCAGGTCTCTGGCTGCAGCTCTGAAGCTGCTCTGCATTGGTACTGTGTGCTTGAACTGTGAGCAAACTTAACCTCATCTGCCTACATTTCTCTCCTAGTAAAAAAGTCTTGTTTCTTATCCTATCAGTCTCTAAGGGGTAGACTTATCTACAGCAAATTATTGTCCACTTTGTGGATACGAAAAGGATATTAGAGAAATGCCAATACACAGAGGCAAGGATTCAACCAAATAAATACATCACACTTCTGGTTAGCAGCTAGTGAAACTTTGACTCAATTACACCTATTTTAAGATAAAAAGTTATTTTACAATATATGCTCTTTTGAATGCATCACAGATTGTTTTTCAAAATATTTTAAGAAAAATAAATTCTTTTATTATCAAATATTTGTAGTTTGAAGTAGATTTGCATTAAAATATTAAGCTTAATTTCTACTTAAGGAATAAAAAAAATAAATGGGGAGAAAAAAAAAAGGAATCACAGAAAGATCCTCTTAACTCCTCCAGATGCTGGAGCAGGAATATCCGCACTGGAACCTGAGATGACCTGAGGCTGCCGCAGAGATAAAATATGAGGAAAGTATAAACAACGAAGGAGGAGACTGAGTGTGGCCAACCCCAGCCCTGAAGGGAGCAGTTGAGCTTGTATTACATGTGTGGTCCCTGAGGCCCTGAGAATAGAACCCAGCCGCCACCAGGATGGGAGTGGGCCCGGGCGGACTTCCTGCCTTTTGGTCAGACAGACTGCCTTCCTGAATTACTAGGTCTAGGAAGCAGTGGTGACAAGAGTGGGGAGAGGGGGGGCAGAGCTTTCCACGTGTCACTTACCACCCTCGCTCAGCCCTCTTCCTGGCTGCAGCCTCACTTCCCCTCTCACAGACCAGTTACCTAATCTGCCACACGCCGAGATGGTATCTGGGAAATCTAACGGCTCTGACATCCCATAATTCTATAACTCAGATACCAGAGCGGTTGGTATGAGACAGGAAAGAGCCCAGCCCCGACTCCCAGTTTGCATGATGTTGTATTTATTACACCAAGTGTTGTGGTCAAGGACTCAAACAGCTGCTCTGTGTTGAGCACTTGGCAGGCGCTCAGCGAGGCGCTGTGCTCCTCTATGCGTAGTCACATCTCGTGTCCACATGGGCATTACCAGCTCCGGTGGGCAGATGGAGCTGACCCAGGTTGAGTAGCTTGCCCAGAGGCCCACCAGGTGTCCAACCCCTGACCCCCGTCTCTCCATCTCCCACGCTGGATGCTGGACAAGTTCTGGAGGCTTAAGCCTGGGCAAACCTAGCTCTTTATCCTTCTCCCACACACCTCCTTATACTGGGAGCCTTGGAAGAAACACTGCCCACTGCCCGTGTCCGTTGGGGGAGGTTGATTTGCCTGACTGGAGAGTTTGGGAGAAGAAACTGTGCCTTCGGGACCCAGCTCTTCCACCGCTCGGAGCGCGGAGTGGCCCTGGACTGGGCCACTATAGCAAAAAGAACATCATTTCCATATGTGCCCAAAAGCCACATGCGGCAAGTGGCTACTGTAACGGACAGTACAACCTTAGAGGCTGCCAACTGCCCTCCTGCGCCCCAGCTTGGAGACCTCCAGGGTGGAGAGTCCCCACCTCTGAATCGCTCTAGTTACTTGGTGGGCACTTCTCATTACTAGAAACATCTTCCCATCATCCTGAAGTCTGCCTCCTCCTAATCTCCCATTTCTCAGTGCTAGCCATGCCCTCTGGACCACGTCTCCCCGTGACAGCTCTTCCAGTGCTGCCGACAGGGAGCAAGCGCACTCTCCGTGTTCCCCAGCGTCTGTCTCTTCTTGGGTTAAATGGCCTGTTATTTCTGCTGCTCCTCATGTGACCTAGTCTCTTGCTCCTTCATGGACTCATCCCCATCGGACCCAGAAGTCAAAATGGAACCTATTCCCTCAGGGAAGTTCTCAGTTGTTTGCTGTTTTTTAAATACCTATCTGCTGCCTCCCCGAGTCACTGGCCAACCTTGGTACTGCTTGGTGGGACAGGGCTCTGGTGTTCTCTCACTTGAGAACACTGCATTTATAACCATTATGGGCACCTTTTGGTTTTGTTTTCTTTGTTGTTGTTGTTGTTGTTGTTGTTTTTATTACCCAATATCCAAACAGTCTTTTATTTTAGAAGAATCCCAAAATAGGTGAGAGATAAGGCCCTGCCTCCCCTGAAGGAGGCCGAAGGAGGGTGCTTTCCACACCTCGGACTCATGCCCAAGCTTTTGAAACTGAGAGGGAAGCACAAAGTCAGAGATTGTCAGCATTTAATCTAGGATGGCAGCAGTCAGTCAAGAGTCCCCAGGAGAGGGAGAGTATCCTGGGGTGGTGGCACCATGGGCGAGAACCGGCTTCTGTCGTTTGCAAGCAAGGTCCCGGCGAGTAGAAACACCACCGGCTGCTCCTTGGGCAGGTCCTCTTCCCTCCCTGGGCCTCGGTTTGAGTGGACGGTGTGAGGTCAATCTCAGCTGTGATGCACTCGATTCCTAGGTTTTTAACACATTCTCACTGATGATTAAGAGATGTAGCTACGAGTGAAATGGAGAGAGGCCTAGAATATCAGGCAAACTTCTCACTACCGGTTCTTCAAAAAGTACTCCTGAAGTAGCTCCATATCTGCTTGGGGGCTCTGAACGCCCAATGGTTTTCTAAAGTTGAGACCAAGACTGAGATGAAAAGAGGTGTGCCTCTCCCAGTTGTCACCAGGGACTACTGTTTCCATGGCTACCTTGGAGCGAAGCCCTGAGGCCCCAGATGTGTGTGATGCAGGAACAGCATAGGACTTGGGTCCTCATCTCAGCTTGACCCCATACTGTTGAGGTTTTCCACAGGGAAAGCCAGGCACTGAGTGATTTCTAAGGTTCTTTCTAATTCTGATTCTGTGACTCTGAACCCTGTAGGAGCTGTTATTACCTTGAGTTTCTACTTACTGCTTTCCCCTTCTTTCTGGCTTCTATATTAAAACTTTATAAGTTTATAAATGGATAAATAAAATGTGTTATATTCATTCTATGGAATATTATTCAGTCATAAAAGGAAGCACTGACATTCTACAATGTAAATGAACCTTGAAAACATTAGACTAAGTGAAAGAAGCCAGTCTCCAAAGACTACGTATGGTATGCTTTCGTTTATATGAAATGTTCAAAATAGTCAGATCTATAGTGATATAAAGTGAACTAGTGGTTTCCTAGGGCTAGTAGGAAAAGGGTAGTCACTGCCAATAGGTACAGGATTTCTTTTTGGGATGATGTTCTAAAATGTACTATGGTGATGGTTGCACAACCGTGAATATACACAAAACTTTGAATTGTGCAATTGAAATCGATGAATTGTATGGTATGTGAATTGTATTTTAATAAAACTGTTGAAAAATCAGGCAACAAGTTTAAGACAAACCCAATGTATTTCAAAGCCATGTTCATGGCATTGGAGGATAGCCTTGAAAATTACATCCACTCATACTCCAACAATTTTATATTGTTTGGTTTTTTTAAGTCTCTCCCTTGGTCAATTAACTAAACTTAATTTATTTGTTTGAATGTAATTTCTTTATAATTGCCCTTTCTCTGAAGGTCTCATTAGTAATCTAATGGGGTCCACAAAAAAAGATGGGATCTGATAAATTTTCACACTTGATTCCAGAGAGTTCACTGGGAGTAGCTTCTCTTTTCTTTAGACTTTTTATTAGATTTTAATAGAAATCTCATCTAAAGAAAAATTATAAGACAGTGCATGTTATACTTTAACTAGAGGCCAGGTGCACGAATTTGTGCATGGGTGGGGTCTGGATGGGGGGAGGGGCCATGCATGATTGGCCAGCTGGCCCCATCCACTGGTCAAACCCCCAGTGGAACTCCAGGTCTAGGGGACAATTTGCATATTAGCCTTTTATTATATAAGACTAGAGGCCCAGTGCACAAAAACTTGTGCACTCAGGGGGGTCTCTCAGCCTGGCCTGTGCCCTCTCGAAGTCTGGGACCCCTCGGGGGATGACCACCTGCTGGCTTAGGCCCGCTCCCCAGGGGATTGGGCCTAAGCTGGCAGTCAGACATCCCTCTGGCAGCCCGGGAGCCCTCAGGGGATGTCCAC
>NW_005365371.1:6240240-6246512 GCF_000412655.1 Myotis brandtii | reverse complement strand
CTGGCCAGCCTGGGTGAGGGGCTGAGGGCCATTTTCAGGCTGGCCACACCCCCTTCAGGGAGGGGGGTCCTGCTGGGGTGTCTGGCCAGTCTGGGTGAGGGGCTGGTGGCTGTTTGCAGGCTGGCCAACTCCCCCCCAGCAGGGACCCTCACCCCATGAGGGTGTGGCCAGCCTGGGTGAGAGGCTGATGGCTATTTGCAGGCTGGCCACGGCGCCCAACCACCCAAGCTCCCAGTGGAGGCCGGCTGGAAGCAGGTATCTGGGATTTATTTAGCTTCTATAATTGAAACTTCTATAATTGAACGGAGGCCACAGCCAGCCAGGGCAGGCGGGAAGCTTGGCTTCCTCCATCACCAGGGCAACCAAGCCTCCTGCTTGCTCCAGCTCCGTGGCTTCCAGCCGCCATCTTGGTTGGGTTAATTTGCATATAGTCCCTCTGATTGGCTGGTGGGTGTGGCTTGGGGGGTAGCAGAGGGGCAGTCAATTTGTATGTTTCTCTTTTATTAGTGTAGATGTGCATACCAAGCACTTGGAGATCTGGCTTCCTCCATCACCAGGGCAACCAAGCCTCCTGCTTGCTCCAGCTCCGTGGCTTCCAGCCGCCATCTTGGTTGGGTTAATTTGCATATAGTCCCTCTGATTGGCTGGTGGGTGTGGCTTGGGGGGTAGCAGAGGGGCAGTCAATTTGTATGTTTCTCTTTTATTAGATTAGATGTGCATACCAAGCACTTGGAGATTTCATTAAATTGAAGATTATAATTTAATAGGTCTGGAGTGGGATCTAAGAATCTTCATTTACAATAAGCTCCCAGTGTTATCAATGGTGCTGGCCCAAGGACCATACGTCAAGTTGCCAGCTTCCAGGGCTACACAGCCCAATGTGGCTACTGAGCACTTGCAATGGGACTGATCTGAACAGAGATGAGATGTGAGTGAATGAGTGAGAGAACGTAAGTGATATAAGTGTAAAGTAGACACTGGGTTTCAAAGATTTAGTAACAAAAACAAAAGAATCTGAAATAATTTTTACATTGGTTGCTTGTTTAAATAATAATATTTATATGAATTAAGTGCATTATCTTTTCAATTACAAGATTTATTTGTGAAAGATACCGTTAGATCCCCGCCCCTCATCATTACTCATCTTCCCTTCTTCCTTGATAATAGACTTTAACTGGGCATGTGGTGGTACCATGGAATGAAGACTACATTTCCCGGCTTCCCTTGCAGCTAAGTGGAACAATGTGACTAATCATTGCATGGCATGTAGGGGAAAGAGTCATGCAGCTTCCAATAACCTTTTTTAAGAGATTACATAGGTGTACTCTTTGCCTTTTCTTCTTCAGTCTTTCCTCCATCCTGCTAGAAGGCAGAGATGTTGCCATATGAGACCATGAGGTAAAGGCCATGTACAGTGAATCAACAAAATGTAAACACCATGATATGGCAAGGAATTGTGTCTATTTTTTTTCTCCACTTCTGTAATGTCACTGTCTAGTTGGTGCTGACTAAATATTTGCTGACTGACTGATTAAATGAATGAATAAATGAACAAGTCTGGGTGTTTGTTATTAGGGAGGCAATGTCACCCCAGACCACCCACTGGACTTTTACATGAGAGAAACAAACGTCTACCTTGTTTAAAACCAAACCTAATCCTAATCAATACAAGATTAAAAAGTCCTATAACTGCTTTATGCCATAGAAAGTTTACTTAAAATGTTCAGCTAAAACTCAGTAAATCTAATCATATTTAAATGCATTGTGATATTCATCTTTTCAATGTGGTGGATTACTTCACCATGCCAAAATCCATCCATCTGTTTGTTTAATAAGTTGAGGTTTCAATATTTCAAGTTTCTAAAACCAAGATATGCTTCTAACAGTATTTTCTTACTAACAATTCAAAGCACTATACAAATTCAACCCAGCAATGCTTTTCCTGACAGCCCTAGGGTAGAGGTGAGTTAGCATCAAGAAGTACCTTTCATAAGACAGAGATGAGCTCATTTCCCTTCCTGATTGAGGGAAAATTTTTCATTTCATTCTCTCTCCATTACACTTCACTGCTTCTAAACCGAACAGGAATTTTACATCAGAGAGGTTAGTAATAACAGATTTTAATCAAAAGCAAATGTCTTTTTCTTGCTTTTAAGAAAAATATTTCATTGCATTCACCCAAGTTTTCAGCTCTGAGTAGAATTACGTCTTTACACATTACTCCTTAAAAGAAAAAAGAAATCTTTGTGTCTTCAGAAAGGACACCACTACTTAACTCCGATATACAAACAGCTGGGGATGAAAGTCCCGTCAACAATGAGCGGGACACCATGTCCTGGTTCCCTGTTCTCAGGGAAGCAAGAGAGGCCAGGGGGATTTCCACAAGCCTGAGTGGGCAGCAGGTGACTGGCTTGGGGGTGGAGTAAGGAGGAACAAACAGAGAGGACCAATGGGCTGGCCCTGGGTGTTTGCACTTGACGCCCTGTCCAAGGACAAGGAGAGTGACTATTACCCAAGTAAAGGAGAACACCATGTGATTTCTCACCCTTCCTGGAGGCCTCATTCTTCATTCCAAACGCGGCAGCCTTTGAAGTTGCAGGAGGCCAAGTCTCAGCTTCCTGTCATGTTGGATTCTCCCGTGGTGACAGGTTCCCCTGGAGGCTCCTGCTGCGGGAAGGAGCCCTGTGCTCTGGGACACAAGAGGAATTCCAAAAGAACAATTTAATCAAAGGGCATTGGTACTGGCCACATCATTATTCACGTGGACTAGAAGCCTCATGTCTACTCATAAAAAGTTGATCCATACGCCCCTTGCCTGGATATTTCTGATATGCCAGGGAAGCTCCACACAGAAAGCCTCTGGTATATAAGTTCCCTTTTAGTTGAAAACAAAAAAAAATTGTTAACATGCCATTAGTACAGATTTTCCCAGAGCTAAGTTCCAAACTGGAACTGAGTGAAATACCTTTAAAAACTGTGTTTAAAAACTCCGGGACCAGGGGCTACTCTTTAATGACTGATCTGTGATATCTTAGAGAGGTTGGGAATTATGGGGTGTGAGAAGGAGGGAGCAGGTAACAGCATAAAAATACACAAGAGAGGAGATTGCATACAGTGAGGTTTACCTGTGAAGCTAGAACATATGGCAGGCAGAGTGCTGAGGGATGAAGCTGGAAAGACCATCACAGACCAATGGAGAAGAGTTCTGGCTAAGGCGCTGGAAGCCGGCCTGCTGTGAATGGGGAGCCATTGAAGACTTTGGAAGCTGAGCAGGACAGTGCCAGGTCTGTATTTTGAAACGTAAAGCCAACAGCGAAGTGGTTAAACGGATGGAGTTGGGAGCCACTGGAAGCAGCTAGTGCAATAGCACAGGTGAGAGACCCTGACCAGGCAGGGTGTGGAGGCTAGGGGGTGGTGGCTGCTTTGGTGGTTACTGGTTTGGGGTTAGGAGTCAGCTAGCCTTTGCAGATGGCCTTCAGGTTCCTGACTTGGGATCTGGGAAGATGAAGGAAGAGCAGCAAGACGGAGAGTAGAGGATGCCTATAGGAGAGCCTCGTGCGGACACTTCTGCAAAATGGCCTGGATTTCGTGAGCCTGTTTGTTCCAGGCTAAGGGATAGCCTTCCATTTATTCTCACAATATCCTGTCCATGTGTCAGAGGGCAGAAGGATGCTGAGGCCCACTCTAGACCCTGACCCTGAGCACTACTTCCTTCCAGCAGCAATGCCTCCATCAGTTCAGCACTTACTCTGTGCCCAGCCCTGGGCCCAGGCCTTCCATACATTCTCTCTTTATCCCACAACAACTCTCTGAGGTAGTAGGACCCTATATCTCATATGGGCAAGCTGAGAAAGAGAAGTTATGTGCCCAAATCTTCACATCTAGAACGCAGCAGAATTGGTGTTTAACCCAGGCCTACAAATCCCCCTCCATCAGATTATACTCAGCCATAGATTATTGCTTCCAGACGAGCATCAAAATCAAAGCCTAACCGTTCTATAATATTTTCATTTGCAAACTCACTCATTCGTTCATAGATTCACTCATTAAATTAACACTGAACTCTTCTTAAGCACAAAGTATAATTATGGTCAATGCACCCTGGGTGCTGGGTGTGGGGAGAGCGCTTGTGGTTGTATGGGAACAAATAAGTCTTTGTCTTCAAGGAGTGGTAAGCAGAGGTCAGCAAACCACAGCCACGGGCCTAATCTAACCCACTGCCTGCGTGTGAATAAAGTTTTATTGGGACACAGCCACACCTATTTGTGTACATGTTGTCTATGGCTGATTGTGCACTGCAACGGCAAAGTTGAGCAGTCACAACAGAGACCAAATGGACCACAAAGCTTAAATGTTCACTATCTAGCCCTTTACAGAGAAAGTGGCTGATCCGTGGTCTTGAGTCAGAACCATAGAGCCCACAGACTATGAGAAAATCTAGATTATTAAAACGGCACAAATAAAAAGCTGTGGGATGCCGAGAAAGCCACAGGCGGGTTCATCCAGGAGGAGGTTTTCAACATGGATTTTGACAGAGCAATGGGATATTCTCAGCAGACCCCAACCCAGAGCAGGTCCCCTGAAGGCACAGGTGAAGGCTGCTCAGGCATTTGGAAGGTAACCATCGAAGTTCTCTTTCCGGAGCAGCAGAACTCATGGCAGTGGCCCTGGTTCTGCCACTGCTGAGCTACGTGACCTTGAGCCAATCTACTTACCTCTCCATCCCCGGATGCCAGCCATCTCTTACTGGGCTCTCAGGCTACCTGGGTGACTTGTGCAAAATGCAAGTGCTCTAAATCCTGGGGGTCCTCCGGGCGGCTGTGTGCACACATGGTCTGCCTTGGGGATAATCACACAGAGCACTTAGAAGCAAAAATGTCAGCCCTGGATGCAAAATTGCCTTTGTCTCCAGCTGAGCTCACTCTATTTTTTTATTAATTCCCTCACGATGCAGCTTGGTGGGTTACAAAAGAGTCCTCCCCTGAGAGAAGTCATTCGTCAAGCTGGGAATGTGTGGATGTCTCGCCCAGAGAGACTGTGCGGTGCTTTCCCGGAGGTGCAGGCACCTGGAGGTTGGTCTGGGTCTGTGCCGGAGGTCTGGGCCCAAGGACACATTGTGTCTGGAACCATCACAAAGGAGTCTCTGCGCATCTCAGCCAGCTGGCCCCGCTCTGCTAGACGCTGTGTTCCCTGCTCCCTCGACCTTCCTCCAGGAAGCACCTCTTCTGGCCCAGCTTGATGATGCTTTTCCGCTCACACCCTGGATCCCACATCCCCAGGCAAAGGGGGAGCCCAACCGCCGGCCCTGTCAGTGTAGCCACAGCACCTGGCTCGCCTTCCTCCAGCCCGGGCCAAAGCCTCAGACGCAGGAGAAACCAGATCTGGCTCAGCTGGCCAGCGCCGGGGCTTCCTGTCCAAGTGTTTGTGGCTGGGCTTCCTGCTGACGGAAGGGCGGCTGCAGCTCTCCGCTGACATCCCGAGAGGTGGCTCCCAGGCCCTGGCCGCCAAGCACGTCCAGCTGGCACCCGGCACAGGAGCCCGGCTGCACTCCATGCAGCTGTCAGACGATGTTCACAGGGACGCTGGGGTCAGGCCTCGAGAGCTATAAAGGGGATTCCTTTGGGGAGAGAGGAAGCTGTGAATCAGACCAGAAACCTGGAGCTTGAGCTTGTCCTGAGCAGACAGCCAGGCATGCCTCACATACACCCCACTCCAGACTGGCGGACCCCCTCGCTCCACTCGGGCCCACCTCCCTGGCCACCTGCAAACCTTCGCCTTGTGTCCCTTCACGAGTCTCCCCAACACAGCTTCCCTCAGCCCCGGGCAGGACAGGAACAGGGCCCAAGAACCCAGATTATAGCCCACCCTGGCTCCGACCTCAGGACCTAGAGGAATTTCATTTCACAGAGGATCAGCTTCCCTTTCATGAGTGGGAACTGGAGAGTGAGACTATTTTCTGAACATAGCCTGTTTATTTTCCCACGTCTCAAGGGTGGTGGCAGAGGAGATGGGGTTAGATGTGTTTTATATAGCTCCGGAGGTCAGAACAAGCAAGATATAGAGGCAGGATTCCGTTTAAACAAAGAAAAACTAACCCCGAAAATAGGCTGTCCCAAGGTAGTGAGCATCCTGTTACTGGAAGTATTCAACAGGAATTGTTTGCCAAGACTTT
Source organism: Myotis brandtii (assembly GCF_000412655.1). Taxonomy (NCBI): domain Eukaryota; kingdom Metazoa; phylum Chordata; class Mammalia; order Chiroptera; family Vespertilionidae; genus Myotis; species Myotis brandtii. The sequence goes on along the minus strand of NW_005365371.1, from coordinate 6,240,340 downwards.
CAAGTGCTGGACTGTAAGTTCTGCGAGGGTCCATATCTGTCTCTGTTACTCCTGCTGGGCCAGCAACCAGCAAGCGCCTGACAAAGAGCAAGTGCTCCAA
>NW_005365371.1:6239343-6240198 GCF_000412655.1 Myotis brandtii | reverse complement strand
GGAGGGAGGGAGTCAGGGAGGGAGTCAGGGAGGGAGAATGAAAAGGGTCGTCTTGAGAGCTTTGGATAATAGGTTCCTCCTTCAGGAGAGAGTGTGGACCAGCCAATTGGAACCCAGCTGTCTCTGACTCTATGGTTATAAAACAAGGATTCTAGGTGCCCGCTCCAACGGCAATGTCAACTCCAAAACAAGGCTGAGCAGCTCTCCTGTGGGGGTGTGTTCACAGGCACAAGCCTCTGCATCGCCTACATTCTGTCAGTCACTTTGACAGGACCCTGCGAAACACAGGGTTCCCACTGGAAAGATGTGGAGCCTGGGGCTCAGATGGTAAGTGACTTGTCTGAGCTGAGGCTGATCCTGGGGTCTCCCGACCCTGCGTCCAGTACGCCCTTCATGTGCATGTTAGTCCATCTTGCTGCTGCCACAGATCCGTCTGCCCCCCCAAGGCTGATATTATGTTCTAACATGGAACTTGATGCTTCATTAAAAGCACCAGAGAGGTACCTCTATCCTTTGAAAAATGCACAGGAAACAGACCTTCCTCAAAAAAAAAATTAAAATAAATAAAAAGATCCTCCCAGCAGGGTTGATGCTTCATTAAAAGCACCAGAGAGGTACCTCTATCCTTTGAAAAATGCACAGGAAACAGACCTTCCTCAAAAAAAATTAAAATAAAATAAAAAGATCCTCCCAGCAGGATAAGGTTTGGGCACTCCTATTGATTGTAATGATCAACAGAGGATCTGAGACAATTTCCAGAAGCAAGTTTCCATTTCAGGGCCAAACCCCTAGAGCATCGTGTTGGAAGGACACAGTCTTTTCCAAAGGTCTGACTTGCAGATTCCTCTCTGCATT
>NW_005365371.1:6235097-6239213 GCF_000412655.1 Myotis brandtii | reverse complement strand
CCCAGTCTGCACTGCCATCCCTTCCAGTGCCTTCATCATTAGTTGTCCCTCTGTTGAGGTTTCTGGAATGAGTTCTGTTTTCTTCATGGACTCTGACTGATTCCAAGTCAATGTTGAGATCCAGCCCAGAGAGGGTTAAAGGGATGGAAATATAGGACAGCTCTACCTTGACCGGCCCTGGGCCATCCAGGCCAGTGTGTCCCTGTAGCCTCTGGCTGCACCGCAGGAATTGTTATGGAGCGTCAAAGAGGCAGGCAGGCAGGAGGCCCCTGAGGGAGGGCCAGGTCTGCAGTGGCCAGGAAGGAGGAGGCAGGCCAAGTGCACCTGTGACTCCGCATGGGAACCAGAGGACCGGGAGTCAGCCCAGCTGTCCCGCCAAAGGCCCCTGTCCCTCTCACAAGACCCCAGCAGCCCCGGCGTCCCTCGGTGCTATGACACAGGCAGTGCTCCCCACATGCGTTGACCATTCAGCAGGACTCAGCCTCTCTGAGCTCAGAGCAGACCATGCTTCCAGGCCCACGTCATCTTCACCACGGCCGGAGAGGAGGGCTCCCTCAGCGACATCAGCAAAGAAAGCAGGTGTCTTCTCCCCACGCCCAAACCTGCAGCATCTGGGACTCAAAGAGAGTCACAGGCTCTTCCTTCTCCTCTCTCATCCCACCCCATGGGGAGGCTGTGTTCTCTAAAAATATTATTCATGCCCGGCCGGCATGGTTGAGCTTCGACCTATGAACCAGGAGTTCACGGGTTCAATTCCTGTTCGGGGTACATGCCCAAGTCTCTCTGAGCTCAGAGCAGACCATGCTTCCAGGCCCACGTCATCTTCACCACGGCCGGAGAGGAGGGCTCCCTCAGCGACATCAGCAAAGAAAGCAGGTGTCTTCTCCCCACGCCCAAACCTGCAGCATCTGGGACTCAAAGAGAGTCACAGACTCTTCTTTTTCCTCTCATCCCACCCCCATGGGGAGGCTGTGTTCTCTAAAAATATTATTCCTGCCCGGCCGGCGTGGTTGAGCTTCAACCTATGAACCAGGAGTTCACGGGTTCAATTCCTGGTCAGGGTATATGCCCGGGTTGTGGGCTCAATCCCCAGTATGGGGTGTGCAGGAGGCAGCCAATCAGTGATTCTCTCTCATCATTGATGTTTCTATCTCTCTCTCCCTCTTCCTTCCTCTCTGAAATAAATAAAAACATATTTAAAAAGGAACCCTATTAATAAAAAGAAATACAAATATATTATTCATGATGTAGAAAGGAGGAAAGCTGGGCCTCACCTGCAGATTTATGTGGCCCTTCTCCATGCTCACCGCTGAACTCAGTACATTCCTATATTTTATGTCATTTCATCAGTCTATAATGGGAGAGAATAGGACCACAAAATATGCATCCCACTCCGTTCAACTTACCTTTATTGGGTACCTTCCAGGGACTAGGCATTTTGCAGAGATGAGTGTGCTATGGTTCCTGCTTTCCAAGAAAGTTAAAAACCCAAGGTCTGGACTCTGCCAGACCTGCCTGAGTTTGAATCCAGATTCTAGCAATTAGTATATATGTGACCTTGAGCGTGTGAACCTCCATTTCTCATTTATAAAATGAGCACAACAACCGTCTTGTCTAACGGAGTTGTTGAAGGATTCATTTAGGTAGTGAGCTTAGCAAGTACTCAGCACGTGGTGAACACTCTTCAACAAGTGTTGACTATTATTTTAAAAAATTAATAAATCTAGGATATGCACATGGCCCCATGGTAGCATCTGGGGGATAAAGCATTTCTGAGGGCTGCACCTCTATTTCTGCTAACGCTGTGAGCACATGGCAAAGCCCTCTGACTCCAGAACAGAGCAAACATGGCTCTCCCTTTCTCCTCCTGGAAGCCTCCAACAACTGACCTCAGAGGCATCCCACACGCAGCTCTGTCCCCCGGACAGGCCAACACCCTCTGAGTTGCTGAGCTGCCGGATGTCCCGCTGAGGTCCAAGGTTTGGAGAGTTTCCGGGACTGGTGGGGTCACTCTGCGGTTGGGCCTGCCTGGCAGCCCCACCCTTCCTGGCAGCCAGGCCTCCTCCTCAATCTGTGAAAGCCTGCCAGCGGGGGAGGGCTGCCAGCGGTGGGAGGGCTGGCAGAGGGCTCCGGCTGGCAGAGGGAGATGGAAGGGCCTGCTCCCATGTTTGCCCTAAGGGTAGCCTGGAGGGAGGGGTTGAGGGCAGGAGTGGGGGAAAGATGGGGGGCAGAGCAGGGCAGACTGGGCTCCACTCCAACCTCTCCTCCTGCCATGCAGAGAATCCAGTTTCTGGAAGTGCCAAGTGCTCCTCCTAGTGGGGAAGGAATGATTCAAGATCCCACTTGGCCCTTCCTCCTCCTTACACCGGGGAAAGGTGGGGCACCTTTTGCAAGCCTAGCAGATGATGGAAATATCGGTCCCATTCTACAGCACATCACTGTTGGTCCATGCAGAGCTGGGACTAGAAAGCAGGTCAGGTCTTTTCATTCATTCTATTTCCCATAGGTTTTTTTAGTGCACCACCCTCAAAACCAGCAGAGATGAGTAATGGCCTCTGTCCTGTCCACTGCCCACCCCTCCCTCCCCTACCCCCCCCCACACACACACACACAAGCATGCCATCTTGAGAAAAGGATTGTTCCTTTATTTGCCTCTCGGTCACAAGAGCCTGTGTCAGTGCCTGTTCACACCCACCTCTTGGCTGCAAGATCGTCTTGCTTTTTCAAACCGCATACACCTCGGGGTAGGTCTTGCCTCCCCCAGCAGGCCTCTTCCACTGTCTTCAAGAGACAAAAGCTCCTGCTCACTGTGGCCAGGTCTGGGCTTCAGAAAGTCTCCTCCTGAACTACCTCGACTACACAAACCGTGCTGAGCCCGGACACTTCAAACACTGAGGGAAGGGGGCGAGGGCAGTGACTCTGGCCCCATCCACCCCGTGCCCCCTGCCCTGGCAGAGACAGGTTGGAGAGGGGCCATTCTAGGGCCACTCACTCATCCAAGACAAGGAGGAGACCCTTGCTCTTTCTTCTTCCCTGAAAACAAAGTGCTTCCTTTGAGTTCTCCAGAGACTGACCTCCTCCTCTGAATGACGCCACATGCGGCCCTGGGATCCCGGTTTCCGGGGGTGGGGGCCTGGCTTGGGAACCCAGCTGCCATTGGGGCCTCTCTTACAGACCCAATGTGGGTCAGGAGAGGTGGCCCGGGGCCCTACCCCATGGGGAGGCTCTCCCAGCCTGAGAGCCTACTCTGCTGCTGGGCCCTGCATGCTGCCGGACCCTGCCACGGGACAGAGCTGGGCCGGGGCTCAAGGACAGCCAGGCAGACAGGGAACTGTATTTTCTGGGAAGGCAGCCAGTCCTTGTGCCCTCAGGCTTCCGGGCACTGAGGACAGTGGCAGAGCTGCCACCCTCTGTTGGCCCACCCCAGGCCCCAGCTGGACCGGCAGACCGTGGTTCTGGTCTCAGGGCCAGAGCATGGCAGCAGGAGGGGCCACAATCCCCAGTTCCTCCCCTTGGCCACTGGTCCTGAGCAGTGGGAGGTGCAGTGGGGGAGGAGGGGCAGGACCTGAGGCCCAGGCCACGCCCCTGTGCCAAGAACACACAGGATTCACTGTCCCTTGTTTCCTTATGAACTTGTGTTATCTCCCCTGCTAGGCTGAGCTGTTCCAGAGCATGGAAAAGGCATTTGATTGGCCTCAAAACCCGTGGGGCCCCGTCCCTGGCAGTGTTGCCATCTACCTGAGACCACGGTCATGTCATTTCACCCCCGAGCCTCAGTTTCCTCAGCTGTACCATGGGGTGGTAACCCCTGCTGTGCCCAGTCCCTGGTGGCTCAAAGCCTTAGCGTGAGAATGCTCCTGACAACAGCCAAGGCACGATTCTCACGTGCTGTTATTAAAATCATATCGCCTGGGTTAGTACTCCCACCTGCCACACGAGGGGAAGATGAACCTGTGGCCCAGGGCAGGGCAGGCAGAGGGGGCCTGAGAGGAGCCCAGCAGGTGACTGGGTGGCCAGCCCATCTCCCTCTGGAGGACACCAGGACTCTCCTGCCCCCTCTCCAGCTCTTTGATGAGCACCTGGGAGCCACATTTCTAGGGAAGTAATGAAGCTTGG
>NW_005365371.1:6231800-6235079 GCF_000412655.1 Myotis brandtii | reverse complement strand
ACCAGGTCATAAGCAGCTCCCCCCAGATCAGAGCTGGCTTCCAGCAGCGCAGGGCAGTCTGGGGGCGGGGCCTTCGCTGGCCCCACAGCACCCTGGAACTGACACTTAGAGGAGGATTTTGGCAGCTCTAAGGAGGAGTCTTCCGAAAGCTGAGCGATCTATCGCACGAGTAGACGACTCCTGGGCAGTGAACTCCTGGACAGACCGATGGTGGAAGGAAATTCTACAAAAGGGGTCATGAGCCAAGGACATTAGGGATCCCCCCCCCCGCCCCGCCGCCCTGTTCCTGGGGATTCCAGATCCTCTGTTCACCTCGGGATCCGAGCTCCTCCCTGGTATTAATTAGCCGACAGCACCACAGAGGGTTATTTAGAACAGAAGTGCTTGGCCACACCTCGGTGCTGGTACCGCCCGCAGCGCTGCACACGCACACGCTGGATGTGTGAGGCACGTGTGGGAGGGGCCGGCATCTATCGGAACAGGCAGTTTAATGGGTTATAAACAGTCTGTTCCTATGTAACCTTTTGTTTACACACACACACAAAAGTGTGTTTCTCTCCCCTCGCGGTGTGAACAGAGCCCACAGAGGCTCCTCCCGGCCACGAAGCCTGCGGCCTGCCCAGTGCCAGGAAAAACAAGCCTGCGCTTGAAAACAACCCACCCTGAACGTGGCAGGCCGATTGTTCGGGGCTGGGTGGTCCTCTGGTTGCCACACACGAGTCTGGTGCAGGGTGTTCACTGGCCAAAATCCACACTCCAGTCACCCTGAGTCGGGAGGGAGGAAGGTGCTGGGTGGTGGCCCATTTCTAGAGGCTGCTGGTGATTCTTGAGGCTGGAACCTCAGGGCTTCCATGTAGCTTCCTGACAATCCAGCCACCCCATCAGGCCAGCACCCAGGCCGACAGCCGGCCAGCTGCAGGCCAGCTGTCGGCATGAGGAAAGCCAGCAACCCAGAGTCAGGACGGTTGAAGAGCGGTCTTCATCTTAAAAGGGGGGCCCAACCCAGACCCCCAGGAACGTGCAGGTCTTAATGGCAGGGTGCTGGGTTTCTTCAGGCAGATTAACATCGATGGGATGATGCTTTATCTTGTTTTCATCTGTGCCGCAGCAGACACCTATAGGAATGGCATGGCTTTGCAGAGCGAGGGGTGGTCAGACGTCACCCAGAAAAAGTGAAGCGGAGTTCCCAAGAGGAGCTGGGGTCCAAGAGATGGAAAGCACCCTGCCTGGCCCACAACAAATCAGTGGCTGAGCCTGATCCAGAGCCCCGACTCCAGAGCCACTGTTCTCTTCCCACCAAGCCCTGCTCCCTGTGAATTGCATTGGTCGGGAGGAAAGACTATCTGACACCTGCTGCCTCTGCGACCCACCTCATGTGGGCCCCTCCCTCTTCCTCCTCAGACATTGGACCAGGCAAGCTTGCTCCTACTGCACCCTTGCTGGGCCCTCAACCTGGAGTGCCCTTCCCCAGTTTCTGTGTCTGGCCTCAGGTCCAAAGTTGTCTCCTCCAAGAAGCCTTCCTTGACTGTGAGCTCCATGCACTGCTTGGCATTAACTCTCTACTAGGGACTATCTGCTATTTTCTTGTTTAGATACATGTATGTATGTGTATGTATGTGTTTAGGCTATCTTCCCAAATACAATTTAAATACTAGCAGAGTAGGTACCAGGAGGGTGCTTAACAAATATGGTTGAATGACCAAAGTGAAAATTTCATTTTTAATTAGCAGCCTGGAGTTGGCAGAGATGTGACTATGTGTGGAGACATTGTTAAATCTAATGTTTTGGGGGTCCGGTCGGCGTGGCTCAGTGGTTGAGCATCGACCTATGAACCAGGAGGTCACAGTTCAATTCCTGGTGGGGGCACATGCCCAGCTTGTGAACTGGATCCCCAGTGTGGGGCGAGCAGGAGGCAGCTGATCAAGGATTCTCTATCGTCATTGATGTTTCTCTCTCTCTCTCACTCTCCTTTCCTCTCTGAAATCAATTTAAAAATATTTTTAAAAATCTTATGTTTCGGGTACTGTGGAAGTCTCTGTCGGGTGACTCACAAGGTCTCTGTGCCGTTGGCCAGCACCTCCAAAGTACCCAGGTACTTCATGCTTGTAGACCCTGATTCCTAACAGGGAAAGACGCACAGAGCATTCTTTTGGTCTCTTGAATTGCAAGTGAGATTTCCTGAAAATAACCCTTCTTTGTCTTCCTTGTCACTGCCAGAAGGAAAGCTCAGGAGGTGGGGTTGACAGCCGGCTCCCTCCCTCTCCCCCTCCCATAATTGCTTCCCTCCCTTCTTCCTCTCCCATCCCGAGTATTTGTCACTCTCTGCTTGTGGCAAATTGCTTTTCACCTTTGAAAACCAAGAATGGCTGCCCACCAAGACAGCCTGAAAGTGTTTGCAAGCAGGGGGTGTTTAGAGATAGAAAACACTATTGATTGCCACCCCACCCCACCCCCCATAACAGCGTCACTGAAATTCAATTTATTAAGCATCTGTGAGCAGTCTGGGAGGCCAATACTGCTCTGGACATCCTGGTGAGGCAGAGGCGGGTGGCCTTTGGGGGGCTCTCAGGCCAGTAAGAAAGAGATTTTGGCTCAATGAATGTTTTCTTAAGCGCTTACTAAATGCTGAACACTGGGCGGCCTACAGTGAATGAGGAGCAGGCCTGCCCTTGCGCAGTTCATCCTCACACGGAGAAGGAGACATTCCTGACCGTTTCATTTTGAGGTTCTGTGGAGAGAGAAATGCAGAAGAGAGGAACGGGCTGCGGGTGCCGAGGAGAGATGTGGAAGCTGAGCTTTATGGAAGTTCCCCAGGACAAAGGGGGGCCGGGCGGGGACGGAGGTGGGCGTGTGCTACTGGACCCAGGGCTGAAAGGAGGCTCCGTGGCTGGGGGAGGGTGGGAGCGAGCAAACAGCCCCGAGTGGGTTGCAGAGGTGGGCAGGGAACGCATGGAGGACAGAGGCGGGGAGAGAGTTTGCAGAAAGTGAGGGGTCTATTGCACCAAAAGCTAGGGAAGCCAGGGGGGCAGTGAGAGAGTGTAGACTTTATCACGTAAGCAGTGGGGAGCCCAGGAAAGGATTTCTCGGAGCAGAATTGAAGACCTCGGTCAGACATCAGTCTGATGACAGGACCAGAGCAGAGTGGCAGCGGGTGGGGAGAATGGACGGGCCACAATAATAATAACATGGTTTTCCACTCTGCCCCGCCACCACTGCAGGAAACCCCCACTTCAGTTACCCTCTCAGACCTCATCCCCAGATCCTCTCCTCCATCCATGT
>NW_005365371.1:6211844-6213199 GCF_000412655.1 Myotis brandtii | reverse complement strand
GAAGGTGCCAGAAAACAAGAGCTTCTGGAGAACCTGTACATTCAGAGAGCGAAATGGGCCTGCAAATGTGGAGCCGCTCATCCTGAAAGCGGAATCCCATGAGGTGCCTCCCTGACCCGAAAGATCCCCCCTCCCTCCCGCATCCCGGAACCTGCATGGATAATCGCTCCCGCTGACATCCCAGCAACCGGAGGAGGAAGCCCTCTGCCAGAAAGCCCATCCTGACTTACACCTGGGTGAAAGCGGTGAGTAGAGGAGGGGATCCTTGGGACCAGGAAGCACAGTGGATCAGGAAACACCTTTTCTCTGTGCGAAAGTGCACCCCTTGCTCATTAGCGGATTTACCACCCTTTGCTCTCTTGGCCCATTAGGGTGCCTCGATTTGCTTAGTCAGTGAGGGGTGGCAGGGGACAGGAGGAGCACAGGGCTGAGCAGCCAGAGACACGGGGCTCCTGTCCAGCCTCTGCCGTTGTGAGTCCCTTCCCCGCTCTGGGCCTCAGTTTCCCAATCTTTAAAATCGGCTGACAGTAAGGCGCCTATGGTTTCTGATCTCTTCTCTCTAGATGTCTGTTACCGGTTACCCCACCAGGACTCAGAAAGGGACAGGACCCCTGCCTGCCTCCTACCCTGGAGCCAGGCCTTCCCCCAACTCCGTTTCCCTTTTAACACTGTGGTGACAAGGAGGGGATGTCAGGCACACCCATCAGCCAGCGGTAGGGTAGGTAGGGTAGGTACGGTAGCGCAAGGCACAGCTGCTGGGAGAAAGCCCCTTCCCAGCCCGGCCTCCCCCTCCCATCCATGCCCCCAGGGCCCCAGGTGAGGTTTCAGTGGCTGCTGGTGGCAGCTGCACTGATGTGGGTCTGGCCAATTCCAGCCCCTCATCCCTTTCTAACTGGGCCCTGGATGGTTTTCAGGACTTCCCAGCTCTCGGCATGCTCACTGCCAAGGCCTCCATCCAGCCTGCAACCAGAGGAAGGTGCCAAACACCTGTGCCAGGGAGGCCAGGGCCCCGGGACTACAGGCAGCCTGGGGAGCACAGCCCGGGAGCACTGCCCAGGCAGGAGAGGACTGGGGAGGGGGGAGAGCAGCAGGGACCCGGCCTCAAGGGCTTTGCCTGCGTTTCCAAGGAGACATGTTGGAATTTGGGCTGAAACCTGGCTAAGATAGGCAGGAAACAGTGATGGGAAAACAAGTCACCTGGTCCGAGAAATAGGACAGTTAATGTCAAAGAAATTGAGCCAGGCAGGGAGTGCAAGAGAAGGAGCACCTTCTGAGCCCACCCCCACCATTCCCCACAGCCCCCTCTTACCCTCCCCCTACTAGCCTCTCTCCTCCCCCATCCCCCCTCCCACCCA
>NW_005365371.1:6194528-6211751 GCF_000412655.1 Myotis brandtii | reverse complement strand
GGGGCACTGAACAGTCTCTCAGGATCATACACCCAGCAAGGGGTTTGACTTTCCTTCTTCCTTCCCTCCCTTGAGAGCTGAGTAGGAGAAGCAGACCCAGCCCAGAGAGCCAGACCCTAAAGGCCTCCTGGCACCCTCAGCACCCCAGCATCCAAGAGCCCCATCTAACACACAGTGGGAGAAATGGGGCTGGGGAGGGGGCAGGACGCTGGCCCCCTGAGGAGGCCTTGGCCCCAGGCCCCTGCTGGGTTGGCAACAGCCCTTCTTGGCTCAGCAAACAGCCTTGGAAGCCAATCTCTGCTACTCACTTCTTTCCTCTATTTGGCTGACAACCGAGTCAGAGCTGTTGGCTGGAATCCCGTTTTTCTTCTAAGCTTCTCTCCCTCCTTTTTTCTGCTGCTTAAAAAAAAAAAAAGAAGTTTTGAACCAAGACATGATGCAAGGCTCTTTAACTTCTTAACGTTTCTTTAAGAAAACAGTGGTGCGCGCAGTAAAACCGATGACCCTGGTGTTGGCGCAGCACTTCACTGCGTATAAAATACTGCGGGGACCTTTGCAACAGCCCCGGGCTGCACAGGAGGCAGGTGTCATCCTCTCAGCCGCCTGGGTTGCAGGGCTGGGCCAGTAGGGAACCAGGTCCGGGATTCTGTCAGGGAGGAGCTGGAGCAAGTTTCCCCGTGGCCCCTCTAGGCCACAGTAGCACCAAAGGGAAGGAAACACTCTCCCCTCAAGTCACATTTTGCAGCCTCATGTGCTTGGCATACAGATGTGATCAGAGGCAAGGAACAGCCTGGTTAGTCCCCACAGGGACAAATCTTACATCTCTCCTCCCGCCAAAAGGAAAGGGTAGTGGTGGAGCTACATTTCTTGAGCACCTACTGTGTGCTCCCACACTCTGCCAACATTAGCTCGTTTTACACAGGACAGCAGCCTTGCGGGGTGAATATTATCTTCACTTTTCTAAATAATAAAAGTGAAGCCAGAAAGATGAAGTCGTTGCCAAGGCAACACAAAGGAAGGTGTGGAGGCAGGAGTTGAACTCAGGTCTTTTCAACTCCAAAGCCTAGACTCTTCCTACCACCCCTGTGCCACAGCCCCCTAAAAGACCTAGCTCCCTGCAGGGTTCCCCCCATGGAGGGAGAAGCCACACTGCACAGAGAGAGAGCAGACTGCCTGGAGCCCGTGCTTGAAACCGCGCTGGACTCACTCGCGATGGGAGCTGTGAGGTCCTTCAACAGTCCTGGGACAGACAGGAATAACAGACTCTATTCAATTCTAAAATTCCTGCATTGGGCCTGGCCAGCGTGGCTCAGTGGTTGAGTGTTGACCTATGAACCAGGAGGTCACAGTTGGATTCCGTGGTCAGGGCACATGCCCGGGTTGTGGGCTGGATTCCCAATGAGTCAGCCGACCAATGATTCTCTCTCATCATTGATGTTTCTATCTCTCTCTCTCCCTCTCCCTTTATAATCAAGAAAAAAATATTTTTTAAACATTAAAAATCCTGCCTTGGGTCCCTCCTGCATGCTTCATGCAGAACTAGGTGCCAGGGCAAACCTAGACCACACTTGAATCCTGTCCTCACTGAGCTCATGACAGGAAGTGGGAGCATCCTGAGAATGACACACTGGCTGCTACTGACCTCCTGTAGGTGAAAACAGGACATGGAGAGATGGGGAGGGGCTGCCGTCACAACAACTCAGAGGGCGGAGTCCTCCGTGGATTCAGCCATCTCCTCTCCACAGGCAAGCACAGGGCACACCATACCCATTCTCCTGCCTGGTCCAGGGCCTGCCAGGGGAGGGGCCCCTTTAAACCATAACTGACAGCATGGTTCCCTCTTAGCCCCCTATATTTCGGCCTGTGCTTCCCTACACAGGGATATATGCTTCGGGCCTGGGTTGGGGGGTTATGCAGTTTCACCTCTGAGGCCTGGGGGAGAGGGTGGCAGAGCTGGGGAGCTCACATATTGAGGCAGAAGGATGCTTTGAGTAACTTTCTTTTTTAATATATTTTTATTGGTTTCAGAGAGGAAGGTAGAGGGAGAGTGAGATAGAAACATCAATGATGAGAAAGAATCATTGCAGGCATGTGCCCTTGACTGGAATCAAACCCGGGACCCTTCGGTCCATAGGCTGCTGCTCTATCCACTGAGCCAAACCAGCCAGGGCTGAGTAACTTCAGTTCCACACTCAGTGGAACCCACTGTGTGCGGCTCCTTGTGCTGGTCCGGGAAAGAAGGACAATGTGTTGAAGCCCCACCTTCCAGGGGCTCCCAGGCCAATGGGCAGGCAGACTGTCTCTGGTCTAAGAAGCAAGGGGGCAAGAGAAGGGTAAACTGGGTGCGACGGGAGTTCTGGGGGATTCTGCTTGGAGGCCTCAGGGAGGGCCACGGGAAGGAGATGACACTGAGAAGGAGTTAGAGGGGGTAGGGTTCTGACAAGAGGAATAGGAAGGGAAAGGGCAGGGGTGCTGCTATAGAAAGAGCACAGCATAGTCCAAGCCCCGGCCCAGCCACGCTCCAGCAGGTGCACTCACTTAGCTGCTCTGAGGCGATTTCCTCATCTGTGGGGCAGAGCGAACAATGCTCTGATCCTGGGACCTTTCCTGTTCACTCTCTCCTCTCATCCTCGCAACAAGACCCCTCTTCTTTTTTTCTAAATATATTTTCATTGACTTCAGAGAGGAAGGGAGAGGGAGAGAGCGATAGAAACATCAATGATGAGAGAGAATCATTAATCAGTTGCCTCCTGCACGCCCCACACTAGGGATCGAGCCTGCAACCCGAGCATGTGCCCTGATAGGGAATCCAAACCATGACCTCCTTGTTCATAGGTCGATGCTCAACCATGGAGCCATGCCGGCCAGGCAAGATCCCTCTTCTTGTCACCCAAACATCCTTTTGGAAATGGACACTCACAGCGCAGAAGTAAAACATAGAACATAAATGCTAGGACAGCCCTTAACTGTTCATCAGGGTATTCTGACATTTTGTAATTAGGGAAACTGAGTCAGCACTGCTGGGATCGGTCTCAGCTGTGGACGTCAGTATCAAGTTAATGAAACAGTTTCGGCCCCAGGACCGAAGGCCCTAGAATCCGAGGAACCTGTGTGTAAGCCTGGACGGGCAAGGGCTTGCCAAGGGCAGCCAAGGAGCCGGGGTGACCACAGAGGGAGGGGTTGTGCATGCGATGGGGGGCATCGGTGGTAGGTTATCGGGGGCTGTGCACAATAATTACTCCCCTGACTGACATCTCACAAGATCCCAAATATACTGACATGGCATGGAAGCCAACATGCCTGTGGCTTCAGGGAAGGCGGGTGGGCGGGAGGGATGGTGGCAGGCGACACAGATGACACCCAGGGTGGTATTTCCAGGCTGCAGCTGAGTCTCTCTGTCACATGGGGAGAGCAGCTGTTAGGGCTGGCGGTTTACGCCAGCGGCTGTGTCAAACTTCCGGTCCTCCCTGCAGGCTTTGTTTAGATTCCGATCACATCTCCCACTGTGCATCCGCCCTGGGTTCCGCAACTGGTGAGGCTCTTCCTCGGGAGGCCTGGGGTGAGAAGACATGTTTGGGGGAGAATTCAGACATTCCAGGCCTCAAAGCAGGAGCTGGCTGCTGCCCAGTGGCCGCAGCCTTCCTTGGAGGGCAGTTAGGGTGTGAAAGTAAACAGATATCTGCAGACAGGCCTGCAGCCCACCACACTTCTAAGCCCCTTCCAGCTTTCGGCTCCCCTCTGATTGATGGATATGCTTAAGTCTGGTTGGATTTCCCAGTGCTCAGGGTCTGGACCTTGCTTTGTTCTCTACTTACAGGGGAACGAACCAAGCCGTGAACACCATGGGTCCAGGCCTCCTCTGGGGGGAGGTCATTTATGGGGCGGACCCAGATGGTCCTGAGAGACTCCTGTCAGCAGCAAATATCATAGAACCTCAGAGCTGTAAAGGCTTTCCCAAGCCCTCATGCTGCAGCTGGGGCCACTGAGGCCCAGGGCGGCACTGGCCACCCTCATCAGGCAGGTTGGGGATAGTTTTCTCTTATTGGGGGGGGAGCAGTGAATTGAAAGCCCTGGGGAACTGGCTCCATAGAAAAGGGGGGGTGCAACAAGAGAGGGTGCCTTGGGAAGCTCAGCCTGCAGCATCACCCTGAAGCCCACTCAGGGTCCATTCTGTAGATTTCCCATTGCATTCCTGTCCCGGAAAACCAACTCGCAGAGGACATTACGAACCATTAGCCCTTATTTTGGCCAATAATTGCCAGTTCCTCCCTCAGAAACCATTCCCTGGGCGTCCACCAGGAAGCCAATGGACCAACAAGAACGACATCCTGATTCTCTGACCTCCTGTTGCTGGAGGTGCAAACGGGTGGCAGGAGGAGGAGGAGGGGGATGGTGAGGAGAAAACTGGAGTGGCAGGGAGACCCGTCCAGCAGAGGCTCAGGCTCAGAAAGCCAATGAGGGTTGTTTTTTTACTGCTTCGCCAAAGTTTTCTGAAAACCAGGCTAACCAACAGTTTTTAAAAGTTCCAGGAGGGCTCAGTGATTTAGCATCGACCTATGAACCAGGAGATCACAGCTCAGTTCCCGGTCAGGGCACATGCCCGGGTTATGGGCTGGATCCCGAGTGTGGGGTGTTCAGGAGGCAGCCAATCAATAATTCCCTCTCATCATTGATGTTTTTATCTCTCTCTCCCTCTCCCTTCCTCGCTGAAATTAATAAAAATATATTTTTTAAATTTTTAAAAACAAATTTAAAAAATATAAAAGCTCCAGGAGGGAGCAGAGCCAGACTTCTCAAATGGTACTGAGTACCAGCATTGCTTCGGGAGCTTGTAAAAATGCAGATTCTTAAGCCCCTTCTCCAGATTCAGGACTGGGTGTGAGGGCCCAGCAACCAGCATTTTAAAATTATTTTTTAAATAAATGCATGGGGGCAACATTGGTCAATATGAATGTATAGGTTTCAGGTGTGGGTTTCTATGGCACAAGATCTGCAACCAGCATTCTAACCAGCCCCTGCACCAGGGATTCAGACGTGGTGGAAAAGAACCACAGGCTGAGAACTAGGACTCGACGACCAAAGAACCTGGGAAATTTAGTTGTCGTTAGCAATGACATCTCAGGTCCCTCACCAGCAGCGAGGCCGTGCAGCCCCCAGGAGTACTATTTCCAGCCTCTTCGGTATGAGGAGCCAGGAGACCAGGCCACGGTGGAAGCAGAGAGCACCAGGACTCCAGGCCCTGCCACACAGTGTGTTCCAATGCATGAGACAGGCCAGAGGGCTTGGGCCGAGGAGGGTCTGTGAGCAAGGAGCAGAAAGCAAGGGGGTGAGCTGGGCGATCGGGAGGGTGGTCTGGGAGAGAGCCATGCACAGCGGACTCGGCATTCCCAGCCGCAGAGGGCCTGGGGTACAATGGACACTTGCTGAGTGAGGAAGGCAAAACTCTGAAGAGTCTACACAGGCCATTACAGCTGTACAAAGAACACTAACAAAGAGAATTTGGAGAGATGTAAATAGCGAAGTTGCATGATCATCAGATTCCTTTTTTCCATAAACTTTGCTTAAGTTCATAATAAAAAATAAACACAGGCAAATTACACCTACTTCACACAGTCATTTCTGGGTGGTAAGTTCTGTATTAAATTTGAAATTCATATGCGTGGGTTGAACTTCCCACATCAACCAAAACACGAGTCTTGGGAAGAGGGGCAGCTCTGGGAGGTGTGATCCTCTCACACAGCCCCGAAGGGATCGCTGTCCCCACCAAACCCTAAGCCACTGAGCTCGCAGAGACAGAAGTTTGTCAGATTAAATTCTTCCCATCCATTAGTGGGAAACGGAAATGAGGGGAAGTCTGATGAAGTGGAAAGAACACTAGATGAGAAGTCAAAATATTTGAGTTCATTTCAAGTACTGACTTGTCATTTGTGAAAATGGGTAACTTTCCCCAACAGAGCCTCCGTTCTCCCACCTGCACAATGAGGAAGGACTGAGAACAAATTACCCCCAAGTGTGGCAACTAAGAGCAACAACACTTATCTCATGGTCGCTGTGGGGCAGGAATCTGGCTGTGGCTTGGCTGGTGTTTCCGGCTCAAGGTCTCCCCTGAGGTTCCTGAGGTTGTGCAGTCAGTACGTCCACCAGAGGTGCAGTCAGCTGAGGCTCGGCTGCGGGAGGATCCACGTCCAGGACCACTCACGTGGCTGTGGACAGGCTCAGAGGACTATTCTCAAGTTCATTCATGCAGTCGCCGGCAGCCCCCAGTATCTCAGAAGGGCTGCCTCACAGTATGACAGCTGGTTTTCCCAGAACAAGTGAATCGAGGGAGAGGGTCAGAGACAGAGACAGGGAACCCAAGACGGAAGCTACCATCTTCTATAACCTTGTCTTGGAAGTGACATCCCGCCAGTTCTGCCATAGTTTGCTCTCTAGTGGGCTAGTCACTAAGTCCATTCCATGCTAAGGAAGAGGGTAATTGAGCTCTACCTCTTGCAGGGAGCCATCTCAAAGAATTTGTGGGCTCATCTTGAGAACCATAGGGAGCGAGATCCAATGATCCCTAAAGGTCCCAGGTCTGTGACTGTGGCTCTCTGACCCACAGTCACATCAGGCATTGTGGACATAAAACAATTAAAGTGTTGCCCTGGCTGATGAGGCTCAGTTGGTTGAGTGTTGTCCTAGGCACCAGGAGGTCGCTGGTTCGATGCCCAGTCAGGGCACAGGCCTGCACTGCCTCTCCCATCCTTTTAATCTAAAACAAAAAATAAAAGATTTTTTTAATTGAAGTGTCTGCTCACCATTTTCTGGACGGGCCACAGGCTCGTCTCAGTAGAAAGGACCTGGAGAATGAGAAGGTATGCGACTCAAAGGGTACACAGATTCTCTTCAGCAGCTACTCTAAGACCCAGGGCCCTGGAGTAGCTGCTGAAAGAGACTGTGCACTAGTCGATGAACACCTGACTTGAGCACCCTCCTCCTGCAGGCAAGGAACAGTGTCCGGCCACCCTGATATTCTGGGGCCTGGCAGGTGGGTGTAGAGCCTTCCCCAGCCCACAGCAGGGACAGGCTGCCCAGGGGTGTCCCAGGTTTCCCTCATTCTTCCAAAGGAATAGGGAGGAGGGGTGCTATGGCATCCGGGGATGAACCAGGAAAGACAGAGCTGGTCCTCTCCTACCGGCCAGGTAAAAAGCGGAATAGAAAATCACCCAAAACCAAGTTCTCTTAAGAGGCCTTGCAGCATAAGGTAAGAGCCTAAGGTTGGCATTCGATGGGTCGGGTTTGAATACTGACTCTGTCATTCGCAGCTATGCCCCTAACCTCTCCTTCACTACAAAATTGGCATAATAAGAGATTTATATCCCAGAGCTGTGAAAATTAACTAAGATAATCCATTAAGGCCCTTAGAAGAGCGACTAGCACATAATCAGTACTCATAGTAATGTTGTTATTCATATTAGTATTGCAAAAGGCTTCGGAGTTCATCCAGTTCAACTGCACACCCAGCACAGGAATCCTCTCCAAGCGATGACTGAACTTGGGCCACTGCTTGACTACCTTGAGAGCCTGCGAGCTCACTACCTACCCTGAAAGCCTAGGACCACAGTGGCAACCCACAGATGGACAGCCTGAACCAGACCTGGAGCCACAATCAACCTCTGTGTGGCTGCCCCCTTTAGCGCCATTCCTTTCACACCCCAACAGCAAACACTAATTTTACATTTCAAACAGGCCCGTAGCATATCAAAGGAACAATAAAGACACACTCTCCTATTTTGGCTTAGGTAAAGTCTCCTTGGCAACCCCCAAAACGTTTTACTTATTTTTACTTGCATCTTGTTTCGTTTTAGAGCCAAATCATAATTAAAACATTTGATCTAAAAACCTCTGTAAGAGGCAAGAAAGATGTTCGTCCATAAGGCTAACTAAAACAGTCCAGACTGGGAGTAGGAGGTGTGTGTGGAGAAGGGGATAGGGATGTGGACTTGGGGGTGTGGTGAGGACCACCTTGGTCCCATCCGGCCAGGGTACAATGTTCCCCAAATGCAAAGCAGTCACAAATTCGGGAGCACACTTCTTTTCACGCCAAGTTTCCCACTCTTCTCGGGAAGCTGCATTTGTTGGCCAGGATCTGAGATTTCTCTGCTTGAGGCCTCTGGAGACACATTCCAATGGTGAACATAGAACACAAGCCCAAGAAATAAAATCACACGTAGCTCCTCAAAGGCACGGGGCCGGAGGGGAGCCCCAGGGGGAGGCACAAAGGCTCAAAGTTCTGCAACCCACACCTCTTGGAAAGAGAGAGTAGGGTCAGCTCCTCCCCCACCCCAAATTTCCAGTTTGAAATTTTTTCATCAGCCCCATCAGCAAACATCTGCCACTCCCCGCGGTCGGGATGAAAGGTGAAGATCAGAATAAGGAATCTTTGTGTTTTCATTAGGTACTTTAGCAAACGCCATGAGGACATTCAGATTCGATTTCCCTGTTTTGTACACACACGTAAGTAGCCGCTAAGAGGATTACTTTTCCTGGAGCGCCGTCCTCCCCGAAGGCCCCGGTCAAAGGAGACCCTTGTTCAACAGCGTTTTCTCTAATTCCTCTGGCTTTCTTCCTGGCCTCGACGTGCACGCATCCCGCCTGCTCCTCCATCCGCCCACCTCGCAGACTTCGGGATAAAGATGGTGGGGGCGCTCCATTCTGCTCCTGCCCCCCTCCCCCCCCCCTCTCCCGGCATTAGCGCCCGGTTCAGCAGCGCCCCAAAGGGAAAGGGCAGCCTCCGAGCGCCCGCGACGCCCCCGGAGAAAAATGTAGCCTTTTTGCCTCTGCTCCAGTGAATGGCTTTTCGAGGGTTTGCATTAGGGCCCGGGTCTGCTGGTGCAGAAAGCCTCACAGATGTTGACATTTTTTTCATCCCCGGGTTAAGATGTCTTCCAGAAGCTTTTATTCCTCATTTGTTACTTCTTTATCATCCCGGAGGTTCTGCCGCCTCCCTCTTCTCGTTTCTCAGAAGAGAGCAGCGGTCGCGGAGCCTGTCATTATCTCGGCCCTTTTCTCGGGCCCCCGGAGGCAGCCGGGGCCGCGGGCCCCATTGTGGGGCACAGCAGGTAGCTGAGGCGGGCCGGGTCACTCCTCAGACCCTTTTGTGCAGAGGCCCCTCCTCCCCCACAGCGTGGCTCTGTGGATGTGAAAGGTCAGGGGCGCGCCAGGCTTCCATACCTGTGCTTTTGTGTGGGGCTGGGGGCCAATGATTCTAGAAGCAATTTCTTGGAAAGCAGCCTAGAGACTCCCTTCGCCTTGTTACTGCGCACAGCTGTACCACGCCGGTAGGGCTGGGGGTGGAACAGGAGAATTCGTTTAGATCATCTGTATCAAAAAATGGCCTGAGAAAAACATTCTCTCCAGAGGATGGCTCAGAGATCAATTTGAATGGTAGCCGGAAGTGTCTGAGATGTCGAGAAAAGTGCTTTGTGATAAATATATAGAGCGTTTCATTGATTTTGATTATCCTTTGTCCCTAGTCCTGGCAGCCTGGAGTCTACCAGCAACCTCAGTGTTCTCATCTGTCCAATGGGGATATTACACCCTCCTCCCCATACCGCCTACAGTTATTCTGGTTATTCCATGGACCCAACAAGGCAATATAGAAAGTGTTTGGCAAACTATAAAATTCTATACAGTATCTTGCTCAGTAGTGACTGTGTGGACCCTGACTTGAATATAAGCTATCACATGATGCAGATTAATTTTTCTAAAAAGTAGAGAGCAGAAATACAGACAGATTTAAGGGCCTTGGGGGATTCTATTCCAAGTCCTGTCAAGCTTGATGCCCTGAGGGCAAGGGGAGGTCTCGGGGCAAGATCAGCCCTGATGATGGCAAATCCTCTGAGGCTTGGCGAGCTGCTGAGGAGGCAGCTTTGGGAGGCCAGCTGGGGACAGTTGGTGTGTGGGAAAGATGAAAAAGGGCCCAGGGTGCTCACTGACCACCAGCTTAATACGAGCCAGTTACATGACTGGAGGTACACCAATGGGGAGCGAAGCTGCCTGGTGGAAAGAAGGGGACCTCCGGGCGGTCCAGGCCTTGCCCCAATGCTGGGCCCTTTCTGGATGTCACATTTTCAGAAAGTTATGTGAGTACAGGATCCTGGTCAAGGGAAGGAGATCGGAATCATGAGAGGCCTAGATACCCTGCACTACAGAGACTGGTCGGAGGAGCCGAGGCTGCAGCCTCAACCTGAGAGGCCAGTGACTTCGTGGGAAAGGGCAATTGGGTTCATTTCGTGTGGCCCTGAGGGTTGGAGCTGGAACTGAGGAGTGACAGCTCAAATGAGGATGTTTTTGAACAAACCAAAGGAAAATATTTTAAGTGATCAGAAATATCTAAAATGGAGTGGGCTGCTTTATGGGGTAGTGAGCACTCTGTCGTTGAGGGTAACCCAGCAGAGTGGGATGAGGGGAGAACATTTATCCCCTGAGCATTAATTTAGGGCTTACTCAGGCCCGGCAAGTTCTTTCAATTCCTGAAATTCTTCCATTCTTTGCCTTTATTTTCTAGTGAGTAAATTAAATATAGTCACATTCCACTTCTGGCAATGGCTGAGTAATAGCACACTCAATGAACAGAAGAGAACAGAAGCAGGTAGAATATGATGGCAAGTCCGTGCTCTGAAGGGAAGATTCACGTATTTGCAGCCTTTAGTTGAGACCAGATACACTTCCCAGAGTATTCAGAGCAGTGAGGAGGGGGAGGTGGACAACGGTAAAAAAAAAAAAAAAAAAAAAAAAAAAAAAAAAAAAAAAAACCGACATATTTTCTGGCCTGGGAACCTAGGAAACTATGATAGTGAGAGAGAGAGTACAAAGTTAAAGGGAAAGAAGCAGAAAGAAGATCCTAAAATTCTATCGGTCCACATCTCTGTCTGAGCCTTGAACCACATATACACAGGGAAGACGCAAAGCAGCTAAGCTACTGGGAAAAGATCTGAACTGATATTGGCACTGCTGCCTAAGAGAGTGTTTACAGTTTGAATCCAACAAAGATAATTGCTTGATAAAACATAAGAAATAACATCCATCAGAGAAAAACACTAAAATCCAGAATCTAAATGATTTAACTTGCATAATGTCCAGAATATAACCAACCCAAAATTATTCAACTTACATAGAAGTAGGAACATAGAACACATTCTCAAGATAAAAGAACATCAAGTGAGACAACCACAAGATGACCCAGATGTTGTCATTAGCAAACAAGACCATTCCAGCACGCATTAAACTATTCTTAATAAAATAAAAAAATATGACCACAATGAAATTTCCTATCTGTTTTCTCTTTGTCTCCGCTGGGTTGTTTTCCCACCAAATTTCTCCCTGCCTGCCTTTTAAGTGCTAAAAATATTGTTTTAAATCCTGTCAACCCAGAATGTTAGATCTAGTAAAAATATTCTTCAAGAACCAAAGAGAAATAAATTTTCAGATAAAAGAAAACTAAACAAGTTTGTCACGAACAGACTTGCTCTATAGGAAATGCTAGGGAAGCTTTTCAGTCTGAAAGGAAATGATGCCAAATGGGGACTCAGATCCTCAGAAAGGAAAGAATATTAAAAATAAAGAATATATGGATGAATATAAAACTACATTTTGTCTTTTAATTTCTTTGTAACATATATGACTGTTTAAAACAAATACTATACCACTGCCTTGTGTGGTTTATAACATATGTAGATGCAATATTTATAATAACTAAGGCATAAAGAATGAAAGAGTATGAAATTATATGGTTGCAAATTTTCTCCATTTTGGATGAAATATTAACTATAAGTAGGCTGAAAGTTAAGAATATATTATATATAGTCCTTAGAGGAATCATTAAAAAATGTAAAGAATTATAGTTAAAAGTGTAAGTTAAAATGGAAATCTAAAAGTTATCCAAATAACCCAACAAAAGGCAGGCAAGGAGAAATCAAAGGGGAAAACAGCCCAGTAGCAACAAAGAGAAAACAAATAATAAAGTTGCGGGCCCAAACTCAACCATATTAATAATCACATTAAAGTTTAATGAACTAAACTCTCCAAGTAAAGGCAGAGTTGGTCATAACAGATAACAGCTGTTAGACTCATCGAACCCCATCCTTAAAGTGTGTACATATTATTGTGTAAATGATACTTCAACCAAAAACACTTCGACCTACAAAGTCAAATGTAGTGCTGGGTAACTTTTCACTACCATGAGCTACTCCGTGCTAACATACTGAACTGAGCCAAAAGCAAAAGGGAACATAACACAGGAACTTCACTTGTTAGTAGGCCCTGCACCCTTATCTCCGGCTTTTTGAAATATTGGAAAGGGTCAAAGAGACTTGTTGACCACTCACATGAGTCCCTGGTGGTCCAGGGACCCCACCCTCAGAACACGGGAAGAGGTGCTCTCTCCCTGACCACAACCTTCTCTGACTGAAGGTGTAAATGCGGAACTGAGACAAAACCTTCGCCACTGGATGCTTGCCAGAGTGTGAAGTGTGTACTTTCTTGTGGAAGTAAACCTGTGCAGATTAGAGCACAAAGGTTATTTTGTGAGGCCAGGCCCCTGAGCGAGCTGTCCACTGCACCAGGAGTTATTTCTGCAAGGATTTCCTAAAGTCACGCAGGAGGCGGCAGAGGAGCGCCTTATTTGGGCAAGAATGAAACACTCAGAAAAGAGTCGCCGTCGTGGCACTTGCATGTACATCGCCAATTACGTTAGAGCAGTTTTGCACATTTTCAGTTTGGGTGAGATTCAAGGCAAAACCAAAAATGGACTTGGTTTAAATAAATAAACATGACAATAGAGGATGCCACCTGCCCCTCCCTCCCCACAGTCCCTTCATGCCACTGACACATGAAGGAGTGGCAAAATGCAGCTCCACATTGAATGCCGAAATTGCTGTGCACCAGCAGCCTTACGTACTAGGGACTGGTCACCAAGAAAACACAAACTCAATCTCTGCCTCTGAGACGCTCACAGAATGAGCACAAACAAACTGTGAAGGGGCAAAGGACAGGACAGAGTTTCCCATGGACATTCAGTGCTGACTGGGTTAGCTGTTTGAGGACTGTGGCCTCCCTAAGGAGGTGACATTGCACAGGACCTTAAAGGATAAGACACATTTAAGAAGCAGAGAAGATGGGGAGATGGTGGCAGAGGACATGGCAGAGGCAGAAATCACAGGGCAGGAGCTCATGTGATGTTTGGGGGAGCCATGGGTATTTTGATGGGGCCGGGGCTTGGGGGCAGATAAGTGAGGAAGTAAGGAATGAAGAGCACTCCATCGGTTTTCACTGTTTGCTGTCAGATTATCTCTATGTCTGGGCACCAACACCCCAGCCCTCCCTATGCCCACAGGGCCACCCCCTCAGGAGCTGGAGGTCAGCAAGGCACCCATACCTATTCATTCAGATGAGCAGCCAGATGTTAATTCCGTATGAAGGATCCTCTCATGAGCCAGATCATCTATAACATTGAATCCCTATAGTCAGGTCCACAAGGCTGCAGAATGGCCCCGGTGTGTTCATCCAGGCTCCAGTTGAATAGGCAAGAATAGTCCTTTACGTGTGTGTGTTGCAAACATATCTAGTACATTACACTTTATTGACAAAGCACATTTCACCTTTTAACCAGTTGATTCTACCATTGCTCCGTGAGTTAGAGAGGCAGAGAAAGTGTACCTCATTTTAAAAATGAGGAACATGCTGGAGCTGCCCTTGGGTTCAAGGCTGATGTCCCGGTCACAAAGTGACTACAGAATATAAACATAGTCCGAAGGGCAGGGGATGGAGTGATTTACTAGCCGGGTCTCCATTCTACTTTTCCAGGTTCTGAGCCCTTCATCAAAATGTCAAAAAGTCCAATTTCCTGCGGGCCTCAGAAAAGTTTCTCTTAATCAGATCAGCCAGCCTCACAGAGTGTTGAAGACATATCTTCTGGCTTCTCCTGCTAATGGCTATGAAATTCACCTTCAGTGACCACCTCTTTCTCAGGATGGAATGCTCTTATATTAATGCTAATTAATAACTCTCCTCTTCTCTTCTCCCTCTTTGTGACATTGAATCCTAGAGCACAGGTGGCTGGAAGGGCTTCAGAGACAACTAGCAATGTAGTTTTAAAGTTTTTCATTGCTGATCAGCATCTATCATCATATTTACTAATAACCGGTGAAGTAACAGCCTAGATCATTATCCCCATCTTTTTTTTTACATCTTATTAATACAGTATTTATTTGTCTTCCTTCTGTCAAACCCTGAGCCAACCACTTTCCCCAGGCTGCCTGGGGAGGTATAGGAAAAGGAACATACAGGACAGACAAGACACGGGAAAAAGAACTATGGGGGGTGGAGACAGCTCCTTCACATGGCGAAGAGGAGGAGAAAGGCCACCATCAGGCAAAAGAGCCCCATGGCCTCTGAGAGGGCAAAGCCCAGATGGCGAGGAGAAGAGCTGTTGCTTCAGAGAAGGGTTCCTGGCATAACCAATAATGAAGCTCCCAAACACAGTCTCAGTTCCAGCCCCAGAGCCTGCCACCCCTACTGTGGCCGCCCCAGCCCCAATGAACTTGGCTGCTGTGTCGACGTCCCTTGAAATGGCACTGGTTTGGAAGCTGCAGCTAGAAATAAGGGAGGTCAGGGGACAGACGCGGGGCTGCCAAGCTGCTGAGGCTCTCATCTGTCAGTGTCTCTGGTCGTTTCAGCACCACTGCAGACAGTGACCGGCTCAGCCGAGAGGTGCTCCTGACCGAGGAGGGGGTGAGACAAACATGGTGCAGGCACCCTTTTTCAGGGGATGAGGGGAGCTGCTCCCAGGGCAGAGCAGACAGGGAGGGCCAGTGTCCCCATCTTAAAACCGAAATATCTATGACAAAGAGAGACTAAGCCACTTCTCCAAGTCATAGAGCTAGGCCTGCAACACAGGGCTCCTGACCTCTAATCAGTGTTCAGACTACTTACATCAAACTCCCTCTTCCTTCCACCCTGCAGATTAGATGTAAATTACAACATCCCTGAACTTCACAAACAGGGAAATGCAGCTCAGAGAGGAGCAGGGGCCTGTCCTTGATGGCATTCTGGAGAGGGTCCTGCCCCACAGAAAGAGAGAAACACAAGTGTTCCCTTTAAGCCACCTTGAGGGTGATTTTAGGACAGCCCTGCCTGAGCTTAAATATGACTCCAAGCCAATATCTAAAGGAAGGGGACAGTGTCCACCTACCTACTCACGGGTAGCTGGCCACAATGTGCTGTCCTGGCCACGGTGCCCGCCTCCTCCCCAAGGCCCAACTCCTGCTGACAGGCAGGCTCTGCAGCCAGCAGACTGCAGCCCAAAGCGGCTCCCAGCAGGAGCTGGACAAGGCCAGCAAGGTTACAGGTGCTTTTCATCCAGCCTTGCAGGAGAGCCCCAACTTCCTGCTGCTAGAAATTTGTCTGCAAATTTTTGTCTTCATTCAAATCGATGGACGGAGGCCTGTAGACACTGGGGTGATATGATAACTTGATTAAGCCCCAGAACAGATGACACGGTAGCTCAAAGGCCGAGTGCTCTCCTCCTTAACCTCTCCAAGGGAGCCCGCAGACTTTGCTGGTAATTGGCCCATTGTCCCTTCCTTCAGAAATCCCCTAATCACCATGTCGCTCGGCTCCTCTTGGGGGCAGCCTTACATGCTGTCAGACCCATCAGACCCAGTGAGTTGTGAAAAACACCTGTGCAATGTGACATACCAGACTCGGGATTTGAGAGGCCAAAAATGACCCTTCCTGAGAACAATTACTTAGTCAGATACCCTTCCATCCTCCAGCCCAGGTGTAAATTGCCACACATTGACTGAGGAAAGCCCGAGACCGTTTTGTTTAAAGATGGGTTCAAACGTTTGCAATATTTTGTTCTCTTGGGGAAATATCCCCCTGATCTTTCATTCTTCTCCAGTTACTGTCTCCTGCTGGACGACACAGTATTGAGAGTGTTTTTGATCAACCATTTCCAGATAATCTGGCATACGCTGATGTGAGTCTACCTTGCGTGAGCCAATGTGTGTATGTCATTGCTTCTGGAACACATGTGAGGTGGGAGTGCGCCAAAGGAGGGAAGGAGAGTGCTATGGATGAATAGATAGAAAGGTCGGTAAGTTGCCACGGATAGTTTTGCCCCACTCTGTTTTAAAATCTGTCAGCCTTTGTTCAGTGATAGACTCGGGGCACTTTAGAGCTGAGGAGGAGTTCAAAACGAATCTCTTCAGTCCATTTTCATTAGGATATTAAAGGGAAAACATTGTCAGCTCAGTGTCTGAGGTGGGTTCTGGTTGTCGAACGTCAAGAAGTGGAGCTGTTCGTGGCACTTTGAAAATAAGCAAAGTGCACCATTAAAAGGTAAAGAAATGCTCTTTTACGTTTTCATTCATTATGATTTATGGCCTCGATCTCCCTATAAGAAAGAGGGCTACAGTATGCCAACATCACCGGTTCTGCTTTTGTCATGGGAATGGAATGTCTTTTGAGCTGAAGTAGATAATTCCATGGCCGGAAGAAACACGAAGGGAGGGGGAAGGGGGAAGAATGGAAGAAAAGATCCTCTCATTTCCCAATAATGGCAAAGGCCAGGAATGTGCCACAGTGGCATTCAGAAAAACCCAGCGATGACAATGAGCCCCACAGTGGCGTGCGCGCCCCAGGCCCCCCGTGCCAGGTGGGGGACTGGAACCGCCTAGGCCCTCTGCCAGGGACCCACAGGCCCGAGCAGCTTGCGCCTTACTGCAGTGGCGAGATTTCCTTTTCCTTTTTTTTTTTAATCTTCGTGCTGTTTTAATGTTGGCCTCCTGTCCCCCATAAGAGCAGTGCGCGCCCCGTGCGTAGTTCCAAGGCCCTTGGGCTCGGGAGCCTCCAGGCCGGGCCGAGGCTGGAAAGGCATCTCTAAAAGGGGGCGTCCCCTCGGCCCACTGCGCAGCCGGCCACTGTCCCCATCGCCCCGCACAGGGCTGTGAAGGAGGCTTTTTTAAAGGCTTCCAGGAAACAAAGGAGGCCCAGGCGCCCGGCTTCATGACCCGCCTATCTTTATCCCACACACCAGCGCGCCGCCCCGTGTCCGCAGCTCTGGGCCACAACCCACGCGGCGCTCGGCTCCTGGCCACCTAGCCCTTCCCCCTCCTCCCCTTCCACCTCCCTTCCCCTTCTACCTCCCTCCTCCTTCCCCTCCTCCACCCTCCCCTTTCC
>NW_005365371.1:6189571-6194390 GCF_000412655.1 Myotis brandtii | reverse complement strand
TGCCGGCCGCTGCCCGCGCCCCCCTAGAGAGAAAACCCGCTCCAGCACCTCCAGATTTTAGCCCTGAGATGCCCCGACTCCCTGGTGCGTCCCTTTCTGGGGGGCGGGGCGGGGCGGGGCGCTCTAGCGGTCTGCAGGTGAGGGGGCACCCGCTCTGCCTGACCGCTGTCTGACTCTGCCCAACCGGACTGGCTTACCATCACCAAGAGTGGGGCATCCGAGTGCCAGGACTTTAATGTAAAATAAACAAATGTGTGGCATCAAACATATTCCCTGGGCCTCTTGTTGGACAACATGAAGAAAACCAGTTTTGAGGGTGACAAGGGGGTATGTGACGCCCCTCCTTCTATCTAGTAGTTGCTGCTGAAATCATTGCGCGTCATTGGAGCATGGAACCCGCTGTGTCCCTGGCAGCCGCAGTGGAGAGCGCCTGGAAGCGCTGAGGCTGTGCGGGCAGACGGCAGGCCTGGCAGCCCCAGGGCCGCCCTTCCCGGAGGGAAAACTTGCTGCCGACTTGCGCCCCACGCTCCTTCCTCCCCCCTAAGCTCCTCTTCAGTGGGGCCTGCAGAGCCCGTGACAAGCCCTCCGCAAGCGCGTCCACAGAGGCCAATCCTGAGTCCTTGGAGAACAGCCCAAAGGCATCGTATGCCCCAGCTGCTCTGAGGCATAAGTCATGAAAACAAGCCAAAGGGGCCATTTCGTGGGAAGCCAGGAGATCATGGGAGTAGACAGATCTTTCTGGGTGGCTGGCAGGGCAGCTCCAGGTTGAACCCTTGCCATGCTCCTTTCTCCAGAGCAGCTGGCAGTTCCCACAGGACATGGTGAAAGAACATTCACTGTCAGAGTAAGAGCTCAGCTTCCCAGGGGAACTTCCCCAAAAGCCAACAAACAGCTCCCGACGCCGGCTCCTCAGTGCTGCTCTAGGGTTGGTTGGTTAGTTAGTGCAGCCTCCATCAGGGGCTACACAGAGGACTCGTGATAACGTGGGACAAGAGCTTCTTGGGCCCGCTAGGTGGGAAGCACGAACTCAGGCAGCTGGGACCAGCGATCCATCCTGCCACCATCCCAACAGAAGACTCCTTGTTACCTGTACTGGGAGTGGACAGTGAGGAGAGTGATTTGTTGCCTAGAGGAGCAGATATAAATTCAAGCTGGGGGTGGGGAAAGCTCACTCTACATCCAGCCCACAGGACTACACCTGGAAGCAATGAGGGAAAATATCGGAAAACGTAGGACAGGGGCCAACTCTAGCCCTGCAAACAATACACTTCTGTTCCTCTGTGCTGTTGGTGCGGGGCACCAGGGATGCCGTCTTCCATGGCATGCCAGCTGTTGTACCAAGGTTCCCAGAGGAAAATAAGGAAGAGGCAATACTAGTAGATTAGCATTTCCGAAACACACCATCTTGTTCTTGCTGGATTGATTTCTGGCAGACCTGAATAATAACTGGACCTTCTTTGACATGTATATATTTTAACCTTTTAGTATTAATTTTTTATATTTTCCTTTATTTTATTTTATTATTTTTTCATCATCATTTACCCCTATATATCCTCTTCCACATTCTCTCGCCCCTCCCACACACTATGTTTTCCTTTTATCTACATTTCCTCCCTATTTTCTACAAGATCATAAATTGTAATTTTTTATTTAAAAAATAGATGAATAAAACCCCATCTGATTGTCTGCAAGCTTAGATATTCCAGTGAATGCAACTGAGTGCTAATTGAGACTAACATAGATTTTAACGATACCCAAAGATGTTGAGGTGTTTGGGCACTTGAGTCCAAGCAGATGCAGGGCCTGCATGAGGAAAGGTCACACTCCCAGCCCGTAGGTCCCAGGTTTATAGTGTCCACATTAGAACGTCCAAACCCGTAGAGAATTTTTACAAGAATTTGAGCCAAACTGACAACATGCCTGGAAACAATATCTCAGATGCTCCAGAGAATGACAGCTTTGCAGTTTCTTTCATTCATGTGGAGTTAAGGAAGATTACTTGAAAGTGGGAGAAAACAAATCTGGGAGATCTCTGATGGGATTACAGGACAGTAAATAAGATTCTGTGCTTTCTTGAGGGTGGTTATGCTTCCGAAGGATCTGAAAAAGAGGTGTTTTAAAGATGTGTTAACCTAGATCAGCGGTTCTCAACCTGTGGGTCTCGACCCCTTTGGGGGTTGAGCGACCCTTTCACAGGGGTCGCCTAAGACCATCGGAAAACACATATATAATTACATATTGTTTTTGTGATTAATCACTATGCTTTAACTATGTTCAAATTGTAACAATGAAAATACATCCTGCATATCAGATATTTACATTATGATTCATAACAGTAGCAAAATTACAGTTATGAAGTAGCAACGAAAATAATTTTATGGTTGGGAGTCACCACAACATGAGGAACTGTATTAAAGGGTCTCGGTATTAGGAAGGTTGAGAACCACTGACCTAGATGCACAAAAACAATGGACAGGGTTGTTTAAGGTGAAGATCAATCTTTTACAGGCCTAGGGCGACTACCCTCCATGACCTGCCCAGTAAGGAATTTGTGATCAGATCACCCTGTGAGGTGACTTTCAGTCAGACTTATGACAGTGCCCCTTTTTGTGGTCCACAACAGTGTCTCCACTTGTGCCCTCTCAGAGAAGATAACTTCCCTGCTTCGGAGTGAACCTTCCTCACACAGCCTCCCATACCTGATGACTGACATCCAGTCTACCAACATGAAGAGATACTGTCCTAGAAACACAAGTAGGTCAATTGCAGTCTTCCTGAGGAAAACTCACTGCACAAGTTTGTTTGTTTGTTTGTTTTGATTAATTTTCATCCGAGGATATTTTTCCATTGATTTTTAGAGTGAGTGCAAGGGAGAGGGAGGGACAGAGAGAGAGAAAAACATTGATTGGTTGCCTCCCGCACACAGCCAGACCAAGGCCTGGTTTTGAGCCTGCAACTGAGGTACATGATTTGACCGGAATCAAACCCAGTACTGAAGAGTCGACGCTCTATCCAATGAGCCAAACTGATTAGGGCTGCTGCACAAGGGCAAAGGGGTGATTCGGCTGTTGGAATGCTCTTAAAACACTTTTGGTGAGCTGGCCTCAAGCAAGGTGGGCTGAGGCCCAGTATGGATGAGGCAATCTTGGCCCCCTCTCCCAGGCTGGCGTGGGAAGGAGATGGAAGGCTTCCATAATGAGGTTCTCAGCTCTGCTCAGTCAACCAAAGGCAGTGGAATTCCTTGAGGGCCAGCAGCCTCGCTCTGGCTGGAGCAGTGCGATGGGCTGCTGTCCTGGAAGGGGGCCTGTTTAATCTGGAGCAACACAACCTCAGAAGGAGTGGTATTTGTGTGCACCTGGGGAGATGCTTTGGCGAGGGAGGGAAATGTGTAAATATTTATTGGTGGTGGTTTTAAAAGTCTGGGGAGGAATCTGCTAAATGAAATTTTAACATATTCAATACTCAAATGCATTGCATATAATGAAACAGTTGATTTTAAGTCTAAAGTTTTGCTCTTTTAAAACTCTGAAATTTTCAAAATTAATTTTGTTCAACCTCCTGTCTTAACTCAGTACTTAAATAGTAACTGAACTGTTTTTGAACTCTGATTTTGAACTAGGTAAAAAAAATCTTATTTTATTAGTCTGATTTCTGAAACCTCTAAGATTTCTCTCAAGTGAGGTAGGACCCAACTGCCAATTGTGGATGAGTCAGTGCACTGGCATATGAGCCGGTCTCCACACCTGAGGTTTGATACATACATAAAAGCAGTGTTTTAGGTTAGCACCATTTAATATGTAAAAAAATAATAATAATAATTAATAAATTGGCCTCAGTCTAATTCACACTTTTTGGAAACTATAACACATTTGATGCTTTAGTAAGCACTCTACATCAATAACCTTTGAATAACTGTGGATGGTATTGGGCCTCTGAAACTTTAAGAGTTAAGTAACATATCACCATTACAGTAAAGAAATTTAGCTCTAACCCTAACCGGTTTGGCTCAGTGGATGGAGCGTCAGCCTGCGGACTGAAGGGTCCCAGGTTCGATTCCAGCCAAGGGCATGTACCTTGGTTGCGGGCACATCCCCAGTGGGAAGTGTGCAGGAGGCAGCTGATCGATGTTTCTCTCTCATCGATGTTTCTAACTCTCTATCCCTCTCCCTTCCTCTCTGTAAAAAAATCAATAAAATATATTTTTTTAAAAAATAAAACCAAAGAATTTTAAAAAAAAAAGAAAAGAAATTTAGCTCTGGCCAGTGTGGTTCAGTTGGTTGAGCATCTTTCTGTGCATTGAGAGGTCAAGGTGTATGCAGCAGATCAATGCTTCTCTTTCTCACTCTCCCTCTTCCTTCCCCTCTCTCTCTAAAATCAATAAAAACATTTTTTTAAAAAGCATATTATATATATTCTATCCTATATAATAAAGAGCTAATATGCTAATGGTCGTGATGTGTCACTCCATAACTACTGATTGGCAAGAGGCTGCATGCACAGCAGGCATGTGCGGGTGGGCGGGAACTTGACTCTGGAGGACTTAACCGGAGTCGCAGGTGGGTTTCTGGGTCCTGCCTCCCATGGCAGCGGGGCGGCTGCGGGATTCTTTCTGGGTGGGAGGACAGGGCTGTGTCCACGGGTAGGCACATGCGGGGAGGGATTCCCAGACTCTCGCGATTTCGTGCGCCAGGTCACTAGTCTACACTAATAAAAGAGAAACATGGTAATTAGCGTACGACCGCTACCCTTCCCATTGGCTAATCAGCATATCCTTATGCAAATTAGCTGTCAGCCAAGATAGTGGCCTGCAGCCATGCAC
>NW_005365371.1:6172898-6188220 GCF_000412655.1 Myotis brandtii | reverse complement strand
AGGGGCTGCACCTAGGGATTGGGCCTGCCCTCTGCCACCCGGGAGCAGGCCTAAGCCAGCAGGTCGTTATCTCCTGAGGGGTCCCAGACTGCGAGAGGGCACAGGCCGGGCTGAGGGACCCCCCTCCCCCCCACCCCGAGTGCACAAATTTTTGTGCACCAGGCCTCTAGTATTTATATAATAACCATGAAGTAGTAGTCAGTCTCATTATTATGACTGGCATTCAGAAGCATTATCACAATAACCATTATATTTGTTTAATATTGGTATAGCACTTTATACAATATCTTCTTTGTTATTAATTTATTCAGCAAACATTTATTGATTCCTCCAGTGTTCCAGGTTCTGTGCTGGGGACCAGCAATTGAAATGAATCGGCATCATTTCTGTTCTTACACATTCAGTAGGAGTTACAAATATGGAAGCAAATAGAGATGGTTACACGTAGTAAGAGTTAAAATAAAGAAATGAACATGGAGCCAAAAGGAGAAAGGTACTGTAGGGGTTCAGAAGGAGTCACCCCAAGATGTGCTTCTGTGGTATGCAGGTTATTTTGAGCTAAAGTTCAATTGAGACCCTGTGGGGTCAAGAGAAACTTCTGCCTGCCCCCTTAACTACCTAGAAGAATTTAAATGAGGGTCCTTGCCCATAATAAGAGATGATCAGAGATAACTTTTTGACCTATCAATATGGCAGGGCAAACTGCTGATTACTAAACATCTCTTCTTACCGTCCTGCAATGACCTTCCTCTGAAACCCAAAGGTGCTTTACCTCATCCTTAGCTGAGAATGCCTTATACCTCATTTTAACTTTTTGTCGCTGAACCTCTCATGTATTGGGGTGAGGGGGGTATCTCTGACTCTCACGTATGTGGGGTTCCAAAATGTATGTATGTAATTAAATTTAGTCATTTTCTCTTGCTAATCTGTCTCATGTCGATTTTATTATTAGACCAGTTGAAAAATCCCTAAAGGACAGAGGAGGCTTTCTTCCTCTCTCATAATACAAACGCTGCCCAGGTGAGGGAAGAGAAAGTAGGGAAGGCTTTCCGAAGGAGGTGGCATTGGAAATGGCTCCTGGCTCTCATCTTCATCCTTTGGGACTGTTACCACAACCTGAGTGGTCTCCCAGCTTTCACACTAATGCAAGGGACAAGTGAATGTTCTGAGAGTGTGTGGGAAAGTGTGCTCACCACCCCAGGCCTGGAGTTCTTCAGCAGGAGTAAGGAGCCACTCTGATTAAAAGTGACAGCTGACCCTCTGCAAGATGTCACCATGGATCCTTGACCAACTAGTAACAAAGGAACACATTCATTTCCCAAACATGAACATTATGAAAGAAAACCTCCTAGAGAAAGACACTCATGAACTCTGACTCTCTGCACTGAGTTGCTCCAAGTTTTGGTACTTACTCTTCCTTCTGCTAAGACCACTTAGACATTGATTCATCCAGGAAACCCTCCTGGTAGCCCCCAACTATCTTAGCACCCTCTACTTCATTCATTCATCCCACTAAAGCTCACTGAGCATTTACCATGTGGCAAACATTAGGAACACATCAGTGAACAAAACAGATAAAACATCCTGGCCTCAATGAGCTTAGTGGTGGGGAAAGGACAATAAACAAATAAATAAGGGAAATACAGAGTGTGTTTGACAGTGGAGAGTCAGTGGGAGCTGTCCGCCCTGGTAAGGAGGAGGGTCACATAACATTGTTTAGAATCACCAATGTTGAAAAGGAGCAGGTTGATTTTGAGCACATTTTATGACTATTTTTTAAATTTTCTATGAATAATGCACCTCCTTGTTACTCGAACCCAGGGCAGGCTTTCCACCCCCCACCACTGAATTAGTATGCCACTGCATTAAAGAGTGATAACTTCAGTGGAGAAAATAGAACAGGGATGGGGTGGGGAATGTGGTTGGGATAGGTTGCAATTTTAAATACAGTAATCAGGAAAGGATTGCTCTGGCAGCTGTGTGCAGAATAGAGTGAAGGCAGTGAGGGAAGTTGTTGGGAAGGGTAGAAGCAGGGAGAACCAGTTAGGAGTCTGTAACATGCTAGCCAAGAGATAATGGTGCGGTGGACCAAAGTATAGAATAAAGGTGACGAGAAGTGTCAAATTTTGAAGGTGGAGCTCCCAGTTTTTGATGACTTAATCAATATGGAGTGAGCCTGAAACAATCAAGGGGGATGTAATAGCTCTGGCTGGTGTGGCACAGTTGGTTGAGCATCATCCCACGCACTGAAAGGTCAATGGTTTGATTCCTGGTCAGGGCACATGCCCAGATTGTGGGTTTGAGACCCAATGTTTCTCTCTCTCTCTCTCTCATTGATCTTTCCCTCTCCCTTACTCTCTCTAAAATCAATTAAAACATACCTAAGGAAAAAAAGAGGGACATCACAGTTTTTTGGACTTGCCATTACCTGAGATGGGAAAAACTGCAGGAAAAGGAGTGTGTGTGTGTGTGTGTGTGTGTGTGTTTGTATAGAGGGGTAGAGATGAGCAGGAGCTCAGTTCTGGAAGAGACATCGGCTAGCTGCCAAACAGACATATCTAACAGTGGGTTCAGAGGAGACATAACCTTGGGAGTCAGCATTAAAAGTTACATTTAAAGCCATGAGCTGGATGAGTGACAGAGGAAAGTTCCAAGGACTGAACCTTGATTTTGTTCTTTGTACTTCCCTTGTCGGGAAGATAAAGAGAAACCAGCAAAAGACACTGAGAAGGAGCCCCAGAAGGAGGAGGAAAGCCACAGGAGAGCGGCATCCTAGAAGCTGTGTGCAGAAAGTGCTCAACAGGAAGTGGGGGAGGGACCAAACGTGTTAAAAGCTGCTGAGTCAGGCAAGATGAGGATTGAGCAATGTCACTTGGATTTAGCAAAATGAGGACTTTGGAGACCTGACAAGAATGGTTTCAGGAGTGACAATCTGACTGGAGTGGACTCAAGGAGAATAGGAGGAGAGGCTTTAGAGATGACAAATACAGATCTTAAGAGTTTAGCTATAAAGGGTTGAGCACTTGGGCCATTTTTGGGAAGAGGAAGAGGTTTCAGGGTATATTTGGACGAGAGAAATGACAGCATGGTCAAATGGAGAAAGTGAAAGATTGATAGTGCAAGAGAGAGAAGGGAGACACGGGAGCAGGGGTCCTTGGTGGCCAGGAGGGCCTGGATGGCCCATGCAGATGGAGGCACTTGTTTTGGCCAAGCATGGCCAGTTCACCCACAGTTAGAGGACAGAGGCAGAGACAAGAGCACAGACCCAGGAATGGGGAGGGATGGCGGTGATGTGGGGACCAAAGCCCATGCCAATTTCTTGTCATTGTTTTTATCTTCTCAGTGAAAACAGAGAAGGAGGCTAGGAAGTGAGACTGTGAACTCCTGAGGGTAGGAACCTTGTCTCTTGTCACCACTGCTCCCCGGTGCCAGACTAAGTGTTCAAAAGGCACTTATTGGAGGATGAATCACTGAATGTTTTATTGGCTCTTCAAAACGGGTAAATTATCACAGGACCTGAAACTCGCTAGCCTTATCCCAGATGGTCCCCAGCCAGATGCCCTTCTGACACACGTGTAGTCACAGCCGTCAAGTTTCAGGGTTGCCTGGGCCCCCAGGTGTCCTCAGGCAAGCCTCTTCCTTGCTCTTCCCTCTCCAGCTGCTGAGCTGAGAAGGGGCTAGGGCTCAGGTGTCCTTGTGAAATGACCAGTTTTTTCTAACTTAAGATTAGTGTAGCATATCACACTTGTATCCATTCTTTGCTCTTTTTCTCTTTCCTAACCACCCTGGTGTTGTCATATTTGCTGCCAAGCCCACCAAGGAGGACACCATGGGGCCAGTGTCAACACCTATGGGTAGAAGAAAAAGTTTGAAAACCACAATACATGACCCATTGACTTTTATAGGCATCATTAACACTCAGTTGCTTAGTCAAGCCCCAGGGAATGTTTTTCTATTAACAATACTGATATACTATTAATACTGCTAATACTTCAAACTGTCTGGAATCTTCTGGTCCAGGGAAGGGCCATGGGGCAGTGGTGAGGAGGGTGCTGCCTGGAATGGGGGGAGCAGACATCCTGCAGGTCCTTCCAGCCGGAGGGTCTCGGTCCTGGTCCACAGACCATACAGCCCGGAGCCTGGGGGCAGGAGTCCTCTGCCACAGTGCACTCAACCAGAATCACAAACCACACCAGGGTGTCCCAGGACCCTACCACACCATCACGCCCACACCCTCCCAACACGGAACCCCTTACTCATCCCTGCCAGAGAGGTGGTTCCCCCAGTGTCTGTAAAGGTGTCACCTGTGCATCCTTCCCTCACGTGCCCAGTTCCAGTCCAGAGTGTTGGGGCAGGAAGGGGGCTGGTTTATAAACATTTATAAACATGGGACGCATGGCCTGGCGTTTTGCTTACTGGGAACGCCCTTCCGCTCCTTCATTGGAAGGTCCCTTCTTTGTCCCCAGGGCACCAGCAGAGCAACTGAGAGTGGCAGGAAGGGGGCTGGTTTATAAACATTTATAAACATAGGACACATGGCCTGGCATTTCGCTTACTGGGAACTCCCTTCTGCTCCTTCATGGGAAGATCCCTTTTTTTGTCCCCAGGGCACCATCAGAGCAACTGAGAGCACAAGGCCTTTAATTCCTTCCCTATCAGACTTGAGCTTAAAGGTGGAAGAGGAAGAATTCAATGATTTAGTCAAAAAATATTTATTCAGACCTACTGTGTGCCGGGCACTGTCCTAGATGCTTAGGGTCTGTGAGGAGTAAAACCAACAAAATCCCAGGCCTGTGGAACTTGCATTCTAATGAGGGGAAGGTCAGGGCTCAGGTGGCTGGCTGCCACCTAGCAAAGCTGACTGCCCTCCCTTCCTTCACCACCCCCCTCCCTGCCCGGGTATGAGGGGTTCACACTGGGCAGCGGATTCCTGGCCCCATCTGGTCAAGCTGAGTGGCAGCACTGGGTCCTCGTCCTTCCAGACCTTCTGCTCCCTGACAGGCCGGTGCCTCCACCCCTGGCCTGCTCACTGCATCTGGCCCCAGGATGCCAGCTGATCCTCCCAGAGACTCAAAGCCACTGGGCAATCAGTGAGATCAGCACAGGCCACCGTTGGTGGCAGGCTGGTGGCAAACCCCAGCCCGCTCTGGGGGACCCTGTGGGGTCAGCTCTCTGCCACCTGCTTCCTGCCTCAGCAGCCGCAGGGGAAATAACCATCTTCTCAGGAGGAACCTCCTCAGATAAGCAGGCTGCCGGGGGCTGCCCTCCTCAACAGGAAAACCCACTCTCGAAAGAGCGAGTCGTTTCGGGGGAGCAGGAGCGGCTGGAGCACCCGCAGACAGCGCTGGGATGGCGTGGACTAAGCGCTCCTCACCTGCTAGGTAGCCACCAGCTCCTCACATCCAGGCCGGCTTCCCAAGCCTCACACTTTTAGAGGAAAAAAGCCCACAGAACTCAGGTGTAGCATGTTTGCAAACACCAAACAACTTAAGTTTATCTCCTCCCTGTCACAGGCAATGGAAAGAGGCTCGTGACTTCTGATTCCCTGGAGGAGCCTTAAGAAACATAAGGCAGTCGTGTGTCCTGGAGGAGAAGCAGGGCAACGAGGCATTCATGGTGCCACACTCCCCTCCCTGCCCGTGCTGGGGAGGGAGGTACAGGGTTCGAGGCTGGGACTCGGCCTCTGTAATGGGCTGTTGCCTCCAACAACTCATCAGCAAGCAAAACAAGACAGATCTTCCAAAATTACTATGAGTATACCCTTCCTTTTTTAAAGTCTCGGA
The DNA here is from genome assembly GCF_000412655.1 of Myotis brandtii. Lineage (NCBI taxonomy): Eukaryota > Metazoa > Chordata > Mammalia > Chiroptera > Vespertilionidae > Myotis > Myotis brandtii. The sequence goes on along the minus strand of NW_005365371.1, from coordinate 6,182,437 downwards.
GCGTATAAATTAAGTCTGCATACAACTACGGAGGGAGGGTGTAGGCAAAGCACAAGTCCCTCCATGCTTAATAAAAATTTCCAAAACGTAAAGAAAGTCATCAAAGTACAGAGGCAGTTGAGGAGATGATTCTTCCAATGCAAAATTAGTTTCCAGATCAGTGATTTTCAAACAGGGAGGAGAGATCACTTTTTTAGGGACTCTTTCTGAGGTTGTGGCACATGGGATTGGGGCGGGGCGGGCGGTCCTCTGACCAAGAAGAGCTGCCTTGGTGAGTCGTTCTGTCTCAGTGGCTCCCAAGCATGAGTGGCATGGGACTCGCCTGGAGGGCTTGGTAAAACACGAACCGCTGGGCTCACCTCCGCAGTCTCTGACTCAGTAGCTCCAAGGTGGGTTCAAGAACATGCATTTCTAACAAATGTGCAGGTGATGCACCGATGATGCTGGCCCAGGACCACACTAAAAATCCTGCAGGTCTTTGGAGCTAGAAAAGGGTTAGAACCACTGGTTTTGAAAAGAAACCGTTGGCTGTTGATTGCAAAGGAACAAGATCAAACGTCCCTATCTCTCCTCTTGATGCTGGCAGTGTGATTACATGGGGGAAGGGGGGGCGGGATGAGGGGGCTTTGAGACGTGCATATGACCCAGGCTCTGCCTCCATCCATGTTAGCGGCTCCCCGGTCACAGATTGCGGTGGGTCTGGAGAGCTGGGCAGAAATAAGGCTGGGAGTCACGTCCTCCATCCATGTTAGCGGCTCCCCGGTCACAGATTGTGGTGGGTCTGGAGAGCTTCCCGCGGGCCCTGGGCTGAAATAAGGCTGGGAGTCACAGCTGCTCTTTCAGCTGGAGCTGGGTGTGAGGAGAACATCTCCATGTGGGCCAGGACGCTTGGCCTATCTGTGGCCATGGTTAGGGGCCTCTCGGGGATCAGTCCTCAGGCCACAGGGGCACCTGGCGAGAGGAGTGCAAAGGGTAGGCACCCAGACCTCAGGCACAGCTGCCCCGGCCTTGGCAGCGGCCTTCCACACGGAGGTGAAGGCCCTGTTCTCAGAATTCTGCAACTTTGTGACAACGAATGTGCAGCTTTTAAGCCAAAGTCACGCCGTTACCCCAAGGAACAGTAATACTCACAATCGTGATAAAGGCAAATGGCCTGTGGTTCCAGGGAAGGAAGCCACAGGATGAGAAAAGAAAAATTTCAGAATTTACTTTTATTTCCTATTGTGTCCTCATCACATATGTGATTACGTGCTGCTCTTTCAGCTGGAGCTGGGGGTGAGGAGAACATTTTCATGAGGGCCAGGACGCTTGGCCTATCTGTGGCCATGGTTAGGGGCCTCTCGGGGATCGGTCCTCAGGCCACAGGGGCACCTGGCGAGATGAGTGCAAAGGGTGGGCACCCAGACCTCAGGCACAGCTGCCCCAGCCTTGGCAGCGGCCTTTCACACGGAGGTGAAGGCCCTGTTCTCAGAATTCTGCAACTTTGTGACAACCAATGTGCAGCTTTTAAGCCAAAGTCACGCCGTTACCCCAAGGAACAGTAATACTCACAATCGTGATAAAGGCAAATGGCCTGTGGTTCCAGGGAAGGAAGCCACAGGATGAGAAAAGAAGAATTTCAGAATTTACTTTTATTTCCTATTGTGTCCTCATCACATATGTGATTACGTAGGCTCCTAATGACATGTGCGTGTTGGGGGGAGAGGCAATGGGTTCCTCCACTTCCTCCAGGGCAGGGAACCTGTTTGTCAGCATTTCCAGGGCCTAGCACAGTGCCTGGAACACACAGGCTGCTTTCTAAAGCCAATGCCTCCAAGTGTGGGACAGGGGAAGGGGGTGCCATCAAAAGGCAGGGCTATGGGGGCCTGTGAATGGCGTTCAGCCCAGGGGAGCGCAGTTCAGTCTAACAAGGAGCCCTGATTCCGTTGGCTTGCCAGGCTCCATTCCTGAATGTTCACTTGGAATAATTGAGGCTCTCGCCCACAGGCTGGCTAATCCATCCTGAGCACCCAGAAGCTGTCCAGTTGTTCTTCTTCCAAAGAGTTAGTGATCTACAGACCTTGAAAACATCCTATATTTTGGCTGATTATCAAAATCAACTACCAACAGAGGAGCAGATTGCAGGATGCCGAGCGTCTTATCCGTGGTGGGTGTATGTTGAAGGTGGGAGGGAGGGTAGGACATGGGCAGAAGGGCTTGTAGTCACACCCACTCACACACATACATGCACATGGGCACCAGCACCAAAACTTAGGTCTCAGCTGATGTAAACAGATGATTCATTTTCTGTAGGGCATGGGGGAGGGGAGTTGGCCATGTGTGGAGTTCATGATCCTTGTGAGATATATTCTGGCTTCTACCTTTGGTAGCTTGCCCTCCCCTCCCCCTCTGCCCTCTCACGCTGATCCAACTCAAACTTGCCCTTAAGTAGGGAATGCAGGCTGGATGATTTCACCAGTCCTCTTAGTGTTCCCCACATTCTAATGTACCCCTAAGATGACCTTCTACTTTCCAGACTAGTCACAGTAGTGCCCTAAAAGCTGGTTGAGGTCCTAATAGAAAATATTCATGTGAAAACTACTTATGCATTTAGCACAAACCTGTCATCAGCACACTGGCCCATTGTATCACTCTACAGGGGGCCCTCCGAAATTTCTTTTATACTCAAAAACAAGATAAATTTTATCTCCCCTAAGGAATAAATATACTTCTCCCCCCTTTCTTTTCCTTGGTTATGAGAAGCTTCAGAGTTAAATTTAATAATAGTTTTAGGTTTCATATATTTACTTTCCTCCTCCTTCCTGTGGTCCTGGAAATAGAAGGAGAATTTTAATAATCGTATTGAATGTATGTTCTTTGTTATAAAGCACCCAATTTTTTTTTTTATTTCTGGCAAAACATAAGGTATCAATGATCTTCATGTAAAATAGGGATAAATGCAGAATCTCACATTCAAAGGAAACCAGCTGCAAAAATAATAATGATTTCTCATAAACAAAAACTCCTAGAAAACAATTGAGGGGTCCTAGTGGCACACAAGCTGATGATGCAATAATAACCCTGTGCAAGGAGGAAGCTGGGCCTCAGAACCTGGACATGTTTTCCTCCAGGATGCTATTTTATTTCAATTCTCCGCGAGGCTTGGTATTTTAGTCTCACACTGGCCCCTGGTAAAGATAATGGTCATACTAAGACTTTTGTAAAGAAAAAGAAAAAAAAAAGTTGTATCATGCTTCACTGTAATCCTTTTTGCATGGGAGAGCTTGCCTAACAAACATCCATTAGATGCCTATTGTTTTCAGAATCCCGCCCTAGCTCTTGGGAAAGGGAGCATTTGGTGGGAAAAGAACAGAGCCCAGGTCTTTGTCCTCAACGCTTTGCTCCCACTTGTGGTCCCCAGTGTCTATTGAAGCCTGTGGAAGTAGGTTCCCCAGCAGCACAATGGATCTGGATTGAGGAGAGAAAGCATTTCCTGCTGCTTGGGCTGGTTAGCCCCCCTGGGTGGGCGTCCGAGCAGGCTTTCGAGTCTCCTGTTCTCAGGGCTTTTCAGAAACATTTTATCTGACTGAACTGGTGTGAGTGGGGCCGGGCCTGACCCTCAGGACTCCTGTTCTGCAAAGCCCAGCTCAAACCAAAGCCCAGCCTCAAGAGCACTTGGCCAGCTCCTGGGAGCCTGGCGTGAAGCATCACCACACTGTATGGTCCTAATTCTCCCTGCTAATCCTCCGCAGCCTTCGTTCCTGGAGCTGCCGTGTTGGGGGTTCTGGCACCAGTGGCCGCGTGAGCCGAGCTGGCCCCTTTCCCTGACTTTTTTAAAATATAAATTTTAAAATGTGACTTTGAGATGAAAGCAAGAATGCCAAAAGGCGGCCGATGCTTTCTTGTGTTCAATTACAGCCCTGGGGAGTACCCCACACAAGGAACTGCTCAGAGCTCCAGCCAAGATGAAATCTGCTTTTCCAATAAGCACTTCAAACGGTGGAGGATGTTTTTGGCTGGATTCAGCCACTGGGAGGCCAACAGTTAATAGGGTTGGGCACTGAGGCAGGGCTCCCCGCCACCAGGGGAAATCTGAAGCTGCCTTTTACAGCAGCTTTCACTGCAACTGAAGCTGCAAGGCCCTCGTCGGGATCCCCCAGATGAGCGGGACAAGCAGCACGAACGCCACCTTTGGACCTCATGGAACAGGTCTTCCAAGATTAAAGATTTCAATATCCCAGTTAATTACTTTCCATATAGTTTTTCTTCATTATTTTTTAGGCCAAATTCCTTTGCAATAAGTTCTAGGTGTGTGCCAAATTATCTTACTAAAATGGAACTTGGTTGCTCTGAATATAGGCAACATCAGAAATGCTGATCATAATGAAATGAAGATACGGATGGATGGATAGATGGATATGTGGGTGGATAGCTGGCTGGCTGAATGGATGGGTGGGTGGATGGGTGGATGGGTGGGTGGGTGGATATGTGGGTGGCTAGCTGGCTGGCTGAATAGATGAGTGGGTGGGTGAATGGACGGGTAGGGTGGATACACAGATTGGCTGGTGATAGAGTTGGCGGCAGCATTGTGAGATAAGTCCGGGAAGCTTAGCAGCTTCACAGACCTGGAAGCTCAACTCCTCAAAGCACATGGCTTGCCCAAACCACAAGTGAGCCTGACCTAGAACCAAGCCTTCAACATGCTCTTCCATGGCACCAGCTGTGGCTCTGAGAACCCGGGTTGCACCTTGACTAGATGACATCAGCCCCTGCCCTGTGCAGACACAGCTTCCCAGGCCCAGTCCTAGTCATGAGTGCATTTTTCCAGGTTTGGTAATTATTAGCCAATTATCACATCACAAAAGGAATTGTTACCAGGACCCTCGATTCCAGCTTCACTCCTGACCTCCTAAAGTCATGCCAAGATTTGAGCAAATATTTGCTGACCTGTTAGGTAAAAGTCTTTTGCATGGAGAAGAAGCCCCAGGGTTTGGAGCAGGAATTTCCAAATCTAGGTGCGTATAAAGGACTTGATAGAATACACATCACAGAATACACATTCCCAGAGGTTCTGAAGACAGGTCTGAAGTGGGCACAGGAAGCACAGGTTCGATAGCAAAATGCTGATCTCTTTGAACATTGAAGTCTTGGTTATAATGCCACTTTCTTGTAAGGCCTCGCCTAACCATTGTATTTTAAATCACAACCCACATGCCACCTCCCCTTATCCTGCTCTCCTTTGTCTCATAGCATCACCTTCTATTATACCAGCGGTTCTCAACCTGTGGGTTGCGACCCTTTGGCGGTCGAACGACCCTTTCACAGGGGTCGCCTAAGACCATCCTGCATATCAGATATTTACATTACGATTCATAACAGTAGCAACATTAGAATTATGAAGTAGCAACGAAAATAATTTTATGGTTGGGTCACAACATGAGGAACTGTATTTAAAGGGCCAGAAGGTTGAGAACCACTGTATTATACTATTGTATGGACTGAATGTCTGAACCCCCCTGATTCATATGTTGAAACCCTAACCCCCAATATGATGGTATTTGGAGGTGGGGCCTTTGGAGTGTCATTAGGTTTAGAAGTCAGGAGGGTGGAGCCACAATGATGGGATTAGTGCCCTTTGAAGAGGAAGGGACCAGAGCTTTTTCTCTACCATGTGAGGACACAGCAAGAAGGTAGCCATCCGCAAACTAGGAAGAGGGACCTGACCAGACATCAAATCTGCTGGTGCCCTGATCTTGGATTTCCCAGCCTCCAGGACTGTGAGAAATAAGTATCTGTTGTTGAATCGACCCAGTCGATGGTATTTTGGTATAGCAGCCTGAGCTAAGACAATCAAGTAATTGACTTATTTCTTAGACCGTGTTTGTTTTTGGACTCCCAATAATGAATGCTCCAAAAAGGTAGGAACTGCCTTGTTCGCTACTGAATCCCAGGAGCCTAGAACAGTGCCTGGGTTGATAATATATTTTTTTAATATGTTTTTATTGATTTTTAGAGAGAGAGGAAGGAAGAGGGATAGAGAGACAGAAACATCGACTAGAGAGAAACATCATCGACCGGCTGCCTCCTGCATGCCCCCTACTGGGGATCGAGCCCACAACCCAGGCATGTGGCCTGACCAGAAATCGAACCAGTGACCTTTTGACTCATGAGTTGATGCTCAAGCACTGAGCCATACTGGCTGGGGAGTAATATCTTTTTAAAAGCACCGACTGAGCCTGGTTGGTGTGGCTCAGTGGTTAAGCATCAACCCACAGACCAGGAGGACACGGTTCAATTCCTAGTCAAGGTACATGCCCGGATTGTGGACTCAATCCCCAGTAGGGCGTGTGCAGGAGCAGCCAGTTAGTGATTCTTTCTATTGATATTTCTCTCTAGTCCTCTCCCTCTCCCTCTAAAAAATCAATTTAAAAAACCTATAAAAGAATCAACTGAATGAGGAAGTGATTCTCATGCAGGTGGCCCACGATGCACTCTTGAGAAACCCTGTCTGAGAGAGAGCATGAGCTTAGGCTCTGGGCAGATGGGAGTTCAGATGCCAGCTCTGTTCACTTCCGTGTGACTCAGACAATTTCAGCTCCCTGAGCATCAGTTCTCTCATCTGTGAAATGGAGACAAAGCTTACATCTTAGGGTTGCAACACAGCATCCAGTGAAGTGCCCAAGCACAGACCAGTGTTCCACAGCATTGCTGTGTGGCTCCTTCCTCATCTTCTGGGAGGAAATCTACATTCCATGACTCTGAGCAGAAAATGTGGTGGAAGCCTCCCAGGTGTGTGGGGGCGGGGAGGGGGGAGGTCAGGGGGTAGGGAGGAGATGAGACTGCATTCCCTTTCTCATCAGGTGGAGAGAGGCAGGGAGGGTGAGTGAAGACAGCCACCCGGCAGGGGGAGTGGAAAAGCCATCCCTGCCAGCTCCCTCTGCAGCTAGAGGACACTCTTCTCTTCCCCGCTATCCCTTCCCACCAGCAGAGATGAACAAGCGGTTTCTGAGTAAACAGGCAATAAATCACTAGCCGGGACCAGCATCCCCCGAAAGCACATCCTGCAAGATCTCAGGCAGAGCCCGCTCTTGGAGACAGCGATGTGGACTCGGAGACAGCCCTATCTGGCGGGCGCACCCCCAAGCAAGCATTCCTCCTGAAATAACCAGCCATTTCCCTGGGGCCCTTGGAGTAAGTCCCGAAGGCTTTGCCAGCCCCACCTGGAGGGACTTAAGCTAGAGCCTGGGAGATTTGGGCGAGGTGGGAACAAGGATTTCCTAATAGTGATCCTGGAATAGGTGATGAGGGTATAGAATCTATTTCTCTGGGTTTTATGAAGTTGATAGGATTTGGAAGCAGAGGCACAGAAAACAGGAAATGTCTACACACACACACACACACACACACACACACACACACACAGGTATGTACATACGCTACACACACACACACACACACACACACATATGTACATACGCCCCAAAGAGAGGAAAAGAGGGTGGCCCCTGGAGAGCGGGGCCAGGGCACCTGTCCACGTGAAAAACAGGACAGGGCAGGGACGCACAGCCCAGACTCCAGAGCCTATGTCTAAACTCCATGCCCTTGGGCCAGTCCCTCTCCTGCCCTCCCCTAATTTCTTACCCACATAACATGAGATCTCTCTGGTCCTCCCCAGCTGATATTTCATGAGTCCCTCATTTCCACCTGGGCGCTGGCCCATGCACTGCTGAGTCATAGGGACACTGGCCCGAAGCATGGCTGCCCCAAACCCATGTGAGATCCAATTCGCCGTCAGAGCGTTACTTCCAGGGGCTCCCTTGGAAGGAGCGGGATCCTTCCTGACATCCGTGTTACACCTCTTCCCTGGCCTCTGTCAGGGGGGTCGTGTGCCTGGCAACCAATCCCCTTGAGCCCTGGAGAGGCTGGTTCCACCCAGAGCCCCTGCTGGGTCTCTGCTGCCCCCAGTCAGGCTGAACTCTGGGCCACATCTGTCTCTGGCGAAGGGTCACTCCTCTGGGTTATAGGAGAGCGGGTTTCTCCCAAGTAAATCAGCTCCCTTTGGAACTCAGCCACCACTCCCTCAACACTGCCTAAAAGTGTCCCACCCGGCCCTAGCAGGGGCTCTGAGGGGCCCTGGCGGGGACTTCTGAGGAATTAGCTTGAAAAGGGATCTACTGAGAATGGTCATGTGACCTTGAGCAAGGCGCTGTCCCCTCTCTGGGCCTCAGTTTCCCATCTGGGCGACCTGGCTCCCTGCCACCTGTCCACTGTTGAACGTCTGTGTTCCTCTCCGGCATCTGAGCAGCATCTCTCAGGTGGGGCTGCAGGAAATGCCCAGCTCACCTGCTGGCCATGGGTTAGAGGGGTGGGGAGGGGGACGGAGGGGTTCAGATGAGAGAAACTAGGAACAGGCACTTGAAGTCAAGGTTAGAAGCAGGCATCAAGCCTGCTTCCTGCTTCCTGCCTCCTGCTTCCCAGAATTACCTCTCCTCTCCCGCTGGAACTGGGAGCTGCTGCTGAAGACAGCAAAGGGTCATCAGGCACCATCCAGACCTGGGTGTTCAAGGCACTCTTACCCTCACAGTCTTTCTGCAAGTGAAACCTCACACCAACGAGGCCCAGACTATCAAACAGATGGGGGCAGGGAGGGGACATGGTCAGGGGTGAAATGGAGCATTTGCGATAAAGGCAACTTAATGGAGCATTTATGATAAAGTCAACTCTGGAGTCCTGGCTGGGAAAGCAACTGGAGGGGCGGGAGAGAGGTTTTCTGCCAGTGGGGGAAGCGAGAGGGGAGAGCACGACTGTATGTGACTAGGCTCCCCGTCCCAGAATCAACTCCACTGCCCCTCAAAGGGAGTTTTATTTATTTATTTTAAACTAAAGCTTCATCAACAACCAGAACTCACCCCACCGCTCCCCACCAACACAGGCAATGTCCCTCACAAGAGGCACTGCTTCATCTGTCATATTAAACCGAGGCCATCTCTGGCCCCATCTGGCCCATGCCTGCCCTACGAAAACACATGAGCTTGAAATACCTGATGCACACAACTCAGATAAGAGAGAAAGGGGAAGAGCAGGCGGCTGGGAAAGAAGTGAGCAGAGGAGAGCCGGGGAGAAGAGAAACTCCGAGGGGGAAAGAAAGGTGAGAGCTGGTTCCTGCATCTGACCTGGCAGATCTGAGGACTCAGGCCCGAGGATTTCCCAGGACCCTCAGGGGAGGGGCAGGAACCTGCTGGGGAAGATGGAGGACACTGGTGCCCCGTTTGAGTAAAATGGGGAAGGACTCCCGGGCAATCAGAGGAGTGTGAACAAAGGCTCAGGGTCCAGGGTGAGTCCAGCGTCCTGCCTGGAGGAGGTGGGCAGCAGCGCTGGCCGCTGAAGCAACCTGTGCCTTGCGGTGCAATGGCCGCACCTACCCAGAATGAGCGCATCACTGACGTCAAGCGCTACGGGCCCGCGGCCAGCACTAACTAGGTGCAGATGCGCAGGGAGGCGGGTGGAGAGGGGGTGAGAGGGTGGGAAGTGCAGCCGCCGCCAGGAGCAGCTCCTGCAGG
>NW_005365371.1:6166561-6172822 GCF_000412655.1 Myotis brandtii | reverse complement strand
GTCTGCCTGGCTCCGGCCTCCCAGGCGGCGCGACAGCGCGCCCTAGTGGTCATGGCCAGGAGAGCGACCTGGAGCCCCGCCGGCCTAGGTGTGGGGCTTGACACCTTTAACACAAGCTAATGTGCTTGTTAGCCTCGCATTGCAATCACATGGAAGCTTTTAAAATGTCCCAGTGCCCGAAGGCTCCCGGTACCAATTAAATTAGAACCTCGGGGAGCGGGCCCAGGAGCCAGACTTTTTAAAACACTCCAGGACCTTTTAAAACACCTAGAGTCTAGGTGTTTCCTATGTACCCCCAAGTTGGGAAGCAGTTCTCCTAAAGCGGTGGTTGGTTCTCAGACTTGAGTGTGCACCTGGAGAGCTGGCTAGGTGCCACCCCGAGTTTCTGACCCGATAGGTGTGCAGAGGGGCTCTATGAGCTCTAGTAAGTTCCCAGGTGGCGCTGGGTCTCAGGGCCACACCTTGGGAACCAGCGTTAACCACTACCCAGAGAGGGCTCCGATAAATGCAGACTTGGAGGCCCCACCTCAGGGCCCCTGAATCTGAATCTACATGTTACAGAGATTCAGGTGATTATATGGCAGGAGGGCTTGGAAGCCCGGTTGTAAACACCATTTGGTCAGGCCTCATAGGATCAGGCTGTGTTGCATGCTGACAAAACCTCTGCATATCTTCCCCAGAATCTCTGAATCATAGCGCTGGATGGAGCAGTCCAGTTATCTCACCCAATTCTCTTGCGTGGCAGATGGGGGAAACTGAGAGGCCCCGAGAAGAGAAGGCATTTGTCCAGGGTCAATCATCCTGGGCACATCAAATGTCAGGCCCTCATAAATCTCCCCTTCTTCTCCCCAGGAGGTGGCACTGTGAGTTCTGATCTTCATCCAATCAGGCACCTCATGAGCTCAGGGGTCTTGTGGAGGCCCAGGTCTTCCTGTCTGGTCTGCTTGGGAGTGCACTGAGGCAGCGAGTGGAGGCCCCGGAAAAACTCTAACAGAGAACACTGGGGGGGAGGGGGTTCGCACCAGATGACTCAGGGGCCAGGGTTTGAGAGTAGAGTGTCAGCCACTGACCCTGTGTTGAGCCTCATTTTTTTTTCATGATTATTCTTCTGACTTCTCAGGGAAAGGGGACTGGTCAGAGGCCTATCTTACAGGCACCTGTCCTATAGGCAAACCTGTGCACACAGAGCATGCTGTCCTCAAAGTGTGCTGACTGGCCAGCTTCGACCACAGCTCATGGTGGACTTCCATCCTGTTCAGTCATTTGGCCGGCAGTCTGAGGGGTACACAGAGTCCAGATGGAGAGACTCAACAAACACACACAAATAAATAAAAATGAAGTAAAATCCACACGACTATGGAGGTTTCACTGTCCGTGGGGGTGGGGAAAGGGATGCAGGTATATGCTGGAGGGATGCTCAGCTGCGTGTCAGGAAAATCAGAGCTGGCTACCTGGAGGCTGTGTGGCTACCACAGCAGGGGCATGATGGAGCCTAGACACGAACCCTGCCTGCCCAAATTTTGACCTCCTAGCCACTCCTCTACTCTATTTTCAAAAGATACAGAGGCAAGACCCAACTTGTGGCTGTCTGGGATCTGTAAATAGAATGTCTGGCTAGAAACAGGCAGTGGAAGGGGGACGGGGCTTGACTTTAAAGTTGGTGGGTTTGGCTTTATCCAGGATCCCATGGGAAGCCACCTGAGCTGTGATGCAGGAAGGTGACACTGACGGAAGTTTCAGGAAGACTGTCTTTCTGGAGTCCAGCATATTGTTGGTGTGCAAAGCTCTAGCTTTAGGGGCCTGGGATGTAGAATCACCGATGGCCTTTATACGGTTACAACCTTTCAGAGGGCTACCTTTTAACCCTGCATTCATGTCCATTCACTCCCCCAAAAGCTCAGGGGAAAGAACCAATTTGTAATTGTTAAGTAAAAATGGGTGGGTATTTGTTTTCCTCTTGTGGTCTTTTACATTCCCGGCTATATCCCCCTGTTATCAGCTTTACAGAAAACAAAGGAACTGAAGTTAAACATTAACCAGGATCATTGAGAAGGACCCTGAAATGAACAGCCCTGGTGTTAGGAGAGGAGAGGCCCCTAACTCTCTGGTGGATTATTCAAACGGGAAGGGGACCTGGGGCCAGGCCCCATCTCCTAGGGAATGGGAGGCCGGCTGATTCCAATTAGCACTTTCCATTCCAGCCAACCTGACATTCCTGTGAAAGGCCTAGTCCTGGTGCTAGGTACCCGGAGACACGGAGGGCTCAGACAGGGTCCCAGCCCCGTGACACTCACATCACATGTGAGCAGGCTCTTTAGGAAGCAGGTACAGGGGACCATGGGAGGCAGAATGAGTGATGTGTTTCCCCCTAGAGGAGGCGGCATCTGCCGTAGGTCTTAAAGAATCAATGGACATTTAACTAGTAAAAAGAAAGGGCAGTCCAGACAGAGGGGGCAGGTGGAGAAGTGGGTGGAAGATGGTGCATGTTGCATTTGGAAAATGCCTAAGCGGGTGTGGGGTGCATGGTGGGAGGAAGAATGTGGAGGTGGCTGGAGTTGGAAGGCAGCTCGAGGCCAGATTGGAAAGGCTGGCTTTGAAGTGCAGACTGCAGTTCTGGGGGCCTCCAACAGCTGTGGGAGGGTGGGCTGGCATGGTGTCCTGGTGGGAGGTCAACCAGGCCAGAGCTGATAAGGACTCAGCCCAGCCCAGTGGGGCGGGGACAGCTCTAGGCCTCAGGGACTGACCAGGTGGGGGAGGGGAGGTCAATGACTGACTTGGTGCCATCCTCTGAGAAAGGAATGCTCGCAGCCACGAGTCCAGCTGGGCAGCACAAAGCACACCAGTATTTCAAACAGAGGGAATGTAATACAGGGCATTGCTTACATAGTAAAAGCTGAGACGCTGAACAGGAGGTTGAGGCAGCGCCTGGTCAGCAATGGGAAGAAGCCACCGGCACCATCAAGAGCAGGAGGGATGGAAGAGGGAGACATGTAACTGGAGCCGGAGGCCTGAGCAGGAACCAGAGGGGTCCGTGCAGTGGGAGCTGGAGCCGCAGAGGAGACCAGGCCCTGCCCCTGCGGGGGATGCTTCCTAGAGCAGAGGGAGTGGAAGCCGTACCCCAGCTGCTGTCTGCCCTCCCTCTCGCCTTCCACCTGCTCTGCTGGCCTAGCCCACGTGAGAGACCAAGGCACCCAGGAAAGGTGTCCCCTGAGATAGAGGGCAGGCTGGGAGGGAGGGGGACTCCACGCGGGAACAGCAGGGCAGTGCCTCCTTGGGAAGGTAGAGGGGGCCACCGAGGTGAGAGGGACTCTGAGTGCAGATGTGAACATGGGAGCGCGAGGTGCCTCGCTGGGAGGATATGGAGCATGAAGACGTGGGGTTGGAAGGCCGGAGAGGCAGGTGTGAAAGGACCCACGTGGCTCCCTGAGGTTTTCCCTGCGGAGGCGATGCTGACGCTGTCCTGGAGCTGAGCCTCGTGGTGGGGCAGGGTGGGGCAGGGTGGGGCCGGTGAGGCGGTGCGGGTGGCTCAGTGATGTGCCAGGTCCCACGTGCAGGAAAGTGGATGGTACAGTGGATACAGGGTCATCCCCGTCTGTCAGCCACTAGCTGTGTGACTTTGGGCAAGTGAACGATGCTCTCTGGGCTTCCGTATCCCATCTGTAAAGTGGAGAGCATGCCTCCCCATTGGGAAGATCGAAACCACTCGGAGCCCTTTGTGAACAGTGAAGCTCGGTCTACGCCAGGGAGACCCAGGCAGCCAAGCAGAAGCCAGGTCTAGCGGGGCTCAACTCCGCCCCTGGCTGGGGGAGAGCGGGGTTGAGAGGGACACGCTCCTGGGGCCGCCGGGGATTTCACACACTTTCAGAAATGCAGATGGCATCGCCCTGCTGCTGACTGGGGTACTTGAAGGCTAGTTTCTGGAGGGTTTTAACTCTCAGCCACATCACTGGCCATTCCCCTTATGACCAGGCACCCATTTTCTTAAGTGACTGAGAAGGCAGAGCGAGAGGGTGTAATGGGGCAACCCCCGGAGACGACCACCAGGGACACAGATCAAGATTTAGGAGCCTTTATTAAGCTGGCCAGCGACTACAGTTACAGCACCCTGCCGAAGCAAAGGCTGAACTGCAGTGCCGACTACAGGAGTTACATTTTATTATTAAATTCTGTGGAGGCCCAGAGAAAAATGTGTCTTTCAAATTCTGGGCCCGCCAATTTGGAGGAAACTCTCTTTATTTATACTTTTTCCAGTCCTTTGTCTCCCAAATTTGGAATGAGACTTCCGGGCCTTCTGAGAAAGAAGGCCTGCGTGCTGGGAAGGGGCCATGAGACCATATCTCAAGGCCTGGCCTGATGTCAGTACCTTCCTATCTATGTGTTCTAGGACAGCGTGCCCCGCCTGGCCGAAGCGCCAGATATGCAGCCCAGCACAAGGGGAGACCCCCAAGTAGGACTGGATGCTCGTCCCTGGGGTCTGGGTGGGGCTGCCCTGAGCGTGGAGCACAGTGGGTGTGGAGCACAGTGGGTGTGGAGCATAGTGGGCGTGATGCTTTGAGCCTTCAGAGGCTTGGTCAGAAGAAAGATAGGGCTTCTGCCTGGTTCTCATTCATAGTCTCTCTTGCTCTTTCACTTTCCCCCTCTCCACACCTGCCCTGGGCCCCAGCCACCACATGTGAGGAAGCACGGCCACAGGGAGAGCCACGGGCCCTGCAGCCAGCATCCACGGGGAGTGCGGGCGCGGGGTTGTTCCGGGGAAGCCACGCATGATGGCGCAGAGGCCAACTGTTCCCCCGGCCGGGCTGCGTGCTGACTCACAGAAACCCTGAGGGACAACAAACGAATACAGTGGTTTAAGCCACTGCATTTCTGGGTAACCAGGTAGGCAGCTATTTTTTTTTATTGTTTTATTGCTTAAAGTATTACAAAGGGTATTATATATGTCTCCTTTTTTCAGGTAGGCAGCTATTGGCAAAAAGGCTTCTCTGTCAGGGCGTTTTCTCCCAGAGGTGGGCCCGCTGACCCACAGCTCTGCCTCTCCTCTGGACTGGGAGCGCTCAGCGGGGACCATCTTGCCACATCCCCAGGCCACCGGGCACATTACTGGTCCTCAAGGGGCATTTGACAGTGTTTACCCAGTGAAACCCAGGAAATATGAGAGAGATGAAGAGGTGAATTGAAAATGAACTCCTGCCCAGCCAGCGGGGCTCCGTGGTTGAGCGTCGACCTATGAACTAGGAGGTCACGGTTTGATTCCCCATCAGGACTCAATCCCCAGTGTGGGGTGTGCAGGAGGCAGCCAATCAATGATGCTCTCTCACCATTGATGTTTCTAGCTCTCCCTTTCCTTCACCCTTCCTCTCTGAAATCAGTAGAATTATATTTTTTTAAAAAAAGAAAATGAACTCCAATGTAATATAAATATCTGAGCTGCAGCTCTAAATAGGTTAGATGTATTTGGCAAATGGATGAAGGGTCGGTAAGAATATATTCATTGCCCTGGCTGGTTTGGCTCAATGGATAGAGTGTCAGCCTGTGGACTGAAGGGTCCCAGGTTCGATTCCGGCCAAGGGCACATGCCTGGGTTGCGGGCTTGATCCCCAGTAGGGGGCATGCAGGAGGCAGCCAATCAATGATTCTCTCTCATCATTGATGTTTCTATCTCCCTCTCCCTTCCTCTCTAAAATCAATAAAATATATTAAAAAAAAAAAAAAGAATGCATTCATTTAAAGCTTTCTGGTTTCCTGACTTGGTCTCCTGTGGGGACATGTAGAGGACCAACTGTAGAGTAAACAGATGTAAGGATGCAAAGGGCCAGATGCAGTGGTCCCTCTTCAGCCTTTAGCTTAGCTGGCCTGTAAAACCACCGTTATACTTATTTTTATTTCTCAGACTAAGACTCCAGAGGTCCTCAGATATCAGGCAACTTTCATCCAGGGGAGCAGGACTTTTCCCTCCACTTCCTTCCCAGACTCTGCCCCCCACATCCTACCCTCTCCCTGAGGCTACACTCCCTGAGCAGGGAACTGCTCTCTCAGGGGCCGCAGACACTGCATGCTTCTCCACTGTTCCGTCCGGACTCTGGCCTCCACCCCTGGGCCTGCACTTCCTTCCCGGAAGGCCCTCCAGGCAGAGAATTCCAAAATGCTGCAGCTCTCACCAGGTGCAGCTCACACCAGATGGAGCTCTCACCAGGTGCGGGTCTCACCAGGTGCGGGTCTCACCAGGTGCAGGTCTCACCAGGTGGGGGTCTCACCAGGTGC
>NW_005365371.1:6155857-6164869 GCF_000412655.1 Myotis brandtii | reverse complement strand
GGTGTGGGTCTCACCAGGTGGGGGTCTCACCAGGTGGAGGTCTCACCAGGTGGGGGTCTACCAGGTGCGGGTCTCACCAGGTGCGGATCTCACCAGGTGCGGGTCTCACCAGGTGCAGCTCTCACCAGGTGCAGCTCTCACCAGGTGCAGCTCTCACCAGGTGCAGCTCTCACCAGGTGCAGCTCTCACCAGGTGCAGCTCTCACCAGGTGCAGCTCTCACCAGGTGCAGCTCTCACCAGGTGCAGCTCTCACCAGGTGCAGCTCTCACCAGGTGCAGCTCTCACCAGGTGCAGCTCTCACCAGGTGCAGCTCTCACCAGGTGCAGCTCTCACCAGGTGCAGCTCTCACCAGGTGCAGCTCTCACCAGGTGCAGCTCTCACCAGGTGCAGCTCTCACCAGGTGCAGCTCTCACCAGGTGCAGCTCTCACCAGGTGCAGCTCTCACCAGGTGCAGCTCTCACCAGGTGCAGCTCTCACCAGGTGCAGCTCTCACCAGGTGCAGCTCTCACCAGGTGCAGCTCTCACCAGGTGCAGCTCTCACCAGGTGCAGCTCTCACCAGGTGCAGCTCTCACCAGGTGCAGCTCTCACCAGGTGCAGCTCTCACCAGGTGCAGCTCTCACCAGGTGCAGCTCTCACCAGGTGCAGCTCTCACCAGGTGCAGCTCTCACCAGGTGCAGCTCTCACCAGGTGCAGCTCTCACCAGGTGCAGCTCTCACCAGGTGCAGCTCTCACCAGGTGCAGCTCTCACCAGGTGCAGCTCTCACCAGGTGCAGCTCTCACCAGGTGCAGCTCTCACCAGGTGCAGCTCTCACCAGGTGCAGCTCTCACCAGGTGCAGCTCTCACCAGGTGCAGCTCTCACCAGGTGCAGCTCTCACCAGGTGCAGCTCTCACCAGGTGCAGCTCTCACCAGGTGCAGCTCTCACCAGGTGCAGCTCTCACCAGGTGCAGCTCTCACCAGGTGCAGCTCTCACCAGGTGCAGCTCTCACCAGGTGCAGCTCTCACCAGGTGCAGCTCTCACCAGGTGCAGCTCTCACCAGGTGCAGCTCTCACCAGGTGCAGCTCTCACCAGGTGCAGCTCTCACCAGGTGCAGCTCTCACCAGGTGCAGCTCTCACCAGGTGCAGCTCTCACCAGGTGCAGCTCTCACCAGGTGCAGCTCTCACCAGGTGCAGCTCTCACCAGGTGCAGCTCTCACCAGGTGCAGCTCTCACCAGGTGCAGCTCTCACCAGGTGCAGCTCTCACCAGGTGCAGCTCTCACCAGGTGCAGCTCTCACCAGGTGCAGCTCTCACCAGGTGCAGCTCTCACCAGGTGCAGCTCTCACCAGGTGCAGCTCTCACCAGGTGCAGCTCTCACCAGGTGCAGCTCTCACCAGGTGCAGCTCTCACCAGGTGCAGCTCTCACCAGGTGCAGCTCTCACCAGGTGCAGCTCTCACCAGGTGCAGCTCTCACCAGGTGCAGCTCTCACCAGGTGCAGCTCTCACCAGGTGCAGCTCTCACCAGGTGCAGCTCTCACCAGGTGCAGCTCTCACCAGGTGCAGCTCTCACCAGGTGCAGCTCTCACCAGGTGCAGCTCTCACCAGGTGCAGCTCTCACCAGGTGCAGCTCTCACCAGGTGCAGCTCTCACCAGGTGCAGCTCTCACCAGGTGCAGCTCTCACCAGGTGCAGCTCTCACCAGGTGCAGCTCTCACCAGGTGCAGCTCTCACCAGGTGCAGCTCTCACCAGGTGCAGCTCTCACCAGGTGCAGCTCTCACCAGGTGCAGCTCTCACCAGGTGCAGCTCTCACCAGGTGCAGCTCTCACCAGGTGCAGCTCTCACCAGGTGCAGCTCTCACCAGGTGCAGCTCTCACCAGGTGCAGCTCTCACCAGGTGCAGCTCTCACCAGGTGCAGCTCTCACCAGGTGCAGCTCTCACCAGGTGCAGCTCTCACCAGGTGCAGCTCTCACCAGGTGCAGCTCTCACCAGGTGCAGCTCTCACCAGGTGCAGCTCTCACCAGGTGCAGCTCTCACCAGGTGCAGCTCTCACCAGGTGCAGCTCTCACCAGGTGTGGATCTCACCAGGTGCAGGTCTCACCAGGTGGGGGTCTCACCAGGGGCGGGTCTCACCAGGTGCGGGTCTCACCAAGTGCAGCTTTCACCAGGTGCGGGTCTCACCAGGAGCTTTAGGGTTCGCAGAGTACCTGCTCCTGCATAATTTCACTAGATCCCTGTGGTCACTGAGGCAGACCTGGCAGAGATGGAGAGACCACAAAAGAGAGTGGTCACACACCACTTTCGCCTGCACACCCCTGTCCCTCGCCCCACTCTGGCCACCGTCAACCAGGCTGCTACTGTTCATGGTGGTGAGTCCTGCTGTGTGGAGCTGGGGTGACTGAATCACCCACAGACACCCGACCATCTCAGCTTAGCCCTTAGCATCCAGAACATTCCTGGACCTCCTGGACCCGCAGTGTCAGTCAGCAGGGAAAACAAAAACTCAGGTAAATGAAATAGGGTCACACTGGTACTTCTATTGCCAAAAGAAAAACACACACACACACACACACACACACATACACACACCCCAAAAAACAAGCAAACAAAACCTTTGCTGTACATTCCCAAGCCAATAACAAAGAACCGTTTGGGGATTACTACTTACGTTTGGGATTGTTTGTGGACCCTTCCCCTGCACCAAATGTAAGAATCGAGTTAGCTGTGCCAAGTCTATTTCACAAATGTCTGCTTCTATAAACATTAGGGGGTCCGAGCATGTGTCCCGCACACACACAGGCCTCGCGGATAAAGAGCTCTCAGGGCTGGGATGTGCTCTGGAATCCTTCCTTCCACACCTACTGCATCTGGTCCCTGTCTTTGAGGCTGACATTCCTCAAGTTGAGGGATGGGCAGGCAGAAGGCTGTGGCGGGTGCCAGCCAGGTCAGCTTACAGCGAGCTGTCAACCCGGTTTCTGACGCCCCAGCCAGGCCATAAATAACCACAATGAAACTGCAGCAGGCCCGGGCCTGCCCCGAGAGGCACTCCTCCTCCATCCATCTCCCCTAATGATTGCTTGGCATTCAGGCTTCCGCTGTGACCTGACCCCGGCCCCGGGCGTTCTCTGGGGCGCAGCGTCCTTTCCCAGGCGCAGAGTGGGTCAGCGGGGAGCACACTGCCTTGAGCCGTTCCCATGTCCTGCCAATATACTTTTATGGATGCGGAGACAGGCAGGAAAACTCTCATCACTCAAAACGCCGAGGCTTCCAAGATGGGCTCCGGGGAGCAGAGCCGCAGCCACCATCCACGTGGTCCGTCAGGCCCAGGTGGCTCCCAGACCACAAAGGTTCCCACACAGCCACCGCTTCCCTCCGCCTGGAACCGTCACTCACTCTATGGGAAACGCTGGTCAGCGTGTGCTTTGCCACGTGGGTGGGCAAAAGCCAAATGATACCATCGCTCCCCTGTTTACACTTCTGTGGCCCTGGTCTGGAGTGGCAAGTACCTTTTATTCGTACCTTTTGTTCTTAAGCCTGACTCCCCTCAACTATCTCACCACCCGCCCTAACACCACCCACCTGAAATCACAGACCCACCCCATCGTCTCTTTCTGGCTCTCAGTCTTTCTCCTGAGCTCTTGTGGTTGAATTCACATGAGTAGAATGTTCATGATTCCACCCTCCCTCCGAATAAGACAGTTTGGTTGTCTCACCAACAGCCTTATAATAGCATTTTAATCATGTCTCTCTGGATTCAAAAAATAAGAAATGACAAAGTGATTGCTTAAAAGTATATTTGTTGTCAGTACATATACACCACAATGTTAAGGTTCAGTGACCCCAAAGCTGTAAGGGTAGAGGGGGAGGGGCATCTTACAGAGTGGAATCCCCTCATTTACATATGGGAAACGGAGGCCCTTAAAGTCCCAGCGCCAGATGGGGGACCCGGTCTCGGTCTCCTGGGGATAGTGCATTTGGGGACAGGAGTTACCAAAACCAAGTGGGTAGAGAGTAAATACAGTAAAGTGTGGGCGTCAAATATAGCTTTCCTCCCACCTTCTAAGTTCTTCTAGGTGGACTAGTAATCAAATTAACACGGACAGATTAGCAGGGGGAAATGTGCAGAGTTTATTAACAACATGAGACCCAGAGTCACATTGGGCAATTGTGGTTTACAGGCCACTTTGGCCAAAAGAGGAGGGAGGCAGGAATCTGGCATTTCAAAGGGAAGCAGCTAATTTACAGGTGGAGGAGAAGGAGCAAACAAGCCTTAAATGAATTCTTGCTGGGCCACCCAGAGACAATGGACGCAGAGGGAAGTTCACCAGCAGCAGGCGCTGCAGGCCCCTCCCGGTCTGTCACTGAGTTTATGTTGTGATGTGGAGGTGATGTTCCCTTCTCTTTAAGCAGGTTTTCTATCTGAATTCCTTCAGGCATATAAAGAGGGGGGCGGGGGATCTCAACGGTTCTTTCTGAGTCTTTCAATTCTTAATAACCTGCTTAAAATCAATATTCCGAAAAGCATGTTTGGGGTGGCAAAACTTTGATCCCCTGCCAAAGCTACACCCTCAGTTCAGCGCTGGGCACAGAGTCGGGCCCAGCTGTGGGGGACACTGTCAGTGCCCACCAGATCCCCAGGGTCCCTTTTACTGGTCTCTGTGCCCTTCCCAGCCCCTGGATAATTCTGCTCCTGACGTAGGCTCCTGTGACTCCTTGGAGAGCTGTCCCAGGGCGTAAAGGGCAGCTCCTCGGCTCTGGTTGGGGCAAACTCCAGGAAATGGCAAACACTCCAGAGCTTTCCCCGCAGGGTCCCCCCCCTCTCCACCCCAATGGCGTGCTGCCCCTCTTTCTACCCCTGTCCCTGCCCCGTTTCTCCTGGGATCACTTCCTTGTAAGAATCACCTGTATCTGGACCCTCATCTCAAGGTTTGCTTCTGGGGAGCCTGACCTAAGACCCCAGGAAAGGGCTGTGGAATGAGGGAAGGCATCGTACCTCACACCACCTGAGAGAGAGAGGCAAATGAAACAGTGCAGCGCCAACGCAAAGCCGCGAGGGAAGGTGCAGGGGGCTGCGTTTGAGTGTCCTGAGGGCTGGATCCAGGATTAGTTAAAACTATCCTGGTGCTTCCTTTTGCAATGGCCCCGTGTGTTGCTGTGTCCACAGCACACACATGAGCACATCCACAGGTACACAGGCTGGTCCCACACCCCCGGTCACCCTGGGAAGCCAGAGCCCCCTTGCATTGCCATTCTGATTGGCTCATCCTCTGGAGAACTGAGGGCTTTTCCTGTTAACTGATAAAACATTTAACCCTAACACCCCTATTATTTATAGCTGCTGCTGTTAACAGGGGGTGCTTGCCGCAGATGCCTTCATCCTGCCCATTTTTCAACAACGGCTTCGGTTTTTTATTTTTTATCTTTTTATCTGATTGATTGCAAAGAGGAAGGGAGAGGGAGATAGAGATAGACACATCAATGATGAGAAAGAATCATTGATCAGCTGCCTCCTGTCCACCCCCCAACTGAGGATCAAGCCCGCAACCCAGGCATGTGCCCTGACCAGGAGTCAAACCATGACTTGGTTCATAGGTTGATGCTCAACCACTGAACCCCGCCGGTGGGACCAGCTTCAGTTCTGTGTCGTGGACAGGAGCTTCCCATTTCAAGCCTGGCTTTCCACTGTCACTGTGCTTCTGGGGTCCCCCATGCCCATGTCCCAGAGGTGTGGGGTAATGGACGCTGGAGGTGGACAAAGGCTCCACCTCTTGTCCTCTTGGAGGGCAGCTCTGGTGACCTGGATGCTTCTCAGGCCGGGTGGTGGAATGCCCTTGCTGGCCCGGGATCCGTTTCTGTTCTGCCGACCTTCACACTGGTTGTCAGGAGCCACCTGGCAGCCGCTTTTATATTCTTTCTTCCTTGTGGAACATCTAGAGAGGGGAAGCAGCCACTGTGCCTGAGGCTGACTTCCAAGAGGCTGGCTCTGTCAGGATTGTGCTGGCGGCACTGGTACATTGGTGCCTGGCCCATTCTTCAGAGATTGGACCTGCAGGACTACTGAGGGAGGGAGTGGTTGCCACTGTGCTGGTGGGCCACCGGGATGGGTTGGTCAGCTGAGCGGCACTCCCACTGTGGGAGTGCACTGACCACCAGGGGGCAGCTCCTGTGTTGAATGTCTACCCTCTGGTGGTCAGTGCGTGTCATAGCAACCAGTTGACTGGTCATTCAGGCTTTTACATATATAGACTAGGGGCCCAGTGCACAAATTCGTGCATCTTGAAAGGAACTGGGCCTTGAGGCTGCGGTGGGCATGGGGAGGGTCTTGGCCCATCCTCCATGCCCCCACCCAGCCCCTCCCGCCACAGCCCCCAGGCCCTGTCTGCCGGCCCCACCCCCGCCACTGATCCCACATGCGGAAGGCGCCAGTCCTGCTCACATCTGCTGACGGTGTGCGATTGGGGCAGGTGCCAGCAATGGGTGTGAGGAGGGCCGGTGCTGTCAGCGGGTGTGAGCAGCGGCTCCGGTGCTGGTAGCAGGTGTGAGTGGGGCCAGCTCTCCCCTCCTGCCACAGCCCCCAGTCCCCTGTCTGCCGGCCCCACTCCCGCCAATCCCACATGCTGAAGGTGCCAGTCCTGCTCGCATCTGCTGACGGTGTGCGATTGGGGCCAGCGCCAGCAATGGGTGTGAGCAGCGGCTCCGGTGCTGGTAGCAGGTTCGAGTGGGGCCAGCGCTGGCAGCAGGTGCGAGCACCAGGCAGGACCATGGCAAGCGGGAGCAAAGAATTTTCAGTAACCTCCAGAGGCTGGTCCCAAAGACAGCAACCAGCAACCTGCCTTGGTCCGGCACCCCCGCTAACCTGCTCCACCATCCCGCCGTGGCTGACACCCACCATGTTCTGCGCTCAGCTGCCTGCTGCCGATGCCCGCCATGTTCTGAGCACACCCTGGTGGTCAGTGCACATCATAGCGACTGGTTTTTCAGTTATTCAGTTGTTCGGTTGTTCCACCATTTGATCTATTTGCATATTAGGGTTTTAGATATATAGATTTAAATATGGGATGTGTGTGTGGGCAAAAGCAGTGGGTCTAGCAATACGTATTGCCAAGGCCTTTGATTGTCATTTGCTAGGACATGCCAATTCCATAGATCCGATTTTTAAGACTCCAGAGGACATCACGAGTTTGCCAGCTTCACAGATGTCAGAACAATGGTCACATACCAAGGAGCAGGGGCTGACCCAGATTTCAGAACAAACAGAGAATCGGTCCAGGGACTGACTACACAGCCCCTTTCAGCCTCCAAGTCTAAGCCAGAGGCCCCTGTGCTCTCCTAGAGCCATGTTTCCTCTTGTGCAGGAGGACGTGTGTGTCCTCACTGGCTTCGGGGTGGCACAACGGGATTTTGGGGGGAGGAGTTCTGTCGGGGCCCACCCCCCTCCCCAACAGCTTTCTCAGCCTTGAGGGCACAGGAACAGGCCTCTGGGTGCCAGGGCTGATGATGCAGCTGGTGAAGGTGACAAAAGATCGGAGCTTCAGGTACAGGTACAAGAACGAACTGCAGCAAGTGTGCTGGTTGTAATGCACCCCCAAAAGCCCTGGGTAGCAGGGGAGAACCAGTGGAGCCCTCGCTGCCGAGTGTATGTTGTGCTGCTGAGAACAGGGGCAGGAGCACATGGGGATCTGTAGCAGGAAAGAAGCACACGGGGACCTGTAGCGGGAAAGGTGAACCGGGACGGCCACAAGGCATGATGCACTCTGAACATCAGCTGCGGCCCAGAAGTCCAGCTGCCGCCAGAGGTCTGAGAGTCTAGACCAGGGGTCAAACTTTTTATTCTAAGTCAGGGGTCCTGAAACTTTTTAAACAGGGGGCCAGTTCACTGTCCCTCAGACCGTTGGAGGGCCGGACTATAGTTTGAAAAAAAACTATGAACAAATTCCTATGCACACTGCACATATCTTATTTTGAAGTAAAAAAATAAAACGGGAACAAATACAATATTTGTATTTGCATGTGGCCCGCGGGCCGTAGTTTGAGGACCCCTGGTCTAGACCCTGGCTGTTCTCCCCAGGTCCCGTCCCCCGCAGCCAGGCAAGCACACCTTGGAGGGTATGTCTGTGAGGATGTTTCCTGAGAAGAAAAGTATTTGAATCTAGGCCGAGTGAAGATGTTGCCCTCACCAGGGTGGGGAGGCATCATCCATTGCTGGGGGCCAGAATGGAACACAACGGCAGAGGAAGGACCAGCGACTTTGCTCTCTGGCTGAGCCGAGACCTCCATCCTCTCCTGCCCTCTGGAGCTCCTGGTTCTCAGGCCTTTGGGCTGTGATGGAATTGCACCACCGACTCACAGGTTCTCCGCTTGTGGATGGCAGATCTGGGGACTTCTCGCCTCTGTGATTCCCCTGTCTCTCTCTCTATAAATCCTACTTACTAGTTTCTATTTCTCTGGAGACCCTGACATCTAGCTTTTGCTCCTTCTGTTACTTTGGAACAATGGGTCTCCTGAGAGATCCAACACTCTTTTTATAGCAAACTAGGGGCCCAGTGCACGAATTCATGCACCTTTAAAGGAACTGTGGGCCACAAGGCTGTGGTAGCACAGGGGTGGGTCTCAGCCCATCCTCCACGCCCCCGCCTGGCCCCTCCCACTGTGGCCCCTGGTCCCCTGTCTGCCGGCAGCCCTGCTCCTGCTGCCCCCACTCCCATGCACTAACGGCGCTGGCCCCGCTCCAACTACTAACAGCGAGTGATTGGAGCCGGCACCAGCAGCAGGTGCGAGCCGGGGCTGCTGCCCCAATTACCCCTCAGGAGCAGGGGGAGGTGGAGAAGCCTTCAGGGGCAATCGGGGCCAGCAGCCGCTGATGGTGCCAAGCAATTGGGACCGGCGCTGGGCACCAGCAGCAGGTGCGAGCACCAGGTGGGACCGTGGCACGTGGGAGCAAAGAATTTTCAGTAACCACCAGAGGCTCACCCTGATGACAGCAACCGATGCCCCGCCTTGGTCTGGTGCCTCCACTCACCTGCTCCACCATCCTGC
>NW_005365371.1:6153047-6153965 GCF_000412655.1 Myotis brandtii | reverse complement strand
GCACAGGGGTGGGTCTCGGCCCATCCTCCACGCCCCCGCCTGGCCCCTCCCACCATGGCCCTTGGTCCCCTGTCTGCCAGCAGCCCCGCTCCTGCTGCCCCCGCTCCCATGCACTAACGGCGCTGGCCCTGCTCCAACCACTAACAGCGAGTGATTGGGGCCGGCACCAGCAGCAGGTGTGAGCTGCGGCTGCTGCCCCAATTGCCCCTCAGGAGCAGGGGGAGGTGGAGAAGCCTTCAGGGGCAATCGGGGCCAGCAGCCGCTGATGGTGCCAAGCAATTGGGACCGGCGCTGGGCACCAGCAGCAGGTGCGAGCACCAGGTGGGACCGTGGCACGTGGGAGCAAAGAATTTTCAGTAACCACCAGAGGCTCACCCTGATGACAGCAACCGATGCCCCGCCTTGGTCTGGTGCCTCCACTCACCTGCTCCACCATCCTGCTGCAGCCCACATCCACCATGTTCCGCACACACTCCCTGGTGGTCAGCACACGTCATAGCGACCAGTTGTTCTGCCATTTGGTGTATTTGTATATTTGCCTTTTATTATAGTACTAGAGGCCCGGTGCACAAAAATTTGTGCACTCAGGGGGGGGTCCCTTCAGCCTTAAGGTGTGGGGGGTCCTGCTGAGGTGCCTGGCCAGCCTGGGTGAGGGCTGATGGCTGTTTGCAGGCTGGCCATGGCCCCCAGTCACCCAAGCTCCCAGTGGAGGCTGGCTGGAAGCAGGTATCTGGGATTTCTTTATCTTCTATAATTGAAACTTTGTTGCCTTTTGCGGAGGCTACAGCCGGCCACGGGAAGCTTGGCTTCCTCCATCGCCAGGGCAACCAAGCCTCCTGCTTGCTTCAGCTCCATGGCTGCCGGCTGCCATCTTGGTTGGGTTAATTTGCATATAGTAGCTCTAATTGGCTGGGGGGC
>NW_005365371.1:6142437-6151666 GCF_000412655.1 Myotis brandtii | reverse complement strand
AAAAAAATATTATAAGTATTACAAAGGGTATTACATATGTATCTTTTTTTTTCCCCGCCCTTGACAATCCCCTGCCCTCCCTTACCCCCCAGTGTCTTATGTCCATTGGTTTTGCTTATATGCATGCATACAAGTCCTTCGGTTGATCTCTTACTCCCCTCCCTTCTGCCCCCCAACCCTCTCTGGCCTTCCCACTGCAGTTTGACAATCAGTTTGAGGCAGCTCTGCCTCTGTATCTATTATTGTTCAAAAGTTTGTAATGGTCTTTATTATCCATGAATGAGTGAGATCATGTGGTATTTTTCCTTCATTGACTGGCTTATTTCACTTAGCATAATGCTCTCCAGTTCCATCCATGCTGTTGCAAATGGTAAGAGTTCCTTCTTTTTTACAGCAGCATAGTATTCCATCGTGTAGATGTACCACAGTTTTCTAATCCATTCATCTACTGATGGGCACTTAGGCTGTTTCCAAATCTTAGCTATGGTGAATTGTGCTGCTATGAACATAGGGGTGCATATATCCTTTCTGATTGGTGTTTTTGGTTTCTTGGGATATATTCCTAGAAGTGGGATCACAGGGTCAAATGGGAGTTCCATTTCCAGTTTTTTGAGGAAACTCCATACTGTCTTCCATAGTGGCTGCACCAGTCTGCATTCCCACCAGCAGTGCAGGAGAGTTCCTTTTTCTCCACATCCTCTCCAGCACTTGTCGTTTGTTGATTTGTTGATGATAGCCATTCTGACAGGTGTGAGATGGTACCTCATTGTTGTTTTGATTTGCATCTCTCGGATGATTAGTGACTTTGAGCATGTTTTCATATGTCTCTTGGCTTTCTGAATGTCCTCTTTTGAAAGGTGTCTATTTAGATCCTTTGCCCATTTTTTGATTGGATTGTTTATCTTCTTTTTGTTAAGTTGTATGAGTTCCCTATAAATTTTGGAGATTAGGCCCTTATCAGATATGACGTTGGCAAATATGTTTTCCCACGCAGTGGGTTTTCTTGTTGTTTTGTTGATGGTTTCTTTTGCTGTGCAGAAGCTTTTTATTTTGATGTAGTCCCATTTGTTCATTTTCTCTTTAGTTTCAAGTGCCCTAGGAGCTGTATCAGTGAGGAAATTGCTTCGGCATATGTCTGAGATTTTGTTGCCTTTGGATTCTTCTAGTATTTTTATGGTTTCCGGTCGTATATTTAAGTCCTTTATCCATTTTGAGTTTATTTTTGTGTATGGTGTAAGTTGGTGGTCTAGTTTCATTTTCTTGCATGTATCTGTCCAATTTTCCCAGCACCATTTATTGAAGAGACTGTCTTGACTCCATTGTATGTTCTTGCCTCCTTTGTCAAATATTAATTGAGCGTATTGGTTGGGGCTGATTTCTGGGCTCTCTATTCTATTCCATTGATCTATATGTCTGTTCTTGTGCCAGTACCAGGCAGTTTTGAGAACAGTGGCTTTGTAATACAGCTTGATATCTGGCATTGAGATCCCACCTACTTTGTTCTTTCTCAGGATTGCTGCAGCTATTCGGGGTCTTTTTTTATTCCAGATGAATTTTTGGAGAGTTCGTTCTAGGTCTGTGAAATATGCCGTTGGTATTTTAATGGGAAGTGCGTTGAATTTATAGATTGCTTTGGGCAGTATGGACATTTTAATGATGTTGATTCTACCAATCCAAGAACATGGTATGTTCTTCCATCTCTTTATGTCTTCCTCTATCTCTTTTTTCAACGTCCTGTAGTTTTCTGAGTAGAGGTCTTTTACCTCTTTAGTTAAGTTTATTCCTAGGTAGCTTAATTTTTTTGGTGCGATGGTAAATGGGATTGTTTTTATAATCTCTCTTTCTGAAAGTTCACTATTGGTGTATAGAAATGCCTCAGATTTCTTGGGGTTAATTTTGTATCCTGCTACATTGCCAAATTCATGTATTAAGTCTAGTAGCTTTTTGATGGAGTCTCTAGGGTTTTGTATGTATAATATCATGTCATCTGCAAATAAGGACAGTTTTACTTCCTCTTTTCCAATTTGGATGCCTTTTATTTCTTCTTCTTGTCTAATTGCAATGGCTAATACTTCCAGTACTATGTCGAACAGGAGTGGTGAGAGTGGGCATCCCTGTCTTGTTCCTGTTTTTAGGGGAAATGGTGTTAGTTTTTGTCCATTGAGTATGATGTTGGCTGTGGGTTTGTCATATATGGCTTTTATTATGTTGAGGTATGATCCTTCTATTCCCACCTTGCTGAGAGTTTTTATCAAAAATGGGTGTTGAATTTTGTCAAATGCTTTTTCTGCATCAATTGATATGACTATGTGGTTTTTTTCCTTCAATTTGTTTATGTGATGTATCACGTTTATTGATTTGCGGATATTGTACCATCCTTGCATCCCTGGGATAAATCCTACTTGGTCATGGTGTATGATCTTTCTGATGTACTGCTGGATCCGATTTGCTAAGATTTTGTTGAGGATTTTGGCATCTATGTTCATGAGGGATATTGGCCTGTAATTCTCTTTCATTGTGTTGTCTTTACCTGGTTTTGGTATTAGGGTGATGCTGGCTTCATAGAATGAGCTTGGAAGTGTTCCTTCCTCTTGGATTTTTTGTAGTAGTCTGAGGAGGATAGGTTTTAGTTCTTCCTTGAATGTTTGGTAAAACTCCCCTGTGAAGCCGTCTGGTCCTGGGCTTTTGTTTGCTGGAAGCTTTCTGATGACTGCTTCAATTTCTTCCATAGTTATTGGCCTGTTGAGATTTTTAGATTCTTCCTGATTAAGTTTTGGAATGTTGTATTTTTCTAGAAATATGTCCATTTCCTCCAGGTTGTCTAGTTTGTTGGAGTAGAGTTGTTCATAGTATTTTTTAACAATCATTTGTATTTCTGTGGGGTCTGTTGTTATTTCGCCTCTATCATTTCTGATTTGGTTTATTTGGGTCCTCTCTCTTTGCTTTTTGGTGAGCCTGGCTAGAGGTTTGTCGATCTTGTTTATCCTTTCAAAGAACCAGCTCTTGGTTTCATTGATTTTCTGTATTGTTTTTTTGGTCTCTATGTCATTTATTTCTGCTCTAATCTTTATTATCTCCTTCCTTCTGCTCACTCTGGGCTTTTCTTGTTGCTCTCTTTCTAATTCTTTGAGCTGTAGATTTAGATGATTTACTACCATTTTTTCTTGTTTGTTGAGGTAGGCCTGTAGAGCTATAAACTTCCCTCTCAGGACTGCTTTCATTGTGTCCCATAGGTTTTGGATTGTTGTGTTTTCATTGTCATTAGTTTCCAGGATGTTTTTAATTTCTTCTTTGATGTCATTGGTAACCCAATCAATATTTAATAACATGCTATTCAGCTTCCAAGTGTTTGAGTATTTTGGGTTGTTTTTATTGTAGTTTATTTCTAATATTATGCCCTTGTGGTCTGAGAAGATGCTTGGTATGATTTCAATCTTCTTGAATTTGGGGAGACTTTGTTTGTGACCCAATATGTGGTCTATTTTTGAAGATGTCCCATGAGCACTTGAGAAGAACGTATATTTTGTTGCTTTGGGGTGAAGTGTTCTGAAGATGTCAATTAAGTCCATCTGATCTAGTGAGTCATTTAGGATTGCTGTTTCTTTGCTGATTTTTTGTCTAGCAGATTTATCCAGTGATGTCAGTGGTGTATTAAAGTCCCCTACTATGATTGTATTGTTATCGATCTCTCCCCTGATGTCTTCCAGGAGTTTTCTTATGTATGTGTGTATTTGGCTTTTTAAAGTGAAGATTAAGTATTCCCAAAAAGGAAAGGATTTTCTAAAACGCTGAACAACTCTTAATAAAATTCCAAAGAAAACAAAGCACAATCTTCCAAACATGTATTTGCGACAATGCGGCCCTGGAAGCTAAGACCACTTCTGTGTGTACCCGGGGTTGCTGCGAGGCAGAGAGCAAGCCCGCCCTGCAGGACAGGGTTCCACCCATCGCCATCTGACCACCGGGCTCTGCAGGGTCGTCCCGCCAGCCAGGACTTGCAGCGTCTCTAGGACAAACTAGACCGCCCACGCGTGTCCAAAGCCCGTGGTGAGGACCTCTGCCTCGGCACCGGCCGCTCCTCCGTCGCAGGCCTCCAGCGGACCCGGCACGTTCCCAGGATTGCAGGGGACAGCGCCTGGGCAGCTCCACCCGCCGGCCGGGAAGTGCCCATGTACTCAGTTGTCCCGCCCGGGGTCCGCCTTGTGACTTCCTGGTAGTAAATCCTCTTTAAGGATTATTACTCCCAGTGAGGAGAGCCGTTCTTCCACGAAGCCACAAGGGGGCGCCTGAGACCCAGAATCGGAACATCCGCAGGTTTGTGAGAGGTTAAAATGAAATGTCTGCAGCTGCAAGCTAAAAAGGAGGGAAGAAAAACATCATTGGACCTGCGTTGTGCTAAACGGTCTAATCTTTGGCGGCGCCGTTCAGTTTTCCAATATCCACTGTTAGTACTGAAAATTTTTGTAAATGGCATTTCCAATCCTCCCAAATAATATGATTTTGATATCATACCAGCAACTTTAACGTTCTCCCAGAGACACCAATGGAAACAGGCAAAAAAATGCGATGGCCAAGCAATTGGCCAGTCCTTGCCACCCCCAACACCCACCACACTTCTCTAGAAATAATAACAGTCATAACTTTTTCTTGAGAACATACCATGTGTGACTGTTTTGGGTTCTTTACAAGCCACACATATTTTCTCTTCCATCAGTCATACTGCAAGGTGGAATCTTGCTCCTTCCTTTCCTCAAACCTACTCCTGCCTTTGTATTAATGGCCTCACTGTCCTCACTCTCCTCCCTGCCACCCAGGTGAGAAACTTAGGACTCACTTCAGGCTTCTCCTGGTCCCCCATCTTCCAACCCCACCCACCTGATCCCTGACCCGCCTCAGCAAACCCTTTATTTGACTCAGACCTGCTGCAGCGGTTCTCAACCTGTGGGTCTCGACCCCTTTGGCGGTCGAACGACCCTTTCACAGGGGTCACCTAAGACCATCCTGCATATCAGATATTTACATTATGATTCATAACAGTAGCAACATTAGAGTTATGAAGTAGCAACGAAAATAATTTTATGGTTGGGTCACAACATGAGGAACTGTATTTAAAGGGCCAGAAGGTTGAGAACCACTGTGCTAGAATGTCCTCAGAGACACTGTGCCATCAGCGGTACATGAAGAGCCCCTATGCCCACATCCTGGCCCACAATGGACCTGACCCAGCTTTATAATTTTTGTAGGATTAATGGATGCAAAGTGATGCCTGCATAGTTTAAGTTCACATCCAGTAATTTACATTTAGGTCTTTTAAGCCATCTGTGTATGCGCTGCTCAGATGCTGAAACCTTTATTTCCTTAGCGTCCCTGGCCCTCGTGTTCTGAACTCAAGTCAGGGAATGTCCACACTGTTTTCCCTGCCTCCTGCTCTCCTCACACTGCACTCAGCCAGTGTTTAAAGCGCAGGCAGGAGCATGGACCTCCTCTGCACAGAGTCCTTCAGTAACTTCCCAGCATCCTTAATAAATACACCAACTTCTCACTCGGACCTTGGAGGCCTTGCAGAACCTGGCTCCAGCTGGCTTTCCAGCCGTATCTTCTCCTTTCCTCTCCCACCAATAGCAGCTCCAGACGCCACGGCCCTGACCTCCCCGCTGGCCTGACTCTATTCCTCGGCTCACACTCCTCTTGCACACATCTCTAGTGCCCTCCTTGCACTACTGTTGCCCCTCAAGGCCTGGGATCAAAGGCAGCCTTCCCTAAGGTATGGGCTAGCCCAGGCCTCCACCTCCCTGAACGCCCCAGGGCTTGCCAAGCACTGAACCCTTTATGCTTGTGTTTTTGTCCCATGTGGCCCTGTCCAATATCTCCCACCAGAGCTGGGGCTCCTGGAGGGCCGGCTATACATCTGATTCATTTCTACCTCCCTGACCCCAGCATTCACCCAAGCCAGTCCACACTGCAGGCAGGGAAACCAGGTAGCAGGCTGCAAGATGACTCAGTGCGGGGAGACAGCGCCTCCCCAGGCTGGGAAATGGAAAGGAGAAAGGGAGAAGGGGATACCTGAAGCACTCTTTGATTAGTTGGCCTTGAGGGTTAGTAGGAGGAGAGGATGGAGAACGCTCCCAGCTCCTAGGCTTGGCTATTTGCTGGTGGGCATCAGGAGGAGTAGGGGCAGAGTTTGGCTTAGCTGTGCTTGTGACTGTGGTGACAGGACACGGGGCTGCTGAGCAGGCAGGTAGCTCAGCAGGGGGCCGAAGAGACCCGAGCCTGAGGTGGAGATTGGGGTCGTCAGTGTAGAGCTGGCATCGGACTCCAGGGCATGCATGAGATTGCCCGGGGAGGCCAAGGACAGTGAACCCTGAGGAGGCAAACATGGAAGAGGTGGCTGAGGAAGACTGAAAGAATGGCCGAGCTTGAGTAAGAGCGTGGTGTCCTGAAAACCAGGGAGAAGAATTTCAGTGAATGACTGGCGCAGAGTCAGGTGCTGTGAGAAAACTAAGACTGAAGTGCATCCATCCCAGCCCACTCAACTCACCGTCCTCCCTCCTCTCTCCTCAGCGCTTTCCTTCCTTCCTCCCTTCCTTCTTTCCTTCCTTCCTTCCTTCCTTCCTTCCTATGCATGAGATTGCCCGGGGAGGCCAAGGACAGTGAACCCTGAGGAGGCAAACATGGAAGAGGTGGCTGAGGAAGACTGAAAGAATGGCCGAGCTTGAGTAAGAGCGTGGTGTCCTGAAAACCAGGGAGAAGAATTTCAGTGAATGACTGGTGTAGAGTCAGGTGCTGTGAGAAAACTAAGACTGAAGTGCTTCCATCCCAGCCCACTCAACTCACCATCCTCCCTCCTCTCTCCTCAGCGCTTTCCTTCCTTCCTCCCTTACTTCCTTCCTTCCTTCCTTCCTTCTTTCCTTTCTCCCTTCCTTCTTTCCTCCCTTCCTTTCTTCCTACCTCCTTCCTTTCTTCCTACCTTCCTTCCTTTCTTCCTACCTTCCTTCCTACCCCCCCCTTTTTATTGAACATAATGGGATGACATTGGTTAATAAAATTATATAGGTTTCAGGGGTACAGTTCCATAACATCACCTTTATACTGTACTGTATGTTCATCAACCCAAGTCAAGTCTCCTTTCACTCTTCTACCTCCCCCCCACCCCCTTTCCCTCTGGCAATCACCACACTGTGGTCTGTCTGTGAGGTTTTGGTGTTTTCTCTTAATTATCTTGTCTGCTGAGCAGGCACAGCCCCGCTCCTCCTCTGGGGGTTTCGTGCAGCGAAAGCCAAACAGCTGGTGTTTCCCTTCCCAAGGCACCTTTCACCTGGAAGCAGCCCGCAGGCGGAGGCTCATGCCATGAGTTCCCAACACACCAGAGCCGACCCTTGCCCTTCATCTTTCTGGTCACCTGTGTTTCTATCGCCTCCTTTATCAATTAAAAACAAATGGGGGGGGCGGGGAGATAGAAACAGACATTTGGCTTTTGACCTGGATGTCAAAGAGGGTGGCAGGTACCTAAGGGGTGGAACTCCAGGGTGGGGATGAGAGCGGGGTGGGTATTAAATAATAGACATAATAGAAAAACACCAGGGGAGTGGCCTTATTTTATTCTCCAGGCCATGATGCAGCTTTAATGTCTGCTTTGCAACGCTTAAGGAAGTTCAGGTCTCAGACTCAGAGGGGGAGATGAAGGATGAGGAGGAGGAGACGCTGAGGGTGGGCGTGGCCTCCTCCACCTCGGCCATGGACCTCCCTCCTTGGCATCTGAAAACCCAGCTCCAGCTTTCCCTGTGCCCCCACCTCTTGCTTGGTCAGGCCCCAGAGGCCACGAGGCTCCGGGCTCTGTCTACCCTGCACCTAGGGGTCCCCTGGCCGAGCCTCAATAGACACAGTGACCCTCACAGAGCCGCAGCTCGACTTCAGTTCCCACCCCTGAGCGGCGTTGTGCGTCATTCCCGGGGAGCCTGAGCCCTCCCTGGGCGACAGCTGGACGTTCAGCCAGCGACACTGGGCATCGTCACACGCCAGCACCACGGTGCCTTCGGGGTTGCTGTAGGTGCACCGTTTCCGGGCTGCCCGGTCCTCCGCAACCAGATCCCAGCTGTCCCCGGGCTCCCTGTCCTCCAGCCCCGGGGCCTGGTAGCCCACGCGGTCTCGGGTGACCGGGCACACCAGCTGCTCCTCCTTCAGGGCGGGCACCACCTGGCCCTTCAGGTAGGCGGGGCCCGCGCAGTAGGTCTGGATGTTGAAGAGCCTGTCGCTGTACTGGCGCAGCCAGCTGGAGAGGTAGGCCAGGTGGCAGTCGCACTGCCAGGGGTTGCCGTGCAGGGCCAGGTTGAAGAGGTTGTAGTTGGTGTCGAAGATGCCCGGGGGCAGCGTGGCCAGCAGGTTCCTGGAGAGGCTGAGCAGCTCGAGCTTGGTCAGGTTCTGGAAGAGGTCTGTGTGCAGCGCCGTCAGGTTGTTGCTGCCCAGGTAGAGCTTGACCAGCTCGGTCAGGTCCCTGAAGACGCCGGCCGGGAGGTAGGCGATGGCGTTGTGAGAGAGCGTCAGCGAGCTGAGGTTGGACAGCCCGGCGAAGGCTCCCTCGGGGACGGTCTCCAGCTGGTTGTGGGACAGGGACAGGCCGGCCAGGCCCGGGCTGTGGGCGAAGAGGCCCGCGGGCAGCACCCGCAGCGCGTTCCCCTGCAGGTTCAGGAAGGTCAGGCTGCCCAGCGAGGAGAAGACGGAGGGCGGCAGGTGGCCCAGGGCGTTGCGCTGCAGCCACAGCTTCTCCAGGCGGAAGAGCTGCGAGAACACGGCGGGGGGCAGCTCCGAGATGGAGTTGCCGTCCAGGAAGAGCTCCCGCAGGCTGCCCAGGCCCGCGAACAGGCGCGGGGGCAGGAGGGAGAGTTTTTTTTCAGCTCGTCGGGCAGCTGGGCCAGCAGGTTCTGGGCCAGGTTGAGGGTCTCCAGGCGCGACAGCGGCTGGAAGAGCCTGGTGGGCAGCGTCTGCAGCCGGTTGCCCTGCAGCTGGAGGGACTGCAGGGCGTCCACGTGGCGGAAGAGGTCCCCGGGCAGCGCCTCCAGCCTGTTGAAGTTGAGGGTGAGCTTGCCCAGCGAGGCCAGGTGGGAGAAGATGTCAGCGCTGAGGCTGTGAAAGGCGCTGCCGGTGATCTCCAGGTCCCGGAGCCCGGGCAGCCCCCCGAAGGCATCGGGCTCCAGGCGGGAGAGCTGGGTGTTGAGGAAGACCACCTTGGTGA
>NW_005365371.1:6104771-6142273 GCF_000412655.1 Myotis brandtii | reverse complement strand
AGCCGGACCAGGAGCAGGAGGCAGGCCCCGGGCAGCCAGGCGCCAGGAAGCATCTCCTAGACCCGGGCGGGAAGAGAAAGGGGAAGGGGTGTCTGTGCGGGGCTGTGCGGGCCCGGGGGCCAGTGCGCGGCCGGGGAGCCAGGAAATGGGCATCGGCTGTCAGGGAGGCCAGCCGTTTGGACAGCAGTTTACGTTGTTGTTTTATAAAGAACTCGTGTATTTATTTATTTTTATTTTTTGTTAATCCTCACCAGAGGATATTTTTCTATTGCTTTTTAGAGAGAGTGGGTGGGAAGGGGAGAGGCAGAGAGAGAGAAACATCAGTGTGTGAGACACATCGATCTGTTGCCTCCCACAGGAGCCCCGATCAGGGCCAGAATGGAGCCTGCCCTTGACCAGAATCAAAGGTCGAGGCTCTATCCACTGAGCAAACCGGCCAGGGCCAGTTTATGTTTTTAATGGTTTTCCTACCACCTCATGTAGCCTTGCAAGGTGGGCAGGACCAGGGCTCTCGCCTCCCGACAGCGAGGAGGTCTCATGGCCTGTCCACAGCCACCTGCAGGTTGGCAGCAGGCCCAACGCCCGGGTCTCCTGGACTCCCCATGTTGTTCCAGATTGGAGAAAGGGGCAAAAAGGCATGGAAGAAAGGAAGAAAAGACTACGTGGATGGGGAATTTTTAAGATAATATGTGAACTATGGGCAGATTATTCCTAAATTGGAAATTTTTAAACCACACTCTCCTTGAGTTTCCAAATCTCAGCACATTCCAGAGCCCCCTTACGAAGAGACCATACCATCTGCTCTCTGCACATCTGCTGAGAGTGAAGGCAGCCTCAGCACAAGCAGGCTCTTATCTTGAAACCAGCCCGTGGGCCCCTTAGTACAGCCTCAGCACAAGAGGACTCTTATCTTGAAACCAGCCTTGTGGGCGCTGAAATGCTGTCCTCCTGCCCCTGACATCCCACCCCCACCAGCAGGGGGCCATGGAGCTCCCCAAAGCATCCAGACAGGAGGTCCCAGCTACAGGGATTCCATAGACCAGTAGGTTTTGTTTTAAATAAGGGAAGGGGACCAGGTTTTTAGTTTACTAAATATTATTTTTTAAGGGGAAAAAAAATGCCAGCATCCACCCACAGGTCACAAGTTGGTGATTCAGCTTAAAACTGTGTTTTGTCTATGTTTCAGTCCTTTCTATGCATGAGCCATTAGGCCAACATGTAAAAAAAGAGAAGCATCACATTAAAACTCCAGATTTCAGGCGCTGGCTGGTATGGCTCAGCTGGTTGAGCATCATCCCATGCACTGAGAGGTCATGGTTGGATTCCTGGTGAGGGTATATAGGCCCTGGTTGCAGGCTTGATCCCCAGTAGGAATCGTGCCGGAAGCAGCCGATTGATGTTTCTCTTTCCCTTTTCCTTCCTCCCTCTCTAAAACATCAGTGAAACATATTTAATTTTTTTTTAAAAAAAATCCAGATTTCCAGATGATTTAGGGGCAGTGGACTCACATTCCTACGTGACAAGACCAACTGGGCTTAGTTGCCCCCCTAGGGGGAGTACACCTCCCAGGTTACTGCTGTTCCCACCCCACTATGATCTACATGGCTTGTAGTGGCTCAGATTCCATAAGTTAGAATTCCAGCTTTACCGGGCGCCAGCTATGTGACCTTGGGCTTGTTACTTAATCCGTCTGCGCTTCAATTTTTTATCTGTAAAATGGAGATAATAATAGTGTCTATTGTGTTAGGGTAATTGGGGATTAAATGAATAAATACAAGTAAAGTTTTTAGATCAGTGTCTGAGATACTAGTAGAGAGCAATTAACAAACTATGTAAATTATTGTTAAATGTTGCAAGCCACCATCGTTACAGAAAAAAAATTATCTGAACACCAAAAAAGTAGGAAAAACAAAATGCCTTTCAGATAGAATACATTTGGAAGGAAAGGAGGGACGGAGGAGGGAAGAAAGGAGGGAAGGAAGGAAGGAAAGGAAA
The DNA here is from genome assembly GCF_000412655.1 of Myotis brandtii. Taxonomy (NCBI): domain Eukaryota; kingdom Metazoa; phylum Chordata; class Mammalia; order Chiroptera; family Vespertilionidae; genus Myotis; species Myotis brandtii. The sequence continues at coordinate 6,140,278 of NW_005365371.1, read as the reverse complement.
ACCCTCACTCAACATAATCCTAATTCTCCTCAATTGTCCTGTTTTCAGTAAAAACTCACAACTTGAGGGGATAAGGGCACATATGTAATACCTTAAGCAATAAAGTGGAAAAAATAAAAATAAAAAACTCACAACTGGCCCCTAGCTGCCTCTCTGCTGCCCTCTTCTGGCTGCCTCCTCCATCGCAAAATTCAGCTTCAGGTTAAAGGGCTTCTTGTGTGACAGTCTCCCGCAAACACCGTGCTTACGGAAAGCCCCTCTATAGACACTAAACAACTCAGTTTTTCCAGGAATTCTTCAGCCTGTAGAGAAGGGACAACTTCTCCCTGAGAAAGGGCACACGTCCCTGAGGCTCCTCGGTGCACACAGACGCTGAGTTAGCCACAGGGGGTGGATTTCACACCGTGGGGGTATGACAGCAACTGCCTGTCGGCTACTCAGGACACGAGAGGGCAAGGAACAAGCCTCGGGCATGTGTGTGCCGCCTGGTTCTGCGGCCCTTAGACCAGTGGTTAGCGTTCAGCTTTAGCCTGAGATGTTATTCTCTTGAGATTGTGTGCATGGAATACAGATAAGAAGCAGAGAACCCTGGGCAGAGAGGGTAAGGTAACTGTCCCACCACACCAGCCACCTGGGCTGCCCCTGGGACCCAGCACAAAGCCCCCAGGATCCTGACAGCGCTTCTCTGGCCCCAGAAATGAGGTGCCTGGCAGTGTGCTTCTCCATCGCAGCCCCCAGCACAGTCCTCCGGCACTAAGGGTTTCCATGGCCGCCCTCCTTGTGAGAAGTGGGTGTACTCCTCTCTGCACTCAGCGCAAGCGCAGCGCTGACTCACTCTGCGCTGGGTTAGTGCCTGTGGAACCAAACCCTCCACAGCTGAGATGAGCAGCCTGGGAGGCAGCACTCCTGTCCCGGGAGCGGTACCAGCCCAGGTGAATGACCCCCAGGCTGGGAGGACGGTCTCAAATCCCCCCACCCCTCGAGTAAGAGGGAAGCGATTCCTCTCTTTAACACACTGTAACATTGTCATGTGCCCGTTATAACCCCTTTGGTCCTTGGTTCTCACAGGCAGTTTCCAGAAAACAGTCCACTAGAATGGACGTGGGGGCCCTAAGGCATCTGGCCAGCCTCCACCTGGAGAGGGTGTCCGCAGTGGGGCTTGGGGTTGAACCCAGATCTGGTTTTCCCATCTCCCCTGCCAGGAAAGCCAGGACCAAACGGGAGACACAGGTGAAAGGAAAGCTAAAGCTCATGGGAGAATGTGTCCCACCTACTGAGCCTGAGAGGCGTTCCTGCAGCCCCTGGTCTGTGTCTCTGACTCTAATCTACTGTCATCCTATATAACAAAGAGCTAATATGCTAATTAGACCAGACTGCAGGACGACCTTCCAGAACTACCTTCCCGAAGGAGGGGGGTGGGGGCGGGGCCTCAGGGCTGTGAGGCAGCCAGGGCTGCGAAGGCCGAGCCCCTTGTACGAATTTTGTGCATCAGGCCTCTAGTTTGGAAACATAGGCCTTAGGACTTTCCAGCAAAGGCAGTAACTTGAGATTCAGGACTTGACCAAAACAATGACATCAGTCACACAGGAGATCAAGTGTAGACAAATCAGCTTCGGCTCAGGCAAAAGTGGGTGAGGGAGGTAAAGGGGACCTCTCTGATGTGGGGGGCAGAGCTCAGGTGGCTGTTCCCACCTTCTAGCTCCCAAAGCTCCCACACATACATCTCAATACCCAGAGCAAATCTAGAAGGACCCAGAATGGGGAAACTGAGGGTCCCAGAGCCAAGGCGACTGGTCCAAGGACACACAGTTGAGAAGGAAGGGGCCAGGGTCAGCCTGCTGGCCTGTGTGCTAAGCAAGGTGCTTGCTGTGACACCCTTGGTATGGCTTCCACGCCACGGCAGTGGACCGGGCAGGGTACACAGGCCTGCTCCTCACATTTGCAGGGCCCATAGTGAGAGCATACAAGGGACCTCGCCTACTGTCTGTCCCCTTCTCTCCCCCCGACTCTCTCCAGTGCTGTGAGTAGAGACCTCATATTCACTTCTGTGAAATGGTTGGCCTGGGGAGGCAATCCACACGAGCCCTGGGTCCCGGATACTGAAAACAGGCTTTAGAATGGAGCACAGCCTCTGATGGGTGTGAGCCTTTGATCTTATAAACTTCTCACCCCTTGGGATGTCATGGTGGGAGGAGGGCCAGACAGGGCCTCTAAAGTGTAGGCCAGACACCCCCTTGCCCCAGTCTACTGGGGCAGAAGGAAGCAGGGGATGGTACTCACGGTGACCCTGTGAAAGGGTTGTTTGACCCCCAAAGGGGTCGCAACCTACAGGTTGAGAACCACTGCTCTAGAGTCAGTCCGGATTCAAATCTTGTCTCCATCCCTTATTAGGTCTGAGCCTTAACTGAATTGCCTCACCTCTCTGTGCTTCAGTGTTCTCATCTTTAAAACAATGAGCTTCAATACTACCTCCGTCATGGGGTTGTTCTGAGGATTGGATGAGAAAATGCTCTGAAAACCCAGACCCAGAGCCGGCACAGTGGACACCCTCTGGTTCCCCACTTGCTGCCATCGAAAGGGCTGTTTACTGTAAAGGTCTAAGAGCACTCATTTGAAAATGGTCTGTTCTTTTTACTTAATGAAGTGTTGTGGGTTCCTGGACTTTTCATTCTACTGAATCACAGCCTTGCACAGTATGGGAGCTGAGGATCTGTTTTGCACAAACTTCTGGAGTAACTGCTATGCGCACTCCATGTTGACAGCTATCATTGTTGTTTTCATGGCCAGAGCATTTCGGTATCCATCCAGAGCAGCAGTACTCACCCTGATTCCTCTGAGTCCGGGCCAGCCCCAGCTGTTCTGAAGTAGTCACAGAGGTTGGCCATGGAATAACGGATGAGATCATTCAACCACCTCCTTTATGGACCAGCGAGGTTGGTGACTACAGCACTTTTTCTGCCTCTTTCCTCCCAGCCCAGGGAAAGGGGTAATTGTTTTGTCCTTGGTTTAGTCAAGCACAGATTCTAATGGCTCTGGCCAGGATGCCCCGGACTTGGGCCCCTTCCCCACCCCGCCCTCAAGAGCAGGTCCCTGGGGGCTCTAGAGATAGGACGTGCCCCTGCCTGGGCACTGTGGAGGCTGGCACCCGAGCAGACAGTGGGGCAGCAGCCAGAAGATCCCTGCTTCCCATCTGGAAAACCACCTCTGCACTTATGTACAGACTAGAAATGGCCACAAAAATGTTCCATGCTCTCAGCAAGCCTGGTATTTTGGGGGGTGGAGATTACGGGTTGCAAATGAACTCTTTCCTCTTCTCAAATTGCTGTTGGGTTGGTACATTTCTGTGTGTGCCACAAGCCAGTCTGTCATCCACCACCGAGCTGCTGCTCACTGCTCCCAGAGGGTGACGGGAGCCCAGAGCCCCTGGCTGCCTCGCCCAGGGCCCCGGGGCAGGCCTGCTGCTCCCTGGACCTCAGTCTCCTTCCCTCAACCCAGGAAAATAAGCCACGTGGCTGAGGCAGCCAGACCTGCCGTGGGCTCCTGCCTCTGTGCCTCCCCAGCTGGCCGGCCCTCCCCAACCTGCTGCCCAGTGTGTCCCAGGCAGTGAAACAGGCCCTCGGAGTCCCAGTGCCTGCCTTTGTAAATTGAGAGCAGTCATCATCATAATGCTACTCCCTAAATTACAGTGCTGTTAGGCTTACTGTGGTAATTAAGTGAGATAACAAGCAAATTTCTCACCCCTTGGGGTGTCATAGCATTGGGTGTGTGATGTTGTGATATAATCAGAAATATATATTTGGCCTTCTTCCTGGTTCCTGGCACCGAGCTCCAAGAACCCTTGGAATTTCCCGGGTGATGAGGGAGCATCTTTTGTTATTCATAGTGAGCTCCTTTCAGCCACACCTGAGTTTATGCCAATGAAGTGACTCTGAGGGACCCTCCACAGCTTCAGATTATACACAAAACCTTTGCCCTGTTTAGCTCTGCACAATAGGATTGTGGGCGATTTACTTATTTTTTTAATTTTTGTTTAATCATATACTTTCTACATTTTTTTAAGTAATAAGCTGGAGCCCTGACCGGTTTGGCTCAATGGATAGAGCGTCGGCCTGCGGTCTCAAGGATCCCAGGTTCGATTCCAGTCAAGGGCATGTACCTTGGTTGCAGGCACATCCCCAGTAGGGAGTTTGCAGGAGGCAGCTGATCGATGTTTCTCTCTCATCGATGTTTCTAACTCTCTATCCCTCTCCCTTCCTCTCTGTAAGAAATCAATAAAATATATTTAAAAAAAAATAAGTAAGAAGCTGGAAAGCTATTATAAACATTGAGATAATTGTGTAAAACACACAGCACAGTTCCAGGCCCATTTTAGGGGCTTCCTTGATTTTTTTCCCTTCCTCAAAGCTACAATGCAAAGGCTCGATGGAGCTTGTCTATCAGCTGTCATAAGGTTCCTGAAGGGAGGATAGCTAACATCTATAATGATAAAAGGGTAATATGCTAATTAGACCAGACATCCTTCCTGACCAAGCCTGGGCCAGAGGGAAGCCAGTGCCGGCAGTCGAGGGAAGGAAGGCCTGCCCTTGCACGAATTTTCATGCACTGGGCCTCTAGTTCTGAAATAAAAGGTTGTGAGCTGGGCACTGTCTTCTCTTCTAATGCTCCCCACAGGGTCCAGCTCTAGCCCTCGCTTCCCCGACCTTCCCACTTCAGAATGTGTGCCTCCCTCTCTCCCCCTCAGCACAGTTCCAGGCCCATTTTAGGGGCTTCCTTGATTTTTTTCCCTTCCTCAAAGCTACAATGCAAAGGCTCGATGGAGCTTGTCTATCAGCTGTCATAAGGTTCCTGAAGGGAGGATAGCTAACACCTATAATAATGAAAGGGTAATATGCTAATTAGACCGGACATCCTTCCTGACCAAGCCGGGACCCGGAGGGAAACCAGTCCGGTCCCGGGGTGCCAGAGGGAAGCCGGTGCCAGCAACCGAGGGAAGGAAGGCCTACCCTTGCACGAATTTTCATGCACTGGGCCTCTAATTCTGAAATAAAAGATTGTGAGCTGGGCACTGTCTTATCTTCCAATGCTCCCCACAGGGCCCAGCTCTAGCCCTCGCTTCCCCGACCTTCCCACTTCAGAATGTGTGCCTCCCTCTCTCTCCCTGCTGCTACCTGCCCCCATTACACCTACCTCCCAGGCACACTTCCCCTGGGAAGCCTTCCTTGACTGCCTTCTCTGGATCCCCCAAGCCACTCATGTCCCCCGTTGACCACTTGGTCCTTCTGCTCTGCATTCTGGTAGTCTGCACCACCTGCTGGTGAGCCCGCAGCATCTCCACCTGCCTGTGCACCCAGCATCTGGCTCGGGGGAGAGCACTGAGAAGCTGCCCGGGCCTGTGTGCTGACCTGGACGGAATATGTTCGTGGCTGGCGTGACCCCGAAGCTCAGCTCTGACTCTTCATCCTATTAGTGGGGTTCAAATTCTGGCAGTGCTGCCTGCTCGCTGCGTGGGCTTGGGCAGGTCACTCCATCTTTCCAAGCCTCAGTTTCCCCCTCTGTAATTACAACCCCATCCCTTAGGGTTGAAATTCATACCCAATTGCATGATAGATATGTTAAATTAGATAGTAAATATAAAGCACTTAACACAGTGCCTGGCAAACAGTAAATGTTCAATAAAAGGTAGCTGCATACGCATTTCGTTCCTAGAGTGACTATGTATTTCATCATCTAAACCAGAAATAAAAGGAGAGCTATTGATAATTTTGCCAGGATGACAGGCACACACTAGCATGGAACCAGGCAAACGTGGATGATGGTCACCCTGCTTATCCCCACTGTGGGGAAGCACAGGACTTGGTTGGAATGTCTGTAAGGAGGATTCTCCGAAAGGTCGGGGCCGCTGGGGGACCTTGCCAAAGGCGGCAGTCCCTACCTTGACTTTTCCAAACAAGTCCGATCCCCCGGGTGTTTTGCTGGAATCTCTATGTTTAGTCTTTAAAGACCTGACCTCGTAGTGGCATGTGCTTTCTCAAGGATACTTACCCTGCTGATTGTATCCAAAGTTTAATTTGAGTTCAAGCTGTTGTGACAATAAAAGTCTAAGGAGGCAGGCAATCACGGCTATTTGCTCCTAAAGTAAACTAGCCCCTTAGCCTCTCTTTCACAGAAATGTATGTCGGAGTAACCTGTTCATCCGCCGCTCAGGGTCTGCTGCTCAGCCCCGGCACCCCACCAGGCACCAGGACCTCCCGAGTGCAGGGACCAGGGCACTGTTCTCCCGGAATCTGCCCCCCTCAACCTGCCTCCTGCCTCCCTCAGCCCGGCACCACCCTGGACATCAGGGGCTTCAGAAGTACCTCAGGGGGCTTCTCCTCCCAGGGCAGGGGGTGGGGATACTTCAGCCTGCCTGGAGTTGGGGACATGCTGCGAAGCCTGGAAGGAGTGGCCAGCTCCCCTCCTGCCCCCCAGCCAGGACTCCAGGTTCCTCCCATGTTCCCACAGACCCAGGAGCCCTAGAGTGACTCCAGGAGACCTACCGTGAGGGGCTGGGCAGGGGGGACCTGCTGCCCTGGCTCTTCCTTGGGAGCAGAAGGGTGTCCGGTGTGGTCTGTGGTCTGTGGTCAGTGTGGATCCAGCAGCCCAGAGCTGATCAAAGTTCCAGGAAGTGGTTCCTCCCCTCACGTGGCTTGAGTGTTCCCGGAATGTCACCCAGGTCACAGGAAGCAGAGAATCTGGGGCAATGCCTCAGAATATTACAAAATGATCCTGACCTGCTCCCACAGACAGATCCCCAGTGGGGCCAAAATCCATCTAAGGTCACAGGCTTGGCACCTTTGGGACCCCCAGGACACTCAGGAGGCCGCTCCAGGAGAGAGAAGTGGGACCGGGGTCCATGCTCTCACACCACTCCTTGCAAAAGGCCACGCTGGTTCCAGGAGCCAGGCCTCAGCCAGAGGGCCAGCCACAGGCACCTGCTTGGCTCTCAACACCAGGTTCAATTCTAAGAAGGTTGTGGGTTTATTGTTTTGTTTGTTTGTTTAAAAAAACAACTTTCTAAACCCTTTCTGAGCTACAAGGGGGAAAAGACTTGAGGAGGTAAATTTTGGCCCAATATGGAGAGACACATTTTCACCCCATGCAGGGGGGCCAGTTGCTCTGGGAGATGGTGATTGTCCTGTCTCTGGAGCTGCTCATCCAGGGGCTGCAGAACGAGAGAAAAACATGTGTATGCTTGTGTGTGTGTGTGTGTGTGTGTGTGTGTGTGTGTGTGTGTGTGTGTTTTCAGGAGTTCAGGGTGAAGGTCTGACTGAGATAAGCAATCTAGGATCGTTTTCAATGCCCAGATTCTAGCATTCAAAGTACTCTGCTGGCTTTTGTTATTTTTTTCTTCCCTATACCCTCTTCCATCTCCACCCCGCACTGTGATGGCTTTTAAGCTTATCACATGATATCAATATTTATGCCACTCTTTTTCAAGTCTAAACTAATGGTGTTTTTTGCATGTGAGCAGATTTCATCAGCCAAATTACAAAGGCCTGACAGCGTGTAGCATTTTTCAATAGGGACATATGACAATCTGCACTTTGGCAGGAAACATGGGGGCATGTAAGAGGGGAGAAAGGCTGTGAACAGAGTGCTCCCAGCCCCACCCTCGGCAGCACCCAGGCTGGGTGGGGCAGGCTGGCAGGGTGGGGAGGTGGGCATACCTCTGGAGGAAATTCACACCCAGGCTAAGGGGACAGGTTCTTAAGGCAGCGACACTGGCCTCCACAAAGAGAATGTGTCTGTTTGTCAATGTCATGGTGAGCAACAGAAATTGGGCATTCCACAGATCTGGGTTTGAATCTTGCTTCTTCAATAAACTAGCCAGTCTTTCCACAAGTTATTTAGTCTCTTCATTCTCACCTGTGGCAGAAGGCCTGGGGAGGCGTGTGTGTGTGTGTGTGTGTGTGTGTGTGTGTGTGTACATACATGTGTCAAATTACACTGCAGATATGTGCAGCTGGAAGGACATGTGTGCATATATGGAGGGAATATTTGCATTAAGAACTACAGGAATCTTCTGGGGGGTGGGATAAAGGCTCTAACTCCTTTTCCCATTATTCCAGACACCTGAGTGGACAGGTGCAGTGGTTAGGAAAGGACAACAAGGCCCTGCCCCCAGTCATCAAAACAGTCCAGCCCTAGCCAGTTTGGCTCAGTGGATAGAGCTTCGACCTATGGACTGAACGGTTGCAGGCTCGATCTCCAGTGCGGGGAGTGCAGGAGGCAGCCGATCAGTGATTCTCATCATTGATGTTTCTATCTCTCTCTCCCTCTCCCTTCCTCTCTGAAATCAATTTAAAAACAATAACAAATGGTCCAGCCCCGTGATATAGTGAACACACTATTGACCCCTGTCCAGGTCCAGCCTCCTGGGACAGGCTCACATCTGCAGAAGGGATCTAAGAACTAAGAGATCCCAGGAAAATAGGCTTTGAGGCCCCTTTCCTAGGCATGGCGATGGGACACAGGAACAGCAGAGGGGACCGGCTCCCTCTTAAGAAGTGGACCTGCGCCAACAGCTGTGGCAGCCTCTGGAACCTGGAGACCTGAAGTAGTCCTGGGGTCACCTGACACGTGGTAGGAGTCACCTTCACTCAGATGGCGTCTTTTGAGAACCTGTGACTCACTGAGCCTGGTGTGAAGCAACAATAGGAGTCCAGAGATGCAGGATAGTCCCACCCACCTAAGCCCATGTGCGTGTGCATACATGTGTGTGCACGGGCACATTAAACGAGTACTGAGTGAACTTCAGTGCCTTTCTGGTGACATAGAAGCAACTCCAGCCTGGGAGTCTGGAGGTCTGCTTGTGTGCACGCTCAGCCACTAGTTCACTTCCTGTCTTGATCCTACTCTCTTCACCTGTAACATGGGCTGATCCTATTGTTAAGGCCCCTTCCCAACACAGTGGCCTATAGATGTGATTTGTTACTTCATTTTTGTCCCCACTCACTTTCTGAGGACCTTTTCCCAGCCCAAAATCTATTCTTTGTGAGGGGCCGTCTGGATCAGCCTTGCACACATATGACAAGAGTGGGATCACCAGGCTGGTGCGGGGGGAGGGGGTCGCGGGGAGGGAAATGGCAGCAGAGTAAGTGGATGCTGTATCAACATGCTCCCAGGAACAAACTGGAATTACAACTAAAATACAGAAAAACTTCCTGAATCATCAATGGAAAACTCACAGGAGAGAACCCTGACAACCCAGGACCGAAAGTGGAGACTGCATAGAGACTGATCTATTTTGTATATTGTAAAAAAAAAAAAAAATCAAATTAAAAAAAGAAGAAAAAATTTTGTAAAAGAGTGGGACTCCAGAGCCAAGACACCATAAAGAGCACATGTACAATGGGGAGATAAAGACACATTTGTAATACTTTAATCAATAAAAATTTTAAAAAAGAGCACATGTGTCCTGTGTAAGCCATTTATTGTTGATTCTGTACACCAAATTTGTTACAAGCAGTATTCAGCAAAGACAGAGCCCAGCAAAGTTGGACCCCCAACCCTGCCCACCAGGGCTCACACTCTATAAAACCCTGGGGGCCTAGAAATCTCTAAATGCACACCAAACTCCTGGGACTATTTGCAATTATTCTCTAAGCAAGGCAAACATGGTCTACTTTTGAAGGCAGCATGAAGGCAATGGGTTGGTGAGAACGATCCATCCTTAGGTGAAGGAGAAGTGCAGACTGGTAGAAGCTTGGCCTGGAGGACACCCGCCCACCCTCTCTGAGATGGCTTCCTCCCCAAGACCACCATCGCCTTCCCAACAACCTGGACTCAGTTCTGACTGTGATCCGTGGGCTGAATTCTTTGAGAGGTTTGCAGCTAAAGGCTGGGATGCATCTACTGTCTGCCTACCTACTCTACTTATCTAGTTATCTCTAGCTGTCCGCTCCCCATCAGCTTCCTGAGTTTAGAACTAGATTCCTGTAACTGCTCTACACTGACATCTAGAAGGTTGTGGAAACTGTCGCCCATTAAGAGTTCTGAGAACTGTGTTGTGCCTTTGAATTCTAAAGAAGGGAACAAGATACACACAGCCCAACAATTTCCATGAGAGGGGCCAATTTTTCTTTGACGGATGGATGAGTTTAATTTTCCCCTGCATTTACAACGTTTTTGATCCACACAGTGCCAAGTGAGGTTTCCGTGGCTAAGACTCTGGGGAACAACAGGAGACTGACTCCCATTTTCTTTGGTTCAACGATGAAAGCCCAGTACAGGCCACGAGGTCTTGTACAAAGTTTGAAGAGAGAAAGAAAATGTTGCAGAAAAAGGGCAGTTTAAGACCCCATCACAGGGGATAAGGTAGCACTCATGCACGGGGGTATTGTGAGGATTAAAAAGAAAATGCCTGTTAAGTGCTTTCATGGGTAGCTATGCACAGTAAGCACTTTTGGAAAACAGTGGTTCTCACTGGCTTTTATTATTTTTCCTCCAACATTGACCCTCTGCTCAAATGCAGTCTACTGGTACCAGCAAGGTGTCCGAGAAGCCCATGAGCAGAGGGGGGAAGTGAAGTGAACTCTGTACCCTCTCTCTATTCTAGGGGGGCCAAGTGGCTCACTCCAGCCCTGAGAAGTGAGCAAATGCATCGTCCTGTTGGAAAGGAAACTACTCAGCTTTTCTGGCAGCTCCCGGACCAGACAACATGGCTCAGAGGCCAAAAGACCTGCCAAAGAAGAGGAGGCTGGATGGCTCCATCCAATCCACTCTGATGGGAGAAAGGAACAGGCAAGCTCGGAAGGTCAGGTAAAGGGTCTACCACCCCCCACCTGGAGCGCTCCTGGGTGGGGTCATCTGAGCACAGCCGCCCTCAGGCCAGCCTTTGGCCCGGGAACACGTGTTGATATCGTGGGCCAGAGAGGGAGGTACTCCAATGTCACAGCCAATGCTGGAAGTACCCAGGGTTCTGGGATCAGAGTGGCAGGACACACTGGATGAAGAGGACTCCTTCCTCACCGCTCTGCCACCTCTGGCCCAGTAGTGCTTTTGCACAAGGAGACAGTAGAGGTGGCTCATAAGGAGGAACTTGAGGAATGCAGTGCCAAACCATGTTTCCTGCTTGAAGCAGAGCAGGCTGAGCTTCCCTCTTTGGCCCCAGGATACAGACTACCATTGGTGGAATGATGCTCATGCCCCAAGCTCTGAGCTCACTTACTGTCAGGCCCCAGCAAGCCTTGGTACACATCAACCAGTTGCTACAAATATGTTGAAAACTTTTTGGAAACTTAAATTTACCTTGGGGAGATGATGTCTTTTGCCTGACAGGCCCTATCTCTCGCAGATTCCCTGGAACAGAGAGTAAGAAGCTACCAAGAGCGCTAGTTCTTAGGCGCATCCCTTCCTCGACCCTTTTTGGGGGGGAACCTGTCAGCATCATTCTGCTAAAGCCCCAAGAGATTTCTTTACTTGTCTTATGGAGCAGAGGGAACCTGTAAGAGGCAATCAGGATTCATGGCAAATTTCCAAATCTTTATAGTGTTGGCTATAGCTCTTTCCTGGGCAAACATGGACACCTGAAATTCTCCTTTTAGAACTTTTACTTCTAAACTGGTAGACCAGTTGTCCAGAGAAAGATGTCCATTGCTATAAGCATAATTTATTTACCAGAGTGAATATGTATGCAGCAGGAAGGGTGGCAAGGGCAGGTATTCAAATGATTGTAACTCAAGGGGGAGAATAACCTTGGACCAAACAACACTTATAACCAGACCACGGGTAAGAGTGGCTCCAGAGAGGCCCCAGGCCCAGTGTGACTTATCGGTGTATCCTGGTGTTTCCTGCTCTGTATAAGAATTCTGAAATTCTGTTTCTAGCTGACTGTAATGCTGATGGAGAATTTCACCACCACATTCCAGGGATTGCTGGGTTCCATTACACTTGGATGTTCAATTAAAGGATCTCATCTCTGAGGTATTTCACTTCCCCCAAATGGAGAGTGAAAATTAAAAACAGACATAGGTATATAGGTGTATCATGCCCATAAAAAGGTCCAGGCAGAAGGGCCTCCAATGAACAGCAAGCAGACAGCTTGTTGGTGGAGAAGGGTGCGTGGCTGTGTGGGCCTCTATAGTTGAGATGCTTCTGGCCTGGCCAATCTGGGAGCCTCAGGATCTAAGAATTTAATAAAATCTTTTGTCCAGGCCAGCATGTACCCACATCTCCACTCTGGCAGCTGGGCCTTCACAAGGGCTGACTGAGCCGGGGGGGAGGGGGGGGGGAGCAGAGGGACGATCCTGGCCCAGGGGGAGCCAGTTCCCAGGCAAGTCCGTAAACCCCAAGTCTCCATAAACCCCAGTCTTCTTCAGTAAACGACTGGGATAGAGGATACTGGTGATATCCTGTTTGCTGATCAGGACACTGATTACAGGGTGTGTACAGTTTGTGAAAATCCATCAAGCCATACACTTTTGTGCTTGGTATATATGTTTCCCTTCAATAAACAGTTAAAAGAGAAAAACCCTAGGGGTAGACACAAGAACCCCCAGGTACCAGGCTGCTTTCTCCATCCAGTACCAATAAGCTGATTTTAGCATTGTTACAGGTCAGAAATTCTACATGATTTTATTTCTTAAAGACTGAAAAATGTAAAGCTAAGTTTGCAGCTTGGAAATACCATCCTCTAAAGGGCTGAACTGGTTTCACTGTGCCTTTCCTCCTTTTCCAAATAAAAATCATGGGGGATCCTGATGATGGCTCTGTCTCTAGGGACTGAGCAGCATCATTTTCTCCTCTCTCTTTCACAGCATCCTGAGAACCAGGGTGCGTGGCAGTTCTGAAGAAACCAGTTAAATGGGTTGAAGCCTTCTTTGAGGAGAGAGCTCACCTCGCCTTCAGGTGCAGAAAATCAAAGGAGAACTTCATCTGAAGTGACAGGGTGGAGCCATGCCACAAACAGTAAAAGGAGCAAAAGAAGAAAATCAACTTACAGAATACTCGGGAGAGAGGCTGTCCCGGTGGAGAACTATTTCCATAAAGTGAACAGGCACGGAATAAGTGTGTCTACAGAGGCCAGCAGGGGCATGGGCACAGGGAAGGTTGTTCCCAGAGGAGAGCTGCTGAGGCTTTGGAGGAGGGGCTTTCTTGAAAGAAGCCCAGGAATGTGAATTGGAAACCCTGCAGGGTCAGATCTCTCTGGTGGTAAGAAGGTCCTGCAAGAGCAGGTCAGGAAAAGGTGAGGGTGCCTTCCTCTCAGGGACCAGAGAGAGGGAGCAGGGGATGGCTCTGTGGACCCAGGGGTGAAGGTCGAAGGATGAAATCCCCAGATGCTCCAGTGGTCCCACCATTCCCCAGCCCTGCCTCCAGCCTGCCTCTTTAACACTCGTTGGGTGACTTCATCTGCATCAGGACTGCGTGGCTCCTCTTCTTACAGCAGCAACAGCAGATGCAGGCAGCGATGGAGGAGGCCAGGGCGATGATGCCAATGACAATGGCAGCAATGGCCAGCCCGCTCTGGGCCCGGGTCATGCCCCACGTGCTGCGGTCATCAGTGACCTGGATGGTGGTCAGATCGGTGTAATCCTGCACGGAGGTGGTGGACTCAGTGGCGGAGGAGATGGAAGTGGTTTCAGGATAGCTGGAAGTTTCTGGGTACTTTGACGTTTCTGGGTAGCTGGTCACCGCAGGGGTCACTGGGGCTTGGACACTGGGAACAGCAATGTTGACGTTGATGATGATGAGGGACTGGCCCCGGACACTGGCTGGGCTGAAACACACCGGCAGGGTGTCTGTCCCCAACCTGGGCTTGTTGAGCAGGAGCCAATTGTGGAGTGGAAGGATGCCTGAGTCACACCTCCAGGGGTTGTCATAGAGTCGAAGTTCACATAGGTTCCCCAGGTGATCGAAGATACCCACTGGCAGGTTCTCTAGCTGGTTGTTTTGCAGCTGGATGTTCATAAGGCCGTTGACATTGGCGAAGATATTCCCTGGGAGCTGTCTGAGGCGGTTATTCTGCAGGGAAATGTTCTGCAGGTTGGTCAACATGCGGAAGACGTTCCCGTCCAGCTCCTGCAGCGCATTGGTGTGGAGGGACAGCTCCCGCAGCTCTCCCAGCCCATTGAAGGCACCGGGAGAGATGAAGCCGATCTGGTTGCGGCTGAGGACCAGGACCTGCAACTGGCGGAGGTTGCTGAAGATGTTGTCAGGTAGAGAAGTGAGGTGGTTGTCGTAGAGCCAAAGCTCTCGAAGGTTGTGCATGGGCCCAAAGATCCCTGGAGAGAGCTCCTTCAGGGAATTCCCAAAGAGCGTGAGACGGTTGAGCTGGGGCAGCTGCATGAAGATGCCGGGGGGCAGCTGGGAGATGTGGTTGTTGGACAGATAGATCTTCTGGAGGTTACGATTGTTGTTGAAGAGGCCAGGGGAGAGCACTCCGATCTGGTTTTGCTGCAGGGATAGCTCTTGGAGGTTGCTCAGCCCATCAAAAGTGCCCATGGGGATGTCTGAGAGCCTGTTCTCACACAGCCGGAGGACTTGGAGGTTGCCCAGGCGCTGGAAGATCCTGGGCGAGAGGTAGGTGAGGCTGTTCTTGCACAGATTGAGCTTGTTGAGGGCCACCAAGTGGTCAAAAACGCCATCAGGGATGTATTCCAAGTAGTTGCCATGCAACTGCAGCTCCTTGAGGTTGCTGAACTGGGAGAAGTGTGCTGGCTGGATCTGCACCAGCTGGTTGCTGGACAGAAGGAGCGATTCAAGGTTGTCCAGGCCCTGGAAGAGGTCGATAGGCAGAACCTGAAGCTTGTTGTTGGCGAGGCTGAGGTAACGCAGCGAGCCCAGGTTGCGGAAGGCACCAGGCATGATTTGGGATAGCTCATTCTTCTCAATCCTCAGGGCGATGAGGGCTGAGATATTGAGGAATGGGGACTCGTTAAGTTCAGTGATGTGTGTGTTGAGGATCTGCAGGCTCATGGCATTCCAGGGCAGAGGGGTGGGCACTGCCACAATGCGCGCCCCGGTGCACTCCACCTGGGAGGCCCTGGAGCAGGTACACTCACTAGGGCAGCCATAGAAGGCTAACCCAGCACCCCAGACTTGGCAGCCCACCAACAAAAGGAGATAGTGTTTCAGTGGCATGGCCTGTGCAAGGGGAGAGAACACACGAGTCAGGATCATCTCGCCAACACTCCCACTGTTTTTAAGCCAAGGCCAATCTTTGGTACCAAAAACTAGCTTGCCTTTGAACCCTGTCACCATATACTCAACGTATGCCCTATGGCCTGGTCAGCAAACCTCTTTGCCTTCCCCCATGCCTTCCTACTTCCATGGCTTTGCCCAAGCAATTCCCCCCACCAAGAGTGCTCTGCATCCTCATCCAAGTATTTACCATACTTCCAAGTCTGGCTCAATAGCAGTCACCTCTAGGAAGCTTTCCCACATTCCATGAGTCAGCATTAGCTACTCTCCCATGCAGGTGGTCTTCCTGACCTCCATTATGGCCCACACCACAGCCAGCTCTACATGACATTTGTCCCTTTCTGCCTCCTTCACCAGTCAATAAGCGTTTCATGTTTCATCTGTATGGGTCCCTTAAAGCAGGAACAGTATTTTACACATCTTTGCATCCCTCACAGTACATGAACTTACTATTTGAACATAGCTTGAAGTCCAGTGCAAAGAAATGGGACCCAATTAAGCTATGGAACGTCTATAAAGATGAACTTCCATAGTCAAATGTCAGGTCCAGACTTGAGAACAGAAATAAACAACCTAAACAGGGGGCAGGGAAAAAGTGACTCAACACTTTTAATAAGAACAAATAAATAGGGCCTGAACCCGGGAAAGATGTTAAGGCCACAAACATGGTGGCCTGCGGGGAGGAGCCATAGCAGCCAGCAGAGGCAGGACCGTGCTGTTGATCTGGTGGAAAAGACCATCGGAAGCTTGTTTTTTCCTCTGCCTGGGCCTCACTCCAGCCCCTGCCCACCCCACCCATCACCACTACCAACAGCCTGTCTCTTTGTTAATCTTTGTTAACATGTCTCACAGGTGCTTTCTCTAGGTTTATTTCAATCAGCTTCCCAATAAAGGAAACTATCTGCACTACTTCCTGTCTCGCTGGAAGAGGCTGCTGCCACTCAGCTGATGCCTGGGCTCTCCCTTCTGGGGGCTAGTCCACAAAGAAACACTGAGAAGCCTAGAGTAAGTCCCAGAAAACTTAGGGTCCACTTTGAGCTAAAAGGTGGTAGGTCCAGATGCTCCCATGGGCATGGTGTGATCTTGGAATGGAGCTAAATTCACAAAGGTTTGGTGTTTGAGGTCAAGGGTGATGATAATTTTATATATATACATTATGTATAGAACATGGAAACAGGGGACATGAAGACTGGCCCTGGCCTTGAATATCTATGTATCACTAGCCAGCTGTTGGACATTGAATGAAGTGTGAGGCCTCCTAGCTCAGCTTTGTCATCTGTTAAATGGTGATGGTAATCTCTGCCCCCTCTTAAGGCTGTTGTGAGGAACAAATGGGAGAATGGATGTGAGGGTGTCCTGTGCAAATGTGTGTGGTTGTTCCAAGCTCATCCACAGATGAACTTTATAGACAGGAAGGCCTCCAAGTGCTTCTAACCTTGGCATTCTTAGTCAAGGGACTAAGGATTTCTGTGAGCATCTGTACCTTCTATCTGTACCTTCTATCTGAGGTCCAAAGGGATCTCTAACTCGCAAAGGGTTAAGGACTGCTGATCATACATTCTCATTATTTTGTGGGGAATGTAGGAAGCAGGGAAACTGAGGCCCAGAGCTAAAAGCCCAGAGCTCCAGACTCCTGGGTGAGTACTTTGAGTGTTAAGGCAGTGCCTCTCCTTTTAATGAGCAAAAACCCTGAGTCAGAGGAAGGAATTTCAGATGAAAGTATATAAGGCATAAACTGGCTGGGTGGAGAAAGCATTTCTATCGTCTGTGTTCCGCTGAACTCATGGAGTCTTGAGTCTGGCCCATTACTCAGAATAATCCAGGCTTCCCAATCTTGCCTCACCTCAATGTACCCCTCCTCTGCCCGCAACAAGCTTACTCTGAGGACAAAACCCAAGTTCATCTCTCACCCACCCAAACCTTGATTTTTCATTTATTCACAGCCCATCCAAGCCCTGGCCTGCTGTACTGTTGCATTAAGGGCTTGACCAAGTATGTAGACTAGTGAAGAAAAGAAAGAATGATAATTTGGCCAATGAATTCCAGTGCAAAGAAATGGGGCCAGATTAAGCTATGGATACATCTATAAAAATGAACTTCCATAGTTAAATGTCAGATGCAGACTTGAAAACAGAAAATAAACAGCCTAAACAGGGGGCAGGGAAAAAGTGACTTGACACCCACCCCAGGAGAAAGACTTATTGATGGTAACAAAGAATGAAGACTGCCCACAAAAGATAACATCACTGCATTAATAGAAGTATTAAGTGTAGAAAAAAGGAGGTTATGGTCTTACTCTACACTTCCCTGGTCAGGCCACATCTGTAGTGCTGTGCTCAGTTCCACCCTGAAGTTTAAGACGGGCAAAGTGACTTGACACCCACCCCAGGAGAAAGACTTATTGATGGTAACAAAGAATGAAGACTGCCCACAAAAGATAACATCATTGTATTAATAGAAGTATTAAGTGTAGAAAAAAGGAGGTTATGGTCTTACTCTACACTTCCCTGGTCAGGCCACATCTGTAGTGCTGTGCTCAGTTCCACCCTGAAGTTTAAGGTGGGCAATGACAAACTAGTCTCTTGAAGGCCTTCGATGGTAAAGGGACACGAAAACCAAACATCCTCTTGGAGTGACTTACACAAGGTGAAGCTCTAATGGCTGCTGGTGACATGCTAGGCAGCACTTATTCATACGGTGTACTCCTATACCCTATGTGCTTCAAAATGGTGTCACAGCTCAAGTGTCAGAGGCTTGGGCACTAAATTAAATGCCCACAATTTGGCAAGCCCAGGACAGTCTGTGGAGTTTCCCATCTGTCAATGAGGGTGTGGGTGAGACACCTCTGAGGACCCATCTGAGTCTGCATTGCCCATCTGGGGGGCGGGGGCGGGGGGGGGAGGCATCAGCCAGCCCCAGGAAGGGCCAGGGCCAAGGCAGGGTGCCTCCTGGCTTGGGAGAAGGAGGGAAAGATAACTCCTTTGTGGGAACAGAGCCACTGTTGTTGGAAATGGACCACACTCAGCTTGACAAATATTACAAGAATTTGCACATTTTCCTTTTTATAAATCCTCATGTATGCAGAGCCCACCCCGGCACCACATGCAGCGGTTTCCTGTTTTCCATCACTTTTCCTGCCACAGCTGGAACTGACTGTTCCAAAGGACCTCCGAAGAGCCCACCTCAGACCCAGCTGCAGAGCCCTTGGGGGAGGGAGAGGCTTCAGACACGGGGCTGGAGAGCCAGCTGGGCCCTGGGATTTTCAGCAAGAGTTGCAGGCAGCCAGAGGCTTCTGGGAGCCCAGCACACAGCAGCCTAATAGCCCACGCTGCCTGGTGCCGCTTGGCAGCTGTGACAAATGCCAGTTAAAGACCCACAAAGCTCCCTAATTACACCCTCCTCTCCCAGGAGGCAGGCTGCATCCACAGTCACGGCAGCCACTCGGCCCAGGCCCTGTTCTGGGAGGGGGCACAGCCTGGCGTCTGGCACTGGTGCAGGAATTCCATGAGCTGAGCAGACAGCTCACCTGGACACTGAGACGCGGTCCCTGCCCAGGAGGAGACGCGCTTGGAGCAGGCGCACTGCCTGTGGGTCTCTTCAGCAAGAACAGCCTGTGATTCATGAACAAACACATAATTAGCCTCCAAGCCCTGGGCTTGGTTGGCTGGTGGGTTGGGACTTTGGGGGTTTAATACCATCATTCACATTCTCTAAACACGAGGTTCCCTGGGAGGAATGGCTTCTTCTATCCATGCCACGAAGCAAAGCTTTCGGAAAGAACCTGGGAGACAAATGTGCCATTCGGGTCTTGAGACTGAGCTTGAGTGGGAGTTTAAGCAAATTCTCCAAGCCTCAGTTTCCTCTCCTGTAAAGACTTCCAAGGGCCCTGGCAGCTCTGATATCTTCTGACTGGAGACAGAAGAGACATTTGACCCAAAGCCCCACCATTCTCTTCATCCTCTCTTCCTCAGAGGTCACACCGAACTGCCAGCAGCGCCACCTACCCAGCCCCATCTCCATGCCGAGGCTTTCAGAACTTGGACCCATCTTCCAGGCCCACTTATGTCAGGTGGGGTGATCCCACTTGTTAATCGGTGCATCTTCACACAGCCAATAGCCATTTCATGGCATCTGGGAGCTAAGAGAGCCTTAGGGAGCCTCTGGTCCTGCCCTCTCCCAATGCACCTGAGGGAACTGAGGCCCAGAGAGGAGATCTCCCTTCCTGGCCTGTGCCCTCTCCCCAGCAAGGTCTCCCCGCATGGCCTCTTCGGCTGTGAGAGGTGGCCCCATCCAGCACACTGAGAAGACAGCTTGGAATTGCTGGGGGTGTCTCCTCTCCTCACCCCGCCAGCTAGTGTCGGCCTCGATCAAGCTGCTCATAGGTGCTCTGTCCTAGGGTAGAAGGCACTATCTGACTGGGAGGCTCAGTACATCCAGACCTCCCCACCTCACTAAACAGGAGTAATGGCCCCCCCGCCCCCAGGTCAGCACATAAACATCACCTGGAAGAGCCTGGGGAGCCTGCTTACAGAACTGACCTCACAGTGCTGTAGCTGTGAGGACAAAGTGGGTTAACACCTGTAAAGTCCTGAGATTTGTTCTTGGCACAAAGTGAGTACCCAATAAATGTTGCTTACAATTATTGTTCATTCTGCTGTGGCGTAAAATGCAGGTCTCTGGAGGCTCCACCCACAGAGATCCTGATCCCTAGGTCTGAAGGGCTCAAGCCCTTGCACATTTAACAAATTCCCCAAGTGACTGTAGTGCAGGTGTCCACAGTCCACACTCGGAAGCACCACTCAAGGCCTAGACCAGCTGGGACCCCATGCCCATGATCTGCATCATTTGCAGCCAAGAACAGAGAGATTGACCCGGGACGGGAAAGGCTGACGGCCAAGCCATGGGCCTGGTCAGCTCCCTGTATCATTCCTTCCTCCAGTGGCCCTTTCTGCATCCCCATCAGAAATCCGGGGTTTGTGCTAAGTTAAACCCAGCAGTAGAAGCTGCTTCCAGAAGCAGAGCTTAGAGCTCAGGCATTAGAGGTATACGGGCCTTTTCGAGACCATCTGGTCAAATCATATGGTCATTTGGTGCATGGGAAACTAAGGGACCAGAGGGAGGAGGGGACTTGCCCAAGGTCACACAGTCACTTGAAGATTCCTGACACCCAGGTCAGGGCTCTACCCAACCACAGAGATTGAAGAACCTCTGGACCTTGTCATGAGCCTTTAGGACCTTGTCAAACATGTGTCTGGCAGTGCTTGGAAGGGACAAGAGGTGGCCTTGCTCCCTCCATCCTAAAATGACCTCAGGCTTATATTCCCTCTAGCTGCCCTGCATTATGAACAGAGGTCAAGTTGCTCTCCCAACTCCCAGGCTATATGGTTTAAGGATGTTCTTCCTTAGAGCTGCTCTGATGCCTGTGTTTGCTCAATTTCACCTGAGTGGCCTGGGACTGGAGGGAAGGAACAGAGGGGTCACCAGAAGAGTTGATAGCAACACAGAGCCCCATTGGAGTGGTACCCAAGATAGGCATGCTCTACCCAAACACATAGCACCCCAGAACCCAAGGGAAGACTGGCCACACCCTCATCCTCCACCTGGACCACTTGCTGACCCCCACCTCTCACAACCCTTCAAAATCAAAATAGTGTTCACTGCCCTAACCGGTTTGGCTCAGTGGACAGAGCGTCGGTCTGCGGACTGAGAAGTCCCAGGTTCGATTCCGGTCAAGGGCATGTACCTTGGTTGTGGGCACATCCCCAGTAGGAGGTGTGCAGGAGGCAGCTGATGGATGTTTCTCCTCATTGATGTTTCTAACTTTCTATCCTTCTCCCTTCCTCTCTGTAAAAAAAAATCAATAAAATATACAAAATAGTGTTCATTTGTTTAAAAAAGAAAATGAGTAAGAAAAAGCAAGTCCTTTCCAGCCCCAAGGTTAGAGGCGTAGGGCTTCCTGCAGAGGCCCGAGTAGGGCTGTAATTAGCTTGGCAAAAGCAGCTGGAGATACTGGCAAACTCGCCAGCGGAGCAGGGAGAAGCTCCCACTCCGGGCTTTTATTAAAGAAGTCATAGGTTGCAGCCCCGTCTCGGGGTAACAGCTGGGGGCTCAAGTTAGAGAGAAATGGACCAGGCCCTCATCAGAGCATCTTGGAAACGATCTCTAAATCCTGTGTCCCAGAAGCCAAGGGCGGCGATGAAACCTGAAGCTGCAGCCCATCCTTCGTGGCCAGGGTTTAGCGAAGCAAATTGCCATGTGTAATCACAGCCTCGGAGTGCTGGCTGGCAGGATCGCGTTGGGACAACTTCTCTCCCACCCCTTCTCATTTCTCGACATCTGGATCTACTCCCACCCGCTCCCCACTCCCACTCCCACCCCCTCCATTTACTGAGCAAGCCCAGGGAGTATCCCCCGGACCTGGGGAGAACCTTCCATGGGTGCCCTGACTTTCTGCAAAGTCTGCTCAGAACCCTTCCCCCTGGCCAGACCTCGCTCACATGCTAATCTCATCAGTGCGGAGCCCGCCCAGCTGACTCAGGACCACAGGCAAATGGGACTGTCTGGCCCTGAATGCATCCCAGATGTTCAGTTGATGCAGAGCAACAGAAATGACAGCCGTTGGAGAATTCTAAATTAGGAGCCAGTGGCACCGAGGCATCATCTGAAAGCCGCCTGAAACAGGCTGCTATATCCAGAAATCCGAAAGGAGAAGCCGCAGTGTGACAGACAGGGTCTGGGTACTGTGTCATCCCAGAGAGAGGCACAGCCTGCCCTTCGCTGACATACCTGCCCCTGGAGGTAGACTGGCTCTCTCACACTTTACCACAGGTGGGCTCTGGAAAGTTCTGGTTTTCACCTGTTGGTTCCTTGGCCCCACCCCTGCCTCTGGAGTTGAGCAGAGATGCTGGTAGAGGTACAGCGTGTCTACCACCCTCATCCCAAATCCCTCCCCAGCCCTGACTCTCCCTGTTCAAAGACAGCCTCTGCCAGCGGCTCACTGGCTGGCAAGAGGGGAGAGCTGCCGGGACGGGGCAAATCCCTCCCCAGCCCTGACTCTCCCTGTTCAAAGCCAGCAGCCTCTGCCAGGGGCTCACTGGCTGGCAAGAGGGGAGAGCTGCCAGGACGGGGTCGCCTAAGCCGCACACAGACTTAGACCCCCGAATGATTCCGAGCCCACAGCTGAAGGTCAAACTGGAAAACCTGCACCAGCACATCTGCTGAAGTCGCTTTTGTAGCAGCTGAGAGTATGAGGAGAGGAGGACTGATCCCGGCCGGGAACCCCCTGAAGCAGGGTCTCCCCTACAGACCCAAATGCGGGGCAGGCCACTGGGGACCTCCCGGTAAGTGAGGACCTGGGTTCAATAACCTGAGTCTTAAGAAGAGAAACCCGCCCTAGCTGGTTTGGCTCAGTGGATAGAGCGTCAGCCTGCGGACTCAAGGGTCCTGGATTTGATTCCAGCCAAGGGCACATGCCCGGGGTGCAGGCTCGATCCCCAGTAGGGGGCGTGCAGGAGGCAGCTGATGATTCTCTCTCATCATTGATGTTTCTATCTCTCTCTCTCCCTCTCCCTTCCTCTCTGAAATTAATAAAAAATATATTATAAAAAAGAAGAAGAAGAAGAGAAACCCTTCGCCAGTGGAGCTAGTATCCAAAGGAGGTAACTCTTTGGGTAACTGGTGTGATCATTTGGTCAACTTTCAATGTGTCTACAGCCCTGAAACGTCTTCTCAGCACCCCGGGGTTGACATGAAGAAGAAGAGAAACCCTTCGCCAGTGGAGCTAGTATGCAAAGGAGGTAAATCTTTGGGTAACTGGTGTGATCATTCGGTCAACTTTCAATGTGTCTACCACCCTGAAACGTCTTCTCACACCCCGGGTTGACACCATGGGACAGCAAGGGCCAGGGAAGGCTGGTGGCGGATCCGCAGAGGGGGCTGGGGGCCCCACGCGCGCTGGACAAGGGACGAACAGGCTCCCTCCGGCGCAGGCTCCATTGGGCGGCCTCCTGAGAGCATCCCAGGCGCCACGCCAGCCCGGCCCCTTCTGGAGCCTTTCCCCAGGGGAGCGGGGTCCGCAGGAAAAGGGAGGGGGTATGATCCCGCCTACTTACCAGCAGCTTGGCGCCCGCCCGCCCGCCTTCGACCAGAGCGAGCCCGAGAGGAGGACGTGGGAGGCTCAAGGCTGCAGCATGAGTGAGGCTCGCCGGGCGCTCCCGGTATTTAAACGGTCCCGGTCCCGGCGTGAGTCACCGCAGGGGGCAGTGTCTGCGCGGTGGCGGGAGGGGCGGCCGACGTGCAGGGACAGCAGCATCCCCGAGGGAGCCACAGCCTGCGTGCTCAAGGGGAAGGGGTTTCCGCCTTTTTTTTTTTTTTTTTCTCTTTTAGCAACACAGTTTTGTCCTTTCTCTTTTCCTCCACTGTTTCTTTTGGACTCGCTCGCTGCATTGGCATTGTGGTTCCAGAAAAGGCATTCATTCTTTCCTTTTCCTTTTCAACCACACAGAGTAATTTCAAACGTACAGCAAACGTGCAAGAACAATACAAGGAACACTCTTATTCACTTAACCCAATTCATCTATGTCAACATTTTTAAAAAATCATTTAATCCCAAAGAAAAGGTCAGACCTGTGGTGTCCCTCCTCAAAACAGTGTTTCAATCCCTTCTGTCACCATCCAACGTCCCCTCACTGTCCCCTCCTACACACAGCAGTCAGGGCATATTGGAGATGAGGGGCTCCCTCTGCCCTCACCTCCGTGTGGGAGCCCACGCCCAGCCACCCCTGTAAGGGACAAGAAACCATGTCTACTGTGGTATCACCAAGAGGGTGGGGGGGAGGAGGAGGAGGCCACAGTTGGAGGCGCAGGAGGCTGCCATACCCTGGCTTCTACTCCAAGGAGGAGCCTCCAGTGGGTCTGAGCTGCATTTGGCGAAGCCACCTGCCCTCCGGTGGCTCAGTTGACCCTCTCCGCCAAGGGGGGAGAGTGATATTTACACACACTGCCCCATGGAATGCCAAGAGCCTTAATTAATGTTTGCACCGGACGTTGAGACCTTTGATGAAAGGAAAACATAAAAGTGCATAGTGTTATTACTGAAATAGTCATTTGGGTGGCTTGCCATGGTCAAGCCCTACCGCCTAAATCATGACACATGCCTCCTCTCTGTGGCACCGTGATTCAGAGCCAGAAGCAAAAAGTGCCCTGTCCGTGAGCCCAAGTGGCACGTGCCCAAGGGGGGCAAGCACTGCTGAGAGGAGGTTTCCACTCAGCTCCCAGCCCACGCGCTGCCACCCAGTCTCCCTTCCAAATAATATTCCACTTGGAGAGCTCCTTCCCTCTTCCTACCCTGGTCCCTCCACATCCCCGAATGGGGGTCTTCGCCTGCATTTCTATAGAACCTGCACGAATAAGAATGTGCCCTCTTTACATTCTTCCCTGTCTTTCGAATCCTAACATTCAGCCACTCTATGCCACACCCTGTGCTGGGAGCTGCGGACAACACAGGGATGAATCAGATACATTTCTTGCCCATAAAGAGCTGACTCTCGGTGGGGAGGGAGGAAGAATTTACACTGATGAACACCTACTGTGAGCCGAGAGCTCACTGGTCCCTTCTTCCATTTACGCATTACCTCATCAAGTAACAGAAACTACACCAAGTTTCTCAGCCTCAGCACTATTGACATTTGAGGTCAGAGAAGTTTTTATTGTGAGGAGCTGGCCTGTGTATTGTAAGATGCTTAGAGCACCCCTGGTCTCTACCCACCAGATACCAGTAGCATCCTTCCCAAGTTGTAACAACCAAAAATATCTACACATTGCCAAATGTCCCCTAGGGGATCAAAACACACACACACACACACACACACACACACACACACACACACACACACACACGGTTAGGACTACTGGTCTACCAGATAATCCTGTGTCCTGTGAGTGGGAGTAATTGCCCCTAATTTACACATAGGAAAACAGGCCTAGGGCAGTTAACTGCTATAGATAGAAGTGAGGCTGTGCTGATTAAGGATTATGAGATAACTCAGGGAATGAGGTTACTGGTAGAACCTTCCTCAGCGTCAGGTTGATAAATGTTGATGCATTTGAAGGGATGAGGCTTGAGTTTCATGTACAAGGTGGCCTCTAAAGATGAGTGGGACCTGGAGATGTGGGGGTGTGAGTTAAGGAAAATCAAATCAGAGCAAGAAAGAGAAAGAGCTCTGGACCAAAGACTGAGTTTGGCTGGAGCCCAGGTGAGTGGCAGGCTTCATTGGGGAGGTCTGAGACATCTCCCTAAGGAGTGCAATATCCCTGTGCAGGCAATAGGGAGCCAGCGAAGGTTTTAGAGGAGAGGACAGGCACAATGAGAGCCACACTGCAGGAAGTGTAGTATGGCAGGGTTTCCAGGTTTCATGGGACGGGTGACCCTTGGGCATACAGTTTTCAAAGCACTCCTAACATCCCCCTTTTTCCTCATGATAGGATGTGGGGTTCAATACCATAACAGGCCATGCAGGAAGGACCATTTTCCAAGACTGAGAGTGGCTGTAGGGTTCCAGCTATAGGACCTCTGGGTTTTAGTCCAATGAGACCCCCTCTTTCATAAAGAAAGATTTTCTCTCCTACAGAGCAAATAAAATGGCCCCAGCCAGCCCCCAGAAGTGTGGGTCTATTATTGGTGAAAGTAAACATCTGATTCACCACCCGCAGGCCCTGAAAACCTCAGGGCTCACTTCCCAGTCCCCCTGGGAGAACCAGAAGAGCCAAGGTTGCCTCAGGGCTTCAGAGAACTCCAATCCTTCCCACCCACACATGCTTCTCTGGTCTAGTTAATAAGCATCGAATCCGGGGAATCGGAAGTCATGTGATCTAGCCTCCCCATGAAGGAGGAAATCCCTCCATGGCACCCTGGAGAGATGAGTTACGACCCTGCTAGGCCCACTTTAGGGATGAGGTGGACAGTACCACACAATGAGGTGCCCCTGGTATATTGGCAGAATAAAAAAGATGGAGAACACCCAGGGTCGACAAGGATGCCAGTGATCTTATTGATGGAAACATAAATTGCTAGAGCCGTAGTTATCAAAATTCAAAATGTGTAAACCCATTCACCTGGGTCAGTGCCAATAGCCAGACATGATTACGTGTGTGTTTACAAAGTTGTATGTTCAAGAAAGCTCAGTACAACATTGTTTGCAATAATAGATCATTGCAAATAATGCAAATGTTCGTCCATAAGACAATGAGTCCATACATTGGGAAAATCCATACCTAGTAGCCAATTTGAAAAGAAAGCATACATCTTTATTTACTGAGGAAGAAAAATATATCCACTGTATTAAGCAAGTTAATATACAGAGCGGGGCAAAAGTAGGTTTACAGTTGTTAGTGAGTGAAACACAGTTTATTCTTGTATTTAGAATTTATTAATTGCTGTATTATTTTTCATAAGAACAACTGTAAATCTACTTTTGCCCCATCCTGTATATATAACACAATTGCATTTATTGATTTTTTTTTGGGGGGGGGACCATAAATTTGTAACTTCTCAGTTTTATTTCAACATATGGGAAACATAATGAAGAAAAAAATCTCACTCTTTATTGATCATAATCACATAAAAAGCCAGAAGATGGTACAAAACATCAGTCTTCCCATCAAATGATCTTTCGGTGCCCAAGGAGTTGGCTGCAGGTGGGCATCTAGGGCTCTTCTGTCTATCTGTGCCCCCTCTTCTCTCCTTCCCCAGATCACCTGCTCTGCTCTCACCTGTTGCTTGCCTCACAGTGGCCGGCCATCCTGGACAGAGAGAAGGCCATGGGGCCCCCAAGCTCCCAATGGACAGTCATGGTCCCAGCTCACTCCCACTGTCTGGCTGTTCTCTGAAGGAGGAATTGTAGGTTGTTCCTCAGAGCAGTGAGTCTCAAAGACCAACAGGCATCCCTTGTGCTCAAGTGGACAGCCTCTCATAGCAGGACTGAAGGAGTACACCACCCAGGTCTCTGTCAAAACCTTTCCCAACACAGGTGAGGAGGAACAAAACAGAACTGTGCAGGTGGGGGAAATTTTATCCAGCTACATATCTATATGGATGTGCAAGGAATGTGTTCACACACACACATAACACGTGTATGTTGGTATTCATACACACATGTATGTATATATATAAGCATATGTGCATGTGTAGACACATACATATGTATATACACAAAGGTATGTATATATGCATACACATATATACACACATACATATCTTTGTCTATATCTGTATAGCAATATTTAGAAAAGAGTGTGAAAGGATACACTCCAAACTGCTATAATAGTGGGGGGAGGGAACAGTGATGAATGAGTATTTTTTATAACTATGTGTTGTTTATGTTCCATTTAAATAAAAATTAGATGCATTCCTGCATCTAATTGACAATTAGCACAACCATTTCAAAGACAAAAAACAAAGTTCTACTTTTTTAAATGTTTCTTTTTCTGAGACTGAAACTGCCTCCCTGGAGCCTACACCAAGTAGTTCCCTTCCCCACTGCAGGCCCCATGGTACCTCACCCCAGCCCCTCAGACGTTTGGGACCCACAATCAGGCTCACCCCATTCCAAAGGCTCCTCCTCTCCCACACCATCGGACACACCACACTGTCCCTTCCCCCGACCATCCTGGTTGCTCACTATGGAGCCCAGCATCCACTCAGCAAACTGATTGCTCATTAACTGGCAGGCCCTTAATTTACAGAAGCAAATTCATTCTGAGGGGGGTTCAAACCATGAACAGTCATATTCAACTGTAAGGCACATATGGGATGGAGCCACACAAGAGAGCCACCGAGCCTGCCTGGGCTGTGGGAAGAAGGGCTTCTCCAAGGAGGTAACCCTCAGACTAAGCCTGGTAAGATGAGCAGGTGTTGGGCAACCTGGAAAGAACAAATGACATTTGCAAAGGTTCAAAGGCATGAAAGACCATGGCACGTTCAGCATGTGGCAAATAGGTCAAGGAAACCAGAGAGCAGGGTGCACATGAGAGCTCGGTAGAAACATTATCCTGGGGAGAAAACAAGAGGCGATGTAGGAAAGGTGGCACCAATTGGGACCCATTCTGTAGGCCATGGGGGGCAGGGGGGGCACCAAAGGATTTAGCCGGGGACAGATGTGGTCAGATTGGTGCAGGGCAGTGGATTTCAAATAGTGATTATGTTGCCTCGCTCCTGGGGAAATTTGACAATGTCTGGAGACATTTTTGGTTGTAACAACTTGGAGAATGCAAGTGGCATCGAGTGAGTATAGGCCAGAGATGCTGCTGAACACCCTCCAGCATATAGGACAGCCGCTCACAGCCAAGAGTTATCAGGGCTGAGATGTCAGTAGTGTTGAGGTCGAGAAACGCTGGTAGAGAGAAGATGGGTAATTTGGGCAGCACTATAGAGGATGGGTTCAGGGCAGGGGGAGGGGGAAGAATTGGAAGGGGAGTGATGGGGACAGGAAGACCTAATAAAAAATTCTAGTGACATCTCAGATGGAGATGCTGAAAACCCGAGCTAAGACAGGGCCGTGAGAATGGAGAGAGGGGACTAATAAAGAGGTAACATAAAAAGTGAAATTCATAAAACATGGTGATGGATTGGTTATGGTGGTAAGTGGGATAATACAGTAGGGCTGTTATGACATGGATTAGGCCACCATAACAAAGTGAGCCGAAAATAGCAAGAGCTTAAACAAGGCAGATGTTTGTTCTCATCTAGGGCGGGGATGGTACCCTGACTGTATCAGGGACCGACACCCCATCGCTCTTCTCACTCTGACATCCTAAATCCATGGTTGTCATCTTATGGTCAAATGGCTTCTTCAGCTTCTGCCTTCATATTTCTATTCCAGCCCAAGGAAAAGAAGGAAGCAGGAATTGAAGGGCTCAGTTCTTCCATGTGAAGGCATGACCTAGAAGCTATCGCATCACTTCTGTGCACATTTCATTGGCCAGGACTTAGTCATGTGGCTGCTCCTACTAGTAAGTACCTGCAAAGGAAATGTAGTCTTGAGCTGAGCTCCATGTACAACATTAAAAGTCTTATAACTATGGGAGTAGGGCAAGTAGCCATGGGGGTGGGCGGGACTATTAAGAGTCCAGTGATGAAAGAGGGAAATTCATGAAGGGAAATGAGTTTTTTGGCATGATAACCAAGTGGATGGTGGATACGATTAAGAGGGCTAGAGAACAAGGTGGCAGACTCATTTTGAACCGGCTGCATTTAAGCCCTGTGAGACTACAATGCAGACTTCAGACTGAGTCTGAAATTAGATCTGAGCTCAGGGGATGCTTCTGGGTGGGGGTAGGGGTCTAAGCAGCCATAGAGAAGAGGAGATAGTCCAGAAATGGGGCTTAATCTGGGGTCGACAAACCGCAGCTGTTAAAGCAGGCTCTCTATACCTAAAGGACTGAGAGAGATCAGCCTATGAATGTCCCAAAGTTGCATGTCAAAATGTGCTGAGTGGAAATGTGCTGTGCATGTGCCTTTGTCTGGGGAGACAGCTCAAGACTGTTACCAGATTCTCTGGGTGTGGAGTGAAGTAAGAAGAGGGCCCACCCCACAAAGTTACTGAGACAGGCAGAGCAAGAGGAGTCAACTGAAGGAACCAAGAAGAGCAATGAGGAGGGTATAGGAGCAGCAGGATGGGGAGTTTGTAGAGGGGGGAGGGCAGAGATTTAAGAAGAATGTGCTGGCCTGTGGATGAGGCCCATAGGGCATTGGAAAACCCATGGCAAGGGCAAGGTCAGTTGTGTGAGGGGTGACAGTGGGGGGGAGTAGAAGGAGCAGGTGCAGAAGGTAACCTGGAATGGCATGGGGCTTTTAGGGTGATAGGATTAAATATGTCTATAAGTTGAGTGGAATTGTTCAGTGGAGATGGAGGGATTGAGATGAGCAGAGATAGATCAAAAGGGCTTAGGCTTCTGGAGTGGTTTCCAAATCCCAGCTCTGCCATCGCTGGCTGAGACTTCAGAAAATTAATCCACCTGTCTGAGCCTCCTTATCCCCATGTGTGAACTCAGATAATAACCTGCCTCGTGTGGATGATGAAAGGCATAGAAGAAAATCATGTATGACATGCCCATCTCAGGTCCTGACCACTGCAGATGCTCAGTGAGTGGGAGTGCCCTTCTCCCTCCCCCGCCTCCCTTCTCACAGGATGGTTTCTTGCAGGAAAAGAACAGTCTTAGAGGAAATGACTTTATAATCCTCCTACTCATTGAGCAGAATTTGGTCTATTTAAAGTAGTGCATACCATCCTCACATGAGAAGAATGAAGCCAGAAACACTAAAAATATATAAAAATAATAATCATGGGACAAACAAGCAGATAGTCACCTTCTTAAAATCCCCAGGGACAGCTCCCAGACTCATGTCCATTCACACCTGGTTATTAGTGGTGTTTCTCCTAAGACAGGTGTCATGGGATTGCTCTTCGTGCCCGCGTTCTGTGCCTGATGATGATGTGTTTAGAGTCAGGAGTGTTCCAAGGAAGCTGTTTGGTCGGAGGTTGTCAAGCCTGGGAGCGGTGGGTGGAGGAGAGAGGATTTCACACGTGAAAAAGCAATCCTCAAACAAACAACTCTATTAAAACACAGGCAAAAGACTTGAGTAGACATTTCTCTAAGGAAGAATATACAAATGGCCAATAAGCATATAAAAAGATGCCTAACATCACTAGTCATCAGATAAATGCAAATAAAAAAACACTATAAGATACCCCTTCATACCCATTAAGATAGCTCCTATTCAAAAAGTAGAAAATAATAAGTGTTGAAAAGGATGTGGGGGCATTGGAGTCCTTGTGCTGGTGTGAGTGTAACATGGCACAGCTGCTGTAAAAACCAGCAAGGTGTTTCCTCAAAAACATTAAATGCAGAGATCAACCAAAGGACTTGTATGCATGCATATAAGCCTAACCAATGGACACAGACACCAGGGGGTGAGTGCATGAGGGGGGCAATGAGGGGATAAGGACACATATGTAATACCTTAATCAATAAAGAAATAAATAAAATAAATAAATAAAGAATTAACATATGATCCAGCAATTCTACTTCTGGATATATACCCAAAAGAATTGGAAACAAGTTCTCAAAGAGATATTTGTATGCCCATGTTCATAGCAGCATTATTCACAATAGCCAAAGCAACCCAAGTTTCTATTGACAGATGGATAAACAAAATGAGGAAGGTACATAGGAATGTTATTCAGCCTTAAAAAGAAAGGAGGTTCTGACACATGCTGCAATGTGGATGAACCTTGAGGACAATATGATAAATAAGCCAGTCACAAAAGGACTAATACTTCAGGACTCCACTGATATGAGATACCGAAAGAATTCAAATTCACAGAGACAGAAAGTAGAATTTGCTGGAGGCTGTGGGGAGGACGAATGGGAAGTTAATGCTTAATGTTTGGGACAATGAAAAAGTTCTGGAGATGGGTCCGGATGATGGTTGCACAACAATATAAATATACTTAATGCCAGTGAACTTTACATTTTAAAACAGTTAAAATGGTCAATTTTATGTTATGTATATTTTCCCACAAAAAAAGCAATCCTCGCATTATGTTATAATGGAGAATTGAGGACCATTATTTAACTGGTGAAATGTTGTTCTATGAAATTAGAAATTAGGCCTTTCTGAAAACATTGTCAAAAATAAAGAACACAGGAACCCATTCTGAGCGAGCTGGTCCCGGTCCACCTGGGTGTGGACAGGCTGTTGAGCCCATCTGCCCCCCCCCCCCTCCCGCATTCTGCGCTGAACTCAGCTCACCCTCGGTCCGCAGGCGTGCCTGAGCTTTGAAGGAGGGCTGGCCTGTCTGGTTGACAGGAATATGAGCCATTTTCCCCTCCTCTATAATTTTGTCTTTTATATAGTTTCCACCTTTTCTGTAATTGACTTGACTTGATGAGTTTACAATGAAGAAAACATTCCTTAAATTCTCTATAATTTAAAGATCTCATCCTCCACTCTGGGCCCTGGGAGCCAAAGCTCAATTTCTCAAGAGAGACCTCCACTGCCCAGGATTGGCCCCCAGTGAAATCTCTTTCTCAGGTGAGTCATGCTGGTGGATCAGATGGATGGGCTAGGTTCACAGTCTACATGAACAAACCTTCCAGCACACCTGGACATGTGCTGAGCACCAGGCAGACACTCTGCTGGGAGTCTGCAGAGACAACTTGGGATGACCTTCAGCCCCCACCCTCAGGGGTCAGTCTTAGGGGACTGAGATGAATAAACAACTAACTTAAAGCACCCCACACTAACACCAGTCTTGACCTCATGCAAGCAATGTGTCCTAAAGGGACAGAAGAGGGAAAGGCTTGTCTGGCCGGGAGAGATCACAGGAAGCAAGGTGGGATGATGCAGGGCTTTGGGGTATGAGAGGGATTGTGAAAGGTTTTAAAGGGGTGGGTGAGTTTTACAGGCCAAGGCCATGGGTGAGCAAAGACTCACAGGCAAGAATGGGTGCTGTGTTAGGGGAAGTGAACTATGAAGTTCTTGTCTGCCAGGCTTAGAAATTTGGACTTTTTTTTCATAAGTGACTGAGAACCAAGAATGGTGGTCTGTAGGGAGCAGCTATAGGGTTAAGCCTCGGACTGACCTGTGGCAGGGCCACAAACAAGTCCCAGCTTGGAGGGCAGAGCCCTCTTAACATAATTAAGCTTAACCTTAAGCCCTCCCTAGTTCCTTCCTAGTTAGCTAATGGGCTGTGGGAAGATGCAGCAAGTGCTGCCAAAACACGTGAAACTCACAAGAACATTGTAACTATGTTGACCACTACCCTTGTTTTTCTCTGACTGTAAAATAAAGCCTCAGCTTGCCGGCTGGATCTTTTTCTGTGTCCTCATCCAGGCATGGGAGATCCACCGAGCCCAGCAATATTCTCTTGTCTGTCTTTTCTTTAATCCTTCACCACCCCTCCTCAGGCTCACTGAACCCTTGGCTGTGCTGGCACGGCACAGTGGTCATTATTTATTTTTTCATTTGTTTTATCAAGAGACCAGTCTGCCTGGATCTAATGACTTCAGGTCTACTTTCTCCTTCCACCAGCCTCAAGGACAGCCTGAGACTAATTCAGGTAAGCTTGACCGATGTCTATTTAAAAATCTTTCTTCAAAGAATCCATCCATCTCTTTTCCTCAAAGGGATTTAGTTTTTGCAAGTAGACAGTTAACAACTGGGGGTGGGTAAGGAGACAGGGCTGGTTTCAGGAAGAGGAAAGGAAAAGTCCTCTTTGGCCTAAAGCAATTTATTCGAGTTACATTTAATTGTACATTTTAATATGAGACTTCCAAATTTTATGCCACAATAAAACAGAGCAACCTTTGAAATGATTAAACTAGCAACGTCGTAGTCCTCATGGCCAGAGCAGCTTCCAGCGCGTCTCCGCACCTAATTAAAGGTCAGAGATGGGTGCTGCAAGAGCTGCTGTGTTTTTCTTAATTATTACGTGAATGAACAGGTCTGTTTTGAATGCCCTACATGACTGAAGGTTGCAAAGAACTCTACACAGGGGCACGTGGACTCCATCCAGGGAGCGCCATGCTTCCCCTGCTCCCCACGTCGAGAAACCTGTCTTGCACATCACTCCTTCTATAAACTCCTCAGTCTGCAACCCCAAAAGGAACAGGGAAGTGCTGTTATCTAGGTAAACAGGTTTAAGAACACATGGAAGGCTCGGAGCCCAGAAAATGGACCTGCGCCAGTCAGTTCCTCCTTTGGGTATCAGTGTTTTCATCCATAAAGTGGGAACATTACATGAGGTAACTTTTCACGAAGGAACAGGGAAGTGCTGTTATCTAGGTAAACAGGTTCAAGAACACATGGAAGGCTCCTTATGTCATCTGATAAAGGGGAAGAAAGGAAGGCAGGAGTAGAGGGAGGGAGGCAGACAGGCAAAATATGTTCCCACTTCATATTGGCATCCACCTTGACTAGTTTCAGACCGTTGGGCAGTAGGAGGACAGGGATGGGAAAAGACCCTAGACCTCATCTAGTTTAAATCTATCCTTTTCTTGAAAAGGAAACTGAATTCCAGAAAAGTCTCAGTCAGAGGTTGGGACCAGTCTCAGTATTCTCTTAGTTTATGCTCTTCAGAAGAGCAAGACGTTACTTCTTATTCTCGTCAACCTTTACATAAGAAATAGGCAGATGCTCAGGTTCCACTGTCAGACCATCTCCTGAATCCCTGGAAGGACAGACCATCCTCTCTGGCCTTGTCCATTGCCCTACCGGCAACTTCAGGGAAAGGACTGAGCTGTGCTGCTGACCACAGGACTTTGAAGGCAGGATGCCATGAAAGTACTTGTTACAACTGGGAACTGGAGTGAAGGTGGGAATGAACAAGTGGTTAACAGTGCGGATGGAGACCCAGATGACAACTGATGAGGAGGAGAAAGCTGGTGTTAAGGCCCAATAAGGATGACCTGGGCTTCCCCCAGCCCCCGCCCCCTTGCTCTGCCCACCCATCCCACCCCTTCTGCACCACATTTCCTCACTGGGACAGTTGTGACCTCAGAACTGGTGACTCTGGGTAGATCAGCTTCCTGGCATGTCGGAGTGAGACAGGCTGAGACTCTCTTTGATGGATGGGAAGGTCCTTCAGTTACTTTTTGAACCTCTCCTAGGTAAGATTAAAGCTTCCCTTCAGGCACTCCCCAGACCTATGCCTCTGTGCCTGCACCAGTCAATGCCAGCCCAGGGCGGGAACCTGGAGAATGAAGAAATCCACTCTGGGCCTGCACCAATCAAATCTGGAGAATAAAGAAATCGCCCGGTCAGCATGGCTCAGTGGTTGAGCGTCAACCTGTGAACCAAGAGGTCATAGTTTGATTCCCGGTCAGGGCACATGCCTGGGTTGCGGGCTCGATCCCCATTGTGGAGCGTGTAGGAGGCAGCCGATCGGTGGTTCTCTCTCATCATTGATGTTTCTATCTCTCTCTCCCTGTGCCTTCCTCTCTGAAATCAATTTAAAAAAAGAAAGAGCCCTGGCCAGTTTTGCTCAGTGGATAGAGCGTCAGCCTGCAGACTCAAGAGTCCCAGATTCGATTCCGATCAAGGGCATGTACCTTGGTTGCGGGCACATCCCCAGTGGGGAGTGTGCAGGAGGCGGCTGATCGATGTTTCTCTCTTATCGATGTTTCTAACTCTCTATCCCTCTCCCTTCCTCTCTGTAAAAAAATCAATAAAATATATTTTAAAAAGAAAGAAAGAAAGAAA
The DNA here is from genome assembly GCF_000412655.1 of Myotis brandtii. Lineage (NCBI taxonomy): Eukaryota > Metazoa > Chordata > Mammalia > Chiroptera > Vespertilionidae > Myotis > Myotis brandtii. The sequence goes on along the minus strand of NW_005365371.1, from coordinate 6,104,838 downwards.
GAAAGAAAGAAAGAAAGAAAGAAAGAAAGAAAGAAAGAAAGAAAAAGAAAGAAAGAAAGAAAGTTGT
>NW_005365371.1:6073578-6104723 GCF_000412655.1 Myotis brandtii | reverse complement strand
CTCTGCTTGTCTGCTCTCTGGACATCTCTCTCTCTCTCTCTCTCTCTCTCTCTCTCTCTCTCTCATTTCCCTTCTTCTTGTTTTCAGTAAATGTCCTTTGAATCTGTTTCTCCTCCTCTCTTGGTTTCTATCATGAGTAGGAGCAAGAACCCCCTTGCCAGTGACAAAACTGTGTTTCCATTCATCCACCTCCATCTATCTGTGTATTTATTTTTAATATATTTTTATTTATTTCAGAGAGGAAGAGAGCTATAGAAACATCAATGATGAGAGAGAATCATTGATGGGCTGCCTCCTGCATGCCCCCTACTGGGGATCGAGCTCGCAACCCGGGCATGAGCCCTTGACCGGAATCGACCTGGGACCCTTCAGTCCGCAGTCTGACGCTCTATTCACTGAGCCAAACCAGCTAGGTCTGTATATTTGTTTTTAACACTCCTTGTTCCAGAAAGGATTTGAGGTAACTCAAATAAAATGTAACAAAATAACATAAGTTAAAAGTAAGAAGGAAAGAAGGAAGAAAAACAAAAGTGAAAGACTAAGAAATCCAGGAGTGAAACTAAAAGTGAACACCCCAAAATCCATTTTGTGATAACTCATTCAGCTGCACACATAGGATTCGTGTACTTTTCTGTATGGGTCTATGGATGGCAATTTAAACATCCTTTTTTTTGTTGTTGTTTAAAAAAGGGGTAGACTAGACTGGCATGCAGTTTCACCCTACTCTTCTCCCTTCTCTCCACCTGCGGCCATGGGGCCCACGGCCACAGGCCACAGGCCACAGATGATGGACTGGAAGAGGGGACAGACCAGAGACATTGCTGATGCTATGGAGTCACTGGACCGCCCCTGGACGGTCCACCCCTGTGCTCCCTGGCATGTGAGCTCAGCCATCCCCTATTGGCTAGACCAGTGTTGTCAGTGATTCTGTTACATGTGTCAACTGCAATCCTGATGCAGAAGGCAACTGAAGCCAAGGCCTTCATGAAATCCTAGGCAGCAAGCAGTGGCTGACTGAGAAGGGAGGAGGCCGTGGTCTTGGGGAGGGGGGTGTCTCTCAGCATGTAATGGCTGAGGAGAGGAGGCCAAGCCTGCAGGGGAAACTAAGGTGAGACAAACAGAGAGGTAGGAAGGGGGATGGGGGGGGCGCGTTGCCAGAGTGGGCCTTACATTTGCCTCGAAACTTTCCTGCAGGCCATGAGAAAAAGGAAACCAAGTCTGCTTATACCACCAGGTATGAAGACCAGTGACTGAGGAGGAGTTTAATAACCCGGGACATGGACCAGATGAGCATTTCTTCTTTGTACAGTGGACAGTTTGTCCCTTGGTCCAAACAAGTATCAAGCATCCTACCAGCCGTGGGAGCCAGGAGCTCTGAGTGGTTGTTTCTCACCACATCCCTCCATGTGAGGCTACAGGGAGCAGCGCATGCGCCACCGGTCTCTCTGCAGCACCTCTCTCTGAGTGTTGTTCCGCTCACCTGAGCTTTTCAACAACATCAGTGGTCATGAGGCCAACCCTGCTCTCTCCACCCAGTCTCTCCAGAAAACACAGACCCAGCCACGCTGGAGGTGGCCTCTTATGCAATCAAGTTGCCTAAAAAGGGAGAGGCTCTCGATGCCCAACAAAAGAACCACCTGGTAATCTAAGCAAAAACAGGAATTCATCCGGGAGAAAGGAAGATGCAGAAATTGGGTTTCAGCTGGGCATTTCAGTGACATCCTATAACTCAACCTATAAACCAAGCCCACAAGGCTGGGCTCTGAGTAAGAAGCTAGCACTGTCGGGAAGATGACATGCTTGGGAAGCTGTGTCACCCATGATGGGATGGGTCCCTGTGAATCAGCCCCACTTCCACCGCAGGCACCTTCTCAACAGGGGAGGCCCTGGGGAGAGGCAGGCCAAGCAAGGATCTCCATTGCCCCACTGGCTCCCTCATCCAAGCACTGAGCTGCCCAGAACTCTGGTCTTCCTGCTGCCTCAGCCTTGGTGACAACTCAAGGGCTGTGTGGTCCAGGAGCCCCAGCAAGGTGGAAAAGATCCTTGAGTTCACAGGATGTCTGTGGCATTGAAATGAATCTTCAGTTTCCTTCAGACTTGACAGTTGAGGGAACTGCGTCCAGAGAAGAGGAGAACTCACCCAAGGTCTGGGAGTGAGGGGCACAGCCAGGTCAGGAGTCCGCATTCTCCCCCTCCCCCATCCCTTCCTCTTTCTCTGTCTCTTCTCTCCTCCCCCCTCTCTCCTTCTCCCATCATAAAGCACCTGAACTCAACACATCTGACCCCAGGTACAATAGCACCTGCTGACTTGACGTGCCTCCCAGATGCTCTGAGGGAGAGACGATGGGTGGACCTTCCGGATATAGTAATTCCTTCCATAAAGCTCTGCAAGTCACAGAGCACTTTCTCGCCCATGTCTCATCACGGTTGTCACAATAACACTTTTTTGCAGCCATCTGGGGGCCAAATAACCCAGGGACTTCTTGCTGTTGCACTAGGAAAAGTGAGATTCCATGCTTGGTGCCAGAAGGTGAGCTTTCTCTCTGTGGGCAGGGACTGGGCAGCAGGGAGCTGCTGAGGAGCAAGAGGCAGTGTTCCCAGTTAGCCAGGAGCCGTGGGCCCAGCCAGAGCATGGACCTCACCAGGGTTCCCTCCAACCAGGAGTCATGAGAACAACCAGCCAAAATGTGTTTCTGCAAAGCATGGTGCAGGCAGTAAGCACACACACTGAAAGCAGAAGAGTTGTTGTTGGAAAGGCTGGTTTTACCGGTGTCTGTGTTTGGGATGTAGACTGACCCAGGGCAGGGTCGATTAATCACAGACCCTGTGAGGGAGGGTGGATCTTAAAGAGTATGCAAAAGCTTCACACCTGTTGCCATCAGACACTGGAATTCCTTCCCTCTTGGGGTTGTTGGCTGCAGCAGAAACTCCTGCAGAGACACAGCTCATGGCCCCGCAAGGCTGACCACTCCAACCCTGGACGGCACCAACCAAGTTCTTCCCTGGGCTCAGCCAAAATCTCCTCCCCTGCTCACCCTGTGTTTCCTACCTGTTGGTCTTCATTCTGTCTCTCAAAAACCACAGGAAACACATCTCTTCCTCTTCCCCATATCAACCCTGCTTCAACACAGTGACCAACACCCCCAAATCCCATCTGTTCCTGGCTGAGCACCCCTGCCTCTCAGCCAGGTGCATGTGACTTCACCCAGCTCCCCTCCCACCTCCCTCCTAGTTATCTTCTACTACACTCTCTCCACTTGATTAATTGTGGCTCCCCTGGATTGGACATTTCAAATCCCTTCCTAGAGACCCGAGGACGCGTTTTATCCACATGCCCTTCTCTCTCGTTAGCCAGTGATTGGACTCATGGATCCAAGCTTCAGATGGGAAGGTCAGTCACATTCATTCAGAGAGCAAAGTTATGGGTCCCTGTGCCCATAATTAAATATGTGTGGCAAATGCTGACATTCCAAAACCTTAATAAGGAAGAACAGCCCAGCGCTTCATCCCCAGCGGGGCGGGGGGGGAGGGCATGCAAGAGGCAGCCAATCAATGGTTCTCTCTCATCATTGATATTTCTATCTCTCCCTTCCTCTCTGAAATCAATAAAAATATTTTTTTTAAAAATAAGAGCACTTAAGGGCAATGGGGTCACAGGTGAAATTCCCCAATAGTGCAGCATGTGTTGAAGTTAACCTCTGTCAGGTCTCACTCTGAAGGCCTGCTTATATGTTATATATTCATTCAAGTGAGCACTAACTCTGTCTACTGTGCCCTGCAATGCTATGGTAGAAAAACTACTTAATACATAGCTTTGACCCCAAGGAGCCCAGTACATATAAAACTACAGTACAATGTGCTAGATGCTATAACTGAGGCATGGAAATGGGACAGAGAAAAACAAAAATAAAAACAAACAACAACAAAATGAACAACAACAAAAGAAATGGGACCAGTTAGTTTCCTATTGCTGCTGTAACAAGTTACCACAAACCACAATGGGTCTCTCTGGCTAAAACCCGTGTCAGCAGGGGTGGGTTCCTTCTGGGGGCTCCAGGAGAGGATGCCTTGCCTTGCCTTTTCCAGCTTCTAGAGACAGCTTAATCCCTTGGCCACCATCAACACTGGTGTATCTTCAGATCTCTCCCATCTCCTGCCTCTTTCTCTCACTTTGGAAGACTCTGGTGATTACATTGGGTTTGCCAGGATAATCCAGGATAATCTTCCCATCTCAAGGTTCTTAACCTAATCACTTCTGCAAAATTCTTCTTGCCCTGAAAGATAACATCTACACTAATAAAAGAGAAAGATGCAAATTGACCATACCTTTGCGATGCCCATCAGCCAATCAGGAGTGAGTGTGCAAATTAACCTAACAAAGATGGCGGCCAGGGGCGGGGCAGGATGCTTGTGTCATCACCATGGCAACGATGCAGGCATTCCACACCACCCCAGCCGCTCTGGGCCTCTGGACAGTGTGAGAAGGCAGAAAGGTGGCTCCTGGCTGGAGTGAAGGTGGAAAGGCGGCTCTGGCCGAAGCGAAGGTGGTGCCAAGGGAAGGAAGGCCCATTCTTGCATGAATCTTCCTGCATCGGGCCTCTAGTATTTACATATTCATAGTTCTGGGGATTAGGACAGGAATGGTTTTTGGTGGCCATTATTCTGCCTACCACAGGGAACAACTAACTGCCTGAGGGAAGAGGCATTACATTTGAATCCTTTAAGGCTTTGCAGGAGTTTGATGCAGAAACACCCTGGCAAGAAAGAGAAGAGATAATTTACCAGAAGAATTTACAAGGCATAGAGACAAAAAAGCATGGCTAGTTTTTGTTCTTTATTAATTATTTGCTTTCTTTTCTTTTCCAGAAAGAGCCAGTCTCTGCTTGATTTCCCCTAGGGTTGTGAAGCTCACTAGCTATGAAGGCTGCTTTCTTTCTGTTGACAGATATGAACAGAGAAGAACCTTCCTTAAATTGAACCCCAATGTTCTCATCATCACTGGAAATGTTATAGATCTCACAGTGCCCAGGAGTTTCTTTCATTGAGCCAGAAAGGAGTGCTGGGCTGTGGCAGGATTGTGGCCCATAGGGGTCTGATCCATTCAAGAGGTTCTCTGACGCTGGCCTTCAGATAGACTGTGAATGCCCCTGGGCAGATGTCCAGGCCAATAACTTATTAGAGCAATATATTCAGAAGACTGGACAGTCTGAAGAACGTCACTGATGCCACCTCCTCTACTTCTGTCCTACAAATCAACTGAAAAGGACTTGAATGAGGCTGAATTTGAACTTGAGCTTTGAGGGGGAAAAACTCAGCAATACTCATATTTTCCATTTCTCTTTGATGTCACTGTGAACATAAGTTCTGGGGGTTTGGAGTCAGGGCACAGGCCCAACTCTCTTCCCCTTGCCCAAGGCAAGCTGGGGTGTGGCAGGCCTCAGCTGGAGTCCCTGCCGTGGCATCGGGGAGAGCATGGGGGCTCTGTGCTGTGGGGCGGTGCAGGGATGACAGTGCCCGGGAGAGACTTGCAGAGAAGACACGCCCTGCATCCTCTGTTGACGCCCTTTGTTCCTGGGTCTCCTCTGTGCCAGGTGGCACTGCTCTAGGTTACACTCTGGGGTGTGGAGACAATGAGGTGAATGCCATCCTGCCCTTGTGGTGTGCCAACAAGGGTACCCTCACTGCTGACCAGGGCTTCAGTTCACAGCACACTTTTACAGGCATTATCATCTTGGATTCTTATAATCCAAGTGGTGAGGGTTAGGAAAATGGAATGCATGGTGCCAGCCACAGCCAGATGTGTAGTGAGGGTTGGTTGAATGGAGTAGCAGCTGGAACACAGAACCCTGCCAAGGGTTGGACTTGGAAGAGCAGTATCGGTGCTGGGGTAATAAAGCACCTGGAAGCATGGGCGGGGAGGTGGACGGGGTGGGGGAAGGTGTCACTGCCCCCCCCCCCCCCCCCCCCCCCCCGCCAGGCATCTCAGACTCCAGGACTCAGGATCCAGCCCCTGGAATGAATTAATGCTTGTCTCTTCATGATGTTGATGAAATCACCTTTATAACATTCCAGATGCCTAATGAGGGCGTGTACAGCAACTAGGCACGGAGTCCTGGAATCTCCCTGCCTTCGGCACGCCCTGGTAGTAATAGTGATCTTTAAAGCTGGGAAGCCCAGAGTGACTTCTCCCCAAAACTTCCTTAGTCATTTCCAGTCTCAACTGAAATTCAGAGCCCAACCTGCAGTGGTTTCAGAAAAATAAGCCAATTCCAACCTGAAGTGGGGTGGGGGGTGGGGAGGGTGGAGAAACCCAGAGTGCAGGAGGAACCCAGGACCCAGGACAAGGTAGACCCAATTTTGCCCAGAGGAAGTCAAAGAAACCTCCAGACTGGAAACTTGGACAACAGAAAGGAATGGACTTTCAGTTGTACGTGCAAATCATTTGTACCCAGTTGTTGTCTCTCCCTCCCTGAATCCCACTTAGATGGCAGTAAAGGAATTGAAATGGTATAAACCCACAACATCACAGGGAGGGGGAAGGAATTAGCAATGGACTGGAGATTTCAGCGAGTCTACGGAACAGAACAATGGCAGATAGGTGAAGAGGAGGAAGCCACAGGAGCAGACATCTCTTTTTTTTAAATAAAGCCCCAAAGAGGCTTGAAAATTCATGACACTAGGTACAGTGTAGGACAGGTCTGAGATCCCGGAGTAAAAAACCAGGTATATGGAACAGTTGTCTCTGCTTTGTTTCCCTAGGAAAACAAATAAACAAAAAAAACAAACAAACAAGTTATTTAAAGAAATTTCAAGGTCCTGGAAAAAACAACCTTCCACAAACATTCTGACATGTAGAGGTTCCCAGTAAATACTCAGCTTGCTACCCTGGAATCTTAACATGAAACCTGCCAGTCAACAACTATTGCCCTTGAGCGCAAAGCTCCCAAAGTTGGTTATTTTTATTGCCTCACTTTTAAAATATGAACCAACAACAAAGGATTTAAGAGAAGTAAGCAAGCAAGCAACAATAACAAAATCCCAGAGAAAAACAGATACATAGCTCAGAAAGTAAGAGGGAACAAAAAATTTTAAACTCTACTATCCTAAGAAAAATCAAAAAAACTACAACTATAAAACAAGAATAAGAGTCTATAAAAAAAAAGAACAATCAAAGAATAGGGATTACTGAATTTTAAAATACAATTGCAGAAATTAAACATTTAATTAAACTGTTGGAAGATAGAGTTGAGAAATCTCCAGAAAGGAAAAAAAAAAAAAAGACTAAAAAGACAACAGAAAAGAGAAGATAAAAAGGATTACAGGAGAGGACAAAAAATTATCAAGGGAATAATGTAAGAGAATTTCATACAACTTAAGGACTCAAATCTCCAGAGGACTGTGGTGTCTCCAGCAGTATGAATGAAATAGAGCAATACATGGCCCATCGCATTGAAACCAGGACACCAAGGACACGGGAGAGATCTGAAAGGCTTTTCCCCAACCCCCAAAAAGAGTCAACTATAAGTAATAACAAATTCTCAACAGCAGTCTTGGTGTGAGAAGATAATCTGAATGTAGAATTTATTCCCAGCTAAACTAGCAATCAAGTGTGAGAGGAGAAAAAAGAACAAAGAAAATTTTGGGCAAAGACTCAGAAACAAGGATGCCCTCTGTATTCCTTCTCCTAAGAAGATATAAAATGAAGGAATAAACTAGGAATTTAGGAAACAATGGAAGCAACTAAGAAAAGCCGTGAAGAGAAGCTCTAGGAAAAAACAGGCCCAGAGTGTTTTCTAGAAATTCTAGAAAAATGGAAGAAGGAAGTGCTTGAAAGGAGTTGTAATCACAGTGTACTACTTGACACTAAGTAAATAATATTTACAAAGGCACCAACTCCTTTTTATTATTTTCAAGATTTTTCAACAATCACCAAAATTTTAATTATGATAAGAGAATATAAAAGTCATCAATCTTGACAGAAATTGGGAGGTGGAAGGGAAAAGGAGAGATTGGGACAAATAGGAGCACTGATGTCTACTTACAGAGCAAGGTATTAATAGAGATCATCAATAGTTAATGGAACAAGGCATAAAGGTGAAATTTAAAGTTACAAATGTAATCATTAGAAGAACTACATATGGTGCTAGAACTTTAAGGTTGAATCACATGAAACTGTTGGGGTTTTTTATGTAAAAAATGGTTGAATATTAGAAATTTCATATGATTCAACCATCTATACTAATAAAAGCGTAATATGCTAATTAGACTGAACGACCTTCTGGATGTCCTTCCGGACAAAGCTGCAGTGGTGGAGGCCGAGGCAGAGGTGGTTAGGGGTGACCAGGCCTGCAGGGGAACAGTTAGGGGCAATCAGGCCAGCAGGGGAGCAGTTAGGGGGCAATCAGGCAGGCAGGCAGGCAGGTGAGCAATTAGGAGCCAGCGGTCCCAGATTGTGAGAGAGAGTTCCTCTAGATCAGCGGTTCTCAACCTGTGGGTCGCGACCCCTTTAAGGGTCGAATGACCCTTTCACGGGGGTCGCCTAAGACCATCGGAAAACACATATATAATTACATATTGTTTTTTGTGATTAGTCACTATGCTTTAATTATGTTCAATTTGTAACAATGAAAATACATCCTGCATATCAGATATTTACATTACGATTCATAACAGTAGCAAAATTACAGTTAAGAAGTAGCAACGAAAATAATTTTATGGGTGGGGGCCACCACAACATGAGGAACTGTATTAAAGGGTCACAGCATTAGGAAGGTTGAGAACCACTGGCCTATGGGATCAGTTGAACATCCCCTGAGGGGTCCCAGATTGGAGAGGGTGCAGACGGGGCTGAGGGACTCCCCCCCGACCCAGTGCATGAATTTCATGCACCGGGCCTCTAAAACATATATATATACACATACACACATATATGTGTGTATATATATATGTACACACACACACACATATATATATACAGAAATGCATAATACATCAATAAATTAAACTTACATACAAAAATTTTGAAAAACCAAGTTTTAAAAGGTCAAACCAAAAGTTAAATAACACCCTGGCTGTTGTGGCTCAGTAGGTTGGGCATCGTCCCGTGTACCAAAGGATTGCCAGTTTGATTCCTGGTCAGGGCACATGCCCAGGTTGTGGGCTCCATCCCCAGTGGAGTGGGGGGGCTTACAGGAGTCAGCCAATTGATATTGCACTCTCGCATTAATGTTTCTCTCGCTCTCTCCCTCTCCAAGATACAAAGATGGTTTGTGTTCACTGGGCAGTTAAAATAGTAAAATCCATCCTATGTTTAGAAATAGAAAAGAAAGATTGGATACTTTAAAATTGGTTAGAAAAAAAATATAATTCAGTATACATGTTTAAAAAAGATAACCACTGAAAGAATATCAATAACAAAAATAAAGTCCAGCACATATGAGAGAGTAATGCAAACTTACCAATCCACCAGAGGGCATGAAAGAAGGGGGGACATGGAAGCAAAGAAAGAAAATGAGAAATAGAAAACAAAAAATGCCCTAGCTGGTTTGGCTCAGTGGATAGACTGTCAGCCTGCAGACTGAAGGGTTCCAAGTTTGATTCCGGTCAAGGGCACATGCCCAGGTTGCAGACTCACTCCCCAATGTGAGGTGTGCGGGAGGCAGTCAATCAATGATTCTCTCTCATCATTTATGTGTCTATCTCTCTCTCCCTCTCCCTTCCTCTCTGAAATCAATAAAAACATATCAAAAAAAATAACTTTGTAGAAACAATACATCAGTAACCACTAAAATAAACATAAGCAGATCAATTCCAGTTATTAACAGAAAGATGTTATCTAAATAAAATTTAGAAAAATCCAACTTCATGCTGCCTACAAAAGACACACCTAAAATAAAACTAAAGAAAAAAGGTGACAATAAAGAATGGAAAAATATATACTATGTAGATACTAACCAAAAGAAAGCTGGTGTGGTTTCAAAATAAACACATAAAATAGACTTGAAAAAGAAAATATTATAGGATTAAAGACATACCTTAATATAAAAAACTTATATAACTACATTAAAAAACTTTTAAAAACTACATAAATAACTTTATAAAAGATTAGATTAACCAGAAATTTAAAATTTCTATGTAGCTCATTATAGATTAGATAGATATAGATATAGATATAGATATAGATATAGATATAGATATAGATATATACATAGATAGATATAAATTAATAGAAATATAATGGAAACTTAACAAATTCACAATCAATTTTTTTTTTTGTAATTAATCAACAAACCAAAAACTTAGTAAGTTTACAGAAGTCTTGAACAACACAATTAACAAGCTTTATCTGGTGGAGATATAATATCCTGAACACAATTTAAAAGAAATTTTTTTTCTCAGGCACATGGAGAACATTTCCCCAAATTGACTATGTACTAGGTCATAAAGCAAGTTTCAAAAATGTTCAAAGAATTGGGATCATACAGACCACAATTGAGTTAGAAACCAATAATAAAAAGATTAAAAACTTGGAATAAAAAGCACACTTCTAAGTACTTAGCTCAAACAAGAAATCATAATGGAAATGAGAAAATACAGAATTGGACAATAACAGAGAATTAACAGTAACAATAATGCCACAGTTTAAAACTATAACTGCTAATCAAACAGTATTTAGGGGAGATTTATATTCTAAAAATGAAGAAAGAATGAAAATTAATGGGCTGAGTATCCAACCTAAGGAGTCATGAGGAAATAACAACTAAATAGACTCAAAGAAAATAGAGGAAGGAAATAAAGATAAAAGCTGACAATAAATGAAATCAAGCATAATAGAGAGGTGAAACAAAACCCAAAGTTTGTTCTTGGTAAAAGCTAATAAAATTAAAAATATATATTGCAAGATTGACCAAGGAAAAAAGAAAATGGATATAAATAATACTAGAGATGAAAAAAGGGGGGACAATTATAGATACAGCAGAGATTTTAAAGCAAAATAGAAATAAAAATATGAGAAATGCTAGGCTAGAAATTTGAAAACTTAGAGATAAAAGAGAACAACTTCCTAATATATACATAATAGAACAAAAGTGAGGAAATAGAAAATTAAAGAGATCTACAACCACCGAAACAAATGAAATCAGTAGTTAAAAATAAGCCACGTGGCTTACACACACCGTGGTAGCCAGGCTCCCATGTGGCTCCCCGAGATCACCTCCTAGTATCCCCCTTCTCCCACAGTGAGTAGGGCTGACCTCAATAAATCAGTAGGAAACTGGAAATGATGAAATATGACTTCTGAGGCTAAATTGTAAAAGGCACTGTGACTGCTGCCCCATCTCTCTCTCTAAATCCTGGGGGGTGTCATGTCATGAAGACACTCAAACACCCCTATGAAGAGGTTCATTTGGCAAGGATCTGAGGCCTCCTGCCATTAGCCTGCTAAGAACTGACAACAACGATGTGAGATATTTTGGAAACATGCCCTCCAGCCCCTGTGAAGATGACTGTGGTCTCAGCCAACATTTTGATGATAACCCATGAAAGACCCTAAGCCAGAACCACCCAATTAAGCTGCTCCCAAATTCCTGACCCTCAGAAACTGTGAGATAATATATGTCATTGTTTTAAGCCACTGAGATTTGTGGCATTTGCTATGCAGCAATAAGTAATACAATAAACCAGGCCAAGATGGTTTTAGGAAAGAGTTCTATAATACATTCAAGGAACAGATAATCCCATGTTTTACAAACTGTCCAGAGCAGTTGTCCCCATCCGCTTTATGAGGCTGCATAATTCAGATGATACAGTCAAAATCAGTCAAATGTATTATTTATGAAAGATTCACAAGAGAATCTCACCAATGAATGGATAATAAAAGTTCTAAACAAAACATAAGTAAACTGAATCCAACAATGTATTTTTTTTAAATGCATAACCAGGCTCAGTTTGCTTCAGGAATGCAATAATGAATTTATTTTTCAAAATCTATGTTTTATTAACCACTTTAACACATTGAAGGAGAAAAACCTATATAAGCATCTTAATAGATGAAAAAATATTGATAAAATTGAACATCTACCCATGACTTAAAAAAATACTTACCAAACTAGTTAGAAATGTCACATTTGCCTGGCCAGTGTGGCTCAGCGGTTGAGCATCAACCCAGGAACCAAGAGATTGTCAATTGATCCTTAGTCAGGGCACATGCCTGGGATTGTGGGCTCGATCCCCAGTAGGGGAAGTGCAGGAGGCAGCCAATCTATGATGTTCCTCTCTCATCAATGTTTCTATCTCTCTATTTCTCTCCTTTCCTCTCTCTCTAAAAATCAATTTTAAAAAATCTATGTGCCTCCAATTAAAAAATTACCTTTATATAAAAAAGAAATGTCCCATTTATTGATGAAACCTTAGAGGCATTTTATTTGCAATCAGATGCTTTTAAGGATGCTCGTTATCACCATTTCTATTCAACATTATATTGGAAGTTTTAGCCAGTGCAGATAAGATTTTTTAAGATAGAAAGATAAATAAATAAAAGATATATGCTTTCAATAGGAAGAAACGAACTATTAGAATTATTGCCAGATATAAGATAAATATGTACTAGTAAAAATAATTCCATTTCTATATACCTGTAGTAAGCAATCAGAAAATGTAATTTAAAAAAGTGATAACATCTACAATAGCAACAAGAATTCAAAATAGGAGCAGACCTAGGAATAAACCTAACAATATTTGTGCAAGATTTTATGAAAGAATTCTGAAACCTCATTGAAAGATTAGAAAAGACCTAAAAAATTGGAAAGATGAACCATGTTTACAGTTTGTAGGTCTACAGGCCTCGTTGATGTCTTGGGAAAGCTGTCTATCTCTGACGTCAGCGGCTTCTCCTCCTCAAGAAGTCTTTGATCTCAGCTGTGGGAGGAGGCAAATGTCACCGACAGGGGCAGGCGTCTATTCGTGGTTATGCACCTGATAAGATCCCTTCCACTGACGTTGGGGAAAGTCTTAAATTTTCCAATGGACAAAATCTCCTGGTTGTAAGTCACGGTCCTCGAAGTCTTGTCTGCTGAGAGTGCACTGTGAAATGAATGTCACTAATGTAGCCGTTTATTAACCAGTCCCTGTAAGCTGGTGAATAAGTTCCTGATAATAATACAGAATGTTTCCTTTTAGTAAGGTTGCTTCATATGTCCTTCCATCCAGATGCATAGGACCCATGACTATTTAATGAGGAGATAAGCTATGTGTTTACCAAAAGAAGTAGATTTCAGGTTGAGGGGCACCATAAGGAGAGCTTTTGGCTAAGGGAAATTAAAAGCTTCTGAAAATTTGACTAGTTGAGCTTTAACTGTACCATTTGCATGTTCTACCAACCCAGAGAACTGGGGTGATAGGCATAATGAAAATACTGTAGAATAAGCCAAATACTGCAAATGGATTGCATTATTTGCCCAGTGATGAATCCCTCAGTTACTGTAACTCAGAGGGAATTCCCAATTGGGAGTTAATTTTTCCCAATAATAATTTACCTACTGTTAAGGCTGTTGCTTTCCTGCGAGGAAATGCCTCCACCCAGTGGAAAAAAAACAAACAAACATGCAAATCATAACTAGCACACGTTTGTATTTTGCGATGGAGGCATTTGGATACAATCCAATTACCAGACCTTAATGGATCTCGAGGAAGTGGGAAATGCCATTGGGACCCGCGAAATGAATTTTCAGAGTTATATTTGGACAGACAGACATCTGCTATACACTTTGTGAGCTACAGTAGAAGGTTCCCAGTAAATCATATTTTTAGGACCCCAAAAAGCTCATGCACATGATAAAGTACAGGTAATTGAGTCCCTAGAGATAACATTGGTTCCTGACTGGATCCAAGCCAGATCTGTTTCCCTGGGTCAAAATTTCCCCCTTTCTTGTTGCCATTCCTCTTTCCTTCTTCCGCAGCTGTCCACTGCAACTTAAAACAGGGCAGTCCAGAATTCCGAAAAAAAAAAAAAAACAACTCCACCAAGCTCACCCAGTGCAAAGCAAGGAGGCAGTGCAGCACAATAGGGAGAATTTCCTAAACAAGATTTTTTTTTAAAGCCCAACCGTAAAGTTATATTGCTACATTTGACTACATTAAAATGAAAGCTTCTGTTCCACAAAAGACAGGATGAGTAAAGTGAAATAAGAAGCTACAAACTGCCCTAGCTGGTTTGGCTCAGTGGATAGAGCGTCAGCCTGTGGACTGAAGGGTCCCAGGTTCGATTCTGGCCAGGGGCACATGCCTGGGCTGGCTCAACAGTGGATAGAGCGTCAGCCTGTGGACTGAAGGGTCCCAGGTTCGATTCTGGCCAGGGGCACATGCCTGGGTTGCTGGCTCAATCCCCAGTGGGGGGCGTGCAGGAAGCAGCCGATCGGTGATTCTCTCTCATCATTGATGTTCTATCTCTCTCTCCTTCTCCATTCCTCTCTGAAATCAATAAAGAAATATATATTTTTTTAAAAAGTTAAAAAAAAAAGAAGCTACAAACTGAAACAGGATAGTTGTAAGATACACCATTTACAGAGGATTTTGTCCAGGATATGTAAAAAGTCCTACAAATCAAAAGGAAAAAGGAAAAATGCCCCATTATAAATTGATCAACATATATGCACAGATAATTCTTGAAAGAAGAAATCTGAATGTTCAACAAACATTGAAAAAATAAATTTAATTTCACTAGTTATCAGGGAAATGAAAGATAACGCAACAATGAGTTACCATTTCATACCTATCAGATTGACAGAAATTAAAAATTCTGACATTATTAGGAGTTGGGGAGAATGTAGAGTAATGGGGAATAAAAAGAAAAGAAAAACACTGGAAATAATTGTCCATCAACAAGAGAACAGATAAATTATGGTATGTTCATTCAATAGACTATTATGCAGCTATTCAAATGAATGACCTAGTGTCAAAGGCTTCATATGGGTAAATCTCAAGGGTATGTTAGCCCAGAAAAAAAAAAACAGTTGAAGAATGCTATATGCAGAGTAGCATCATTTATATAAAATTTGAAAACAAGCAGTCTTACTTTAGCTCGTTCAGAGTTGTAGACACATGTGGTAAGAATATAAAAACATGCTTGAGGATGGGAAACGCCAAATTTATTAAGCAGCTTACTTGTGAGGAGAGAAGGAGAGCAATGAGAACAGGGAAGCAATATACAGGAGCCTTCAACTTTATGTCATATTTTATTCTGTTAAAAAAATATCTGAAGCAAATAGAACAAAGAATAAAGATTTTAAAAAGCAGGTTCAGGTGTCCAAAGTTATTCTCTTAACTTTTCTGAATGTTTAAAGATAATGACCAGGGAAGATGTTTTCATTGGAGGGAACACCAAAATGTAAACCCAATGGAAGTATGTACTTTGTTTTAACCACTGCTCCATCCTCCACTTAGAAGAGGGCCGGGTACAGAGGAGGTACTCAACAAATATTTGCTGAATGAATGAACATCTGCAAAGGCAATGAGATATGTTAAAACACAGCGTGTTCAAAAGAGCTATCATAGTAATAGCCAACTTCTATTGAGTCTCACATGCACCAGCCACTGACTTAACTATTTGGCCTGAGTTATTTCATTCTGTCTTTGCAACCATGTAAGGACCGTTACTATCCTCACTGTACAGATGAGGAAATGGAGGCTTAGAGAGGGGGGCAGCTTGCCTGAGAGCATAGTGGTTAGGACTATGCTCATCAAAAAAGTCTGGGTTTTATGCTATAGGTGGTTGCAAAATTTGGAACAGTAGAAATAAATGATACAAGGAGGTACATGAACATATACATACACCAGAGTGAAGGGTGACCAGGAGCAGACGGGGTGGGGAGGGTGCCTAGTGCCTGATGGCCTGCGAGGGGGGCACACAGCGGGAACACTGCAGTCTGCCTGGGCATAGGGAAAGGCTTGACCAGGAGGAGACATTTGAACTTGGCCGTGAAGGAGAAGTGCACCTACAAATGCCAGGAACCCAGCAATCCCTGCTCTGTGTCCCATGGTGGTGTTCTGAGGATCCATTGCTCTGGACTGGGAGCACAGGGCCTGACTGCACAGGGCTGAGACCACACACACGTGAAGACAAACTGAGGTGAAGGTAACCTTCAGCTTGAGAAAGTTCGCTCTCACCTTTACACACACAGAGAAGAAAAAGCAACCCAGAGCTCTTCTTTAGAAGTCAGGATGGCAGTACCACAGGTAATTGCTTGGCCTCTAATAAGAGCTAATGTTTGAGCAGTTACCGTTCGCTGGGCACTGGGCTGCTATCGCATGCTTTAATGCCTCTGATTCTCACACTCTATGAAGCAGGTGCTCTTTCTCCCTTCCCAGGGGAGAGGAAACCCAGGCTTAGACAACCTAAGTATCTTGCCCAAAGCCCTATGCAGTTAGTAAGGGGTGGAGCTGGGATTTGAACCCACGGTTGTCAACGCTCCACCCGTGTTTTAGCCACTGCTGCTCACAGGCATCCATTGAAAGCAACAAGGTTTTTACTGCTTTCAATCGGAAGAATAAATGAGAATGTGATCAAGCATAATAAACTAGAAACCAAGCTTGCCATTACATTCATGAACTCCTGTCACATGTGAGGTGCTCCCATAAATGCTTATGAAACGAGGTAGCATTTAGTTCAGGAAATGAAAGCCAACCCAGTGTCAATGATATACTTCTCTCTCATAGTAGTTTCATAAGTCTTTGCAGCACACACACAGGGACTCTCTGAATCAATGCCCCCACCCCAGCCTGTGGGACACACACACACACACACACACACACACACACACACACACTTAGACCTCTTGGTGAGCTCCCACTGCTCTCAAATCTCTGCTCCACCCACCCTCCCCAGGGCCCCTCCTCCTGCTCCTTGGCACTCAGGCCGGACCACTGTCCTGGCTCCTGTCTTGGTGCTGCACTCCTGGAGGGAGGGCCTGGCTCTTTTCTCTCTCTGCCCATCACAGAGTAGGCCTACTTTGCAAACCTGCTGAGTGAATGGAGTCCCACACTCTCCCAAACAGCCCACAGACATACAAACAGTGAGAACAAAAGTAGGACAAGGGAAAGAACTGGAAGAGTTCTGCTTTGCAAACAAAAGTAAATAAAGAGAACAATCCCTCTTTGCCCCAGGAAAAGCCACTATCACTTGGATCATGTGTATTCATTTTATTCATTTATTGCACATTTGCCAGACCGCGGCCTGGAGGTGGCTGACTCGCCCGCACCCTCCCTTCCTCAGTAAACTCTGAAGGTAGCCCTCTCTCCACGGGCAAGGGGGGGGGGGGCACA
This sequence comes from Myotis brandtii, assembly GCF_000412655.1. Lineage (NCBI taxonomy): Eukaryota > Metazoa > Chordata > Mammalia > Chiroptera > Vespertilionidae > Myotis > Myotis brandtii. Next base: position 6,087,407 of record NW_005365371.1, on the reverse strand, counting down.
GAGATGAGGTGAACACAACCCACATTCCCAGGCCCCCACGGCGAAGGATGAAGCAAAGCAAGCAGTCACAATTCACACATGTAAAGGCAATTCTAGGAAAGGGGAGGGAGGAGGAGGAGACAGAGAGGTGGGTGTGAGGGCAGAGGGGCGGGTGGCAGAGACAAGAGAAAGGAAGACGGAGGCAACCTGTCTGGATTCTCCCGGAGTCACATCTAACAATACTCTGGTCCCCTTCTCATTCATTACAAGGTTTTCCCGTTGACTCAGACCAGAGCTCTCTCTCTGATTAATTTTCGGAAGAGCCGGCAGAGTTTAATCATAGCAAACACAATGACCCCGGTTATTACGGCCTGAGTGGCTAAAAGCAGAATATAAAGACCCCAGAACAGGCTGTGGTCCTGACCCTGGCCCTCGGCCATCGGCTGGGCCCGCGCCCAGGGCTCTGCGCTGGTTGACACCCAGGCTGGGCGATCGCGGGCCACGGGCAGGGCCGGCCAGGTGGGGGCGAGAGAGTGGGGAGGCGGGCCCCCAGTGCTCGGGCACCCCAGGTCACCGTCCGACAGGGCCTGCAGCAGCAGGCCAGGGCGCTGCCCTTGGCACCGCGGGGGCTCCTCCGCGCGGCCCACGAGGCCGGGGTGCTGTCTCAGCCATGCCAGGAACGGCCGCAGGTCGCAGTCGCAGCGCCAGGGATTGTGCCCCAGCAGGACCTCCGCCAGCCCGGGCAGGTCCTCAAACACGTCGCCCGGCAGCGTCTGCAGCAGGTTGTGCTCGAGCCGGACCTGCTCCAGGCTGCGGAGGTCGCGGAAGAGCCCGCGGGGCAGGGCCCGCAGCGCGTTGTGGCTGAGCGACAGCTGGCGCAGCTGGCCGAGGCCCCGGAAGGCGCCCTCGGGGAGCGCTCCCAGGCGCGGGTTCAGGGTCAGCCCCAGGGCCCGCAGGCCGCTCAGGTTTCGGAAGGCGGCGTCGGGCAGGGTGCGCAGCTGGGTGCGGTTCAGCCACAGCCCCCGCAGGCCCGCCATCTCCCCGAAGAGCACGCCCGGGAGCTCCTCCAGCGGGTTCTCATCCAGCGCCAAGAAGGTCAGATTGTGCAAATGGAGAAAGAGTGCAGAGGGCAGGGACCGCAGCTGGTTTCTGGAAAGAGTTAAAATACGAAGGTCGCGGAGCTGGTCGAAAGCCCCGGGCGCGAGGGAGTGGAGGCGGTTTCTGTCGAGCCGCAGCTCGGCCAGGGCGCGCAGGCTGCGCAGTAGCCCCGCGTCCAGAGAGACGAGCCGGTTGGAGTGGAGCACCAGTCTCTCCAGCTTAGCCTGGGCTCCGAGCAACCCCTGCGGCAAGTGAGTCAAATTGTTTCCCGATACATCCAGCACCCTCAGGTTCCCCAGGTGCGCGAAGAGGCCGGCGGGGAGGGAAACGAGTTGATTGTTGTTCAGAAGGAGTTGCTGCAGGTTAACCAGGTTCCGAAACAGGTTTTGGTCAATGCGCGTTAGTTCATTGTGGCTCAAGAACAACTGTTCCAGGAGCACCAGCTGGTCGAAGAGGGAGCCTGGAAGATCCGGGATTTGGTTGCGCGACAACCTCAGGGTTTTTAGGTTTATCAGGTCGTTGAAGGCGCCGGGGGCGACGGCGGAAATGTGGCTGTCGGCCAGTAAGAGGCGCTGCAGGACCGTCATGCCGCGGAAGCTGTCACTCCGCAGGGTGCCGCGGTCCATGCGGTACAGCATGATGACCGTGAGGTTGGTGGGCAGGCCGAGCGCGGCGATGCGCTCCACGTCGCCCCCTGAGCACTGCACCGCGTCCCGGACGAAGCAGCTGCAGGCGGGCGGGCAGGGGAAGGGGACTGGCTGCGCGCTCAGGAGCGCGAGCACCGCGCACAGCAGGGCGGCCCTCAGCATGTCGGACGCCTGTGGACGACACACAAGGGCAAACGTTCGCGTGCGCTCTTGTAACCCTGGGCATTTAACGTTGCAGAGGCAGGATTCTTTCGCCAGGATTATCACTGCCTCTGTAATCCATAGACAAGTAAGTCTCCCGCTTTGCTTAGGGGTGCAGATTTTCCTGGGTGGTAAAAAGACATTCATTCGTTCTACACTCCATGTCTCATTCTTTTGTTTTACTGATTTTCCACTCTCAGTACAAAGCATGGAAAGGACAGCGTTTGCAAGCCAGAGAAAAGCCAATACTTTAAATTCTTTACGTAGAGAGAACTCACTAAATAATTATTCTCACATTCAGGCTCCAGATTTCGCAGAGCAATGCCCACTGTGAACATAGCTCTGCTCTTGACTCTATCCTTACCCAGGGGTGGTTGTAACCAAGTCACGGAGGGAACAGCAAAGTGTTCAAATGACAGCCACCACCTGATTCCTTTGGTCACAACCATGTTATATCTGCAATACCAACTCCTCTACTACAACAATGGACACCCCCCCTCCCCCAAACAGCGAACACCCTCAGCCACACCGGGAAACGCAGGTAGTAATACTTACCACTCTATGCCAGGCGTTCTTCCCAGCACTTTATTTGAATCCATTCATTTCATCTTTACCTAACGGTCCTAACCATATGAGGTACATACTATTACTATCCCCAAAGAATGAAGAAACGAAGGCATGGGAAGTTTAAGGAACTTAACCAGGGTCACAGAGCTAGAATTGGAGAGTAGTATATCTGATTGAACCATAAATAAGAAGCTATCATTTCTAAGATGTTTAAAAATTAATACTTCTGGCATTGAATCATCTGTGAAATACACACAGTAATACTAATCTGCCAAAACAACGTTTCCCTGGTGTAATTTTACACAAATCGTTTCTTGTAGCTACCTATTATTTCTTATGCACACATGAACTCACCAAGCCCTCCAGTTGCCCATACTAATTTTAAAGTATTTGGCCTTACCTGAAATGGTACTGCACCCCAAAGCAACTGAAAGGCTTAGAGCCTCGCCTGTGATTCGGCACTTTCCAAAGGAAAAGGGCAGTACCCCTGCATCCTCAGGATAAAGACTTTAACAGAATAAAAGTCATGGAAAGGGCCCTATCTCAGAAGGCATATTCGGGATTTTTAATGACAAATATTTTCAAACTAAAAGCAACTATATATAACCTAGATCCTACTGTCAAGGCTGAATGACAAGAGCTGGAGAGAGAGAAGTTTCTCCATAAATGGCACAACATAACTCTGTGATGCTAGAAAAGCTTAGTGATACATTGCAGCTGCCACACCCCTAGAGGGGCCAGGCTTCCTCCCAGCTTCCTTTTCATGCCACAGATCTCTAATCCAGCTCCCCTCCTCCTTGGGTGAATAATAAGGCTAAGACTACCCTCAAATGCTCCACTCAATTTCTTTTTAGAAATAATAAGGCTGAAAACATTCTCAAAGATGTTCAATTGGGCATCACCGGGTGAGTTGAAGGGTGTTCACATGTTCAGTTTCACTTAGGACTGTCAAACGGCCTCCCAAAGCAGCTGTACCAGTACATGCTGCCACCTGCAGTGTGGGACAGTCCCTGTGCTTGACAGCTCTGCCCATACTTGGAATTGATCTTTTAAATGTATTTTTTGCAGTTAATGTGAAATGATTGTCAGTGTGGTTTTTAATGAACTCGAGCCTCTTTTCATATTTTAAGGGCCACTTCATTTTCTGAGAAATTCAGTTTTCTTTTGCCTATTTGTCTGTATGCAAAATATGTATGCTTATGTCTTTAAAAAAACTGAATTATAGGCATTTTAATATATTCTGGATACGAATCCTTTGTTGGTTATAGGTGTTATGAATATCTTCAACTAGTTTGTGATTTGCCTTTTCACCTTCTGTATGAGGTCTTTTAACTGTAGGCAGTTATCAATCTTTTCTAATTTGTGATTTTTGTGTCTGTTAAAATAAATCCCCCCTTTCCTCCAAAATCGGAAAACTATTTCCCTATAATGCCTTAAGTTTATAGCTTTGTCCTCACTTTTAGGTCTATTTAACCCATCTAGAGTTGGTTTTTGTGTATGATGTGAGTAGAGTCCGGTTTATTTTTCCCAGTAGGATAACCAGCTGTCCTAGCCCTGTTTATGTAAATCCCTTCTTCCCTGGGCGCTAGTGTCAGCACTGCCAGGAACCAGCACCTCATCAGTGCGTGGGTCTGTGGGTCTGTTTCTGAGCTGTTTGAAAACCCTGCACCGTACCCCACACTGAAATAACTTTGAATGTTACTAGACATTTTCATACTACATTGGTGGGCATATAAATTGGGGCAAACTTTTCAGAGAAAAATTTAGTAGTATCAACCAAATTTAAAATATGCATATTCTGTGTCCAGCCATTCCACTGATAAAAATACACTTCATGGATATGCTCATTTAGGTATGTGCACAAAAACACTTATTGTGGAATTGTAACAGAAAAAGAAACAAAAATCTAAATGACCATCAACAGGGAACAAGTTGTTTAAATTATGGTACATCCATGCAGTGGGATGCCTTGCAGACTTTAAAGTGAGTAAGGTTGAGCTCCAAGTGCTGACATATTTTCAAAGATACACTAAATGACAGAAAGCAAGGGCAGCAGAGCATATGCAATGGGATTCCACTTGTGTAGCATTTAAAAATATATATATTTACATGAGGATATATACATATTTTTTTCCTGCAATGATACACCAAGAAACTTTAGTATTCATCTTTTAGGGGAGAAGCCAGGGAACAGGTGGACTTCCTTACATACCTTTCTGTGAGGTTTAAATTTTTACTAAATATGCTTATATCACAATTGTATTTTAAAAATTTTAATGCAAAAATAAAGTGATTTGGAAGGGAAAATGGCATCATTAAGGAAAAAAAAACATAAGGATAAAGGTATTAAAACACATTAGAGAAAGTCAAGGCTTGAATTGTGAAAGAATAAACATTAACCTCTGGAATCATTGAATGGAGTGGTACAGAAGTGGTCCTTAAATTATTTCATCCTGGTTGAGAAAAACTCCCCGATCCATGACATTTGCAGATGTGGAAAAAGCACTGAAATCCAAGCAGCGTTTGGAGCCAAATGTAGTTAAAGCCCAGTAAATGCTGTACTGACTGAAATTACTTCTAAGTCATGAAGTCCTAAAGCACAGGGGAAGTCACTCCCTCTGTCAGGGATCATGGGCCGTCTTTCAGCTCCAATCAAGGGAAGGAACTGAGCCCAGAACACATGTTGTGGTGGCGTAGTGAGTCAGACATGCATAGGCACACCAAGCGAAAGACCCTTTGCCTAGGAAAATGCTGGGGAGCCAATGTGATGGAGAGTTTGGGAAGAAGTACTGTGGACTAATCAGTGACTTGGAGTCAAATTCGAGTGAAGCTTCTTTAGTCTATTTTCCCAGGAAGACCTCCAAGTTTTGTTCTTTGAAGAGAGCAGGGCATTCTGATTGGCCAAGAAGGGAGAACTGGGTCCAGAAGTTGCAGACAATGGAGCAACACTGTGAGTCCATCCACTGAACGAATAAACACGGTGCCGGAATCATTTTGAGCAATGAAGTTGACGGCTCTAGTATTCAAGTCTTTGGAGCTGGGATCTATGAAACAGGTCGGAAATCTGCTGTCCTAATAGCTTCTGTGTAAGTCACAGAGCCCTGGCCTATGGGGTTTGGCCATTTAAAAGCAGGCATGCGACATGCTTTTCTTCCCCCATAGGGGACACAGAGGCTGGGCACAGCAGGAGTAACACCTGCAGAGTAACCACAACCACAACTATGAACAGGGACAGTCTCATTCAAACTCACAGAATTCCTTCTGTCCTTCCCTGCAGTATACGCTAAGAATAAAGCAACTGGCAGTAAGGGGGGAAGAGGAAGGAAAGATATGAGGAACTGTGCCCACATCAGCAGGCTGTGGGGACATGATCATTTGCTATACAAACCACAGTGCATGGAAGAACTTGAGCTCAAACTGGTGTTCATACCACCCAAATCCATCAGATCACAGCCAGCCACACAGCCCATAGCAGAGGATGTATGTCTCCTGCAGAACCTGCCATACTAGAAAACACCTTCCCAAGCACAAAGGCCCAACACAAATCTGCCTTCTCTGGGATTTCTATGGCCAGCAGTTAGCTCCACAGCTTCTCTCCCCTTGGAGGGCTCCTTTGGCACCCACAGATACCACTTCACTTCAAATGCACCATGTCTTACACGGTATTAGCTTTTGATCTTCCCAACTATTAATAGACTAACTCCCTAATTTTATAGTTCACCATTTCCCTCAGACCTCCTGACACTTAACATTTGGCTCTACATTGTATGTGACTGATAGGTTTCCACGGATGGTCACAGACAAAAGTGTGGAATGCCGTATTTATTTCCTTCAAAAACCCAAAGTTAGCCCGGCTGTGGGGCTCAGTGGTTGTGTCAACCTAGGAACCAAGTGGTCACAGTTTGATTCCCAGTCAGGGCATATGTCTGGGTTGTAGGCTCAATCCCTGATTGTGAAGGAGGCAGCCAATCAATGATTCTCATCATTGATGTTTCTTTTCTTTAATTGTTAAAAAATATATTTTTATTTCAGAGAGGAAGAGAGAGGGAGAAAGATAGAAACATCAATGGTGAGAATCATTAATTGGCTGCCTCCTGCACACCCCCCTCTGGGATCGAGCCCACAATCCAAGCATGTGCCCTGACTGGAATTGAACCATGACCTCCTGGTTCATGGGTTGATGCTCAACCACTGAGCCACCGTGGCTGGGCGCCATCATTGATGTTTCTTTCTCTCTCTCTCTCTCTCTCTCTCTCTCTCTCTCTCTCTCTCTCCCCCTTCATCTCTGAAATAAATAAAAAGATCTTTTAAAAAACAACAAAAAAACAACCCCAATGTTATAAAAAAAAAAAAAGGAAATGGGAAAGTATTAAGCAGGAAAATAAACCCATTTAACTAAAAAGGAAACATGCATAAAGACACAGAAAGAAAAAGAAATCTATTTTATTCATTTAGATTTTTATTTTGAATGCTTCAATCAAAAAAAATTTCATATGGTTATTTACAGTGCTGAATGTACAATTATGAATGTATGCCTTTTTGACATCAGGGTACCATTCTTGAGCAGCAATATAATTTTAAAAATATAAAGATGCAATATCATTTCTGATATAAAGTTTCTTAAAAAAATTCCAAAGTCTTAGGGAATTAACAAATCATAACAGGAGTTAACTATTTTATTAATTTAATGTGCACATAATTACCAAATTTTAATACATTAAAAAATATGTGTAAATACCCACAGACTGTACAAAAATTAACATCCCATATTTTGCTAAAAGTTCCCAACTACCTCCCACCATAAATATACAAAAACCTATTTCAGATATGTCAAAATTACATGCAAGATATCTTAGAACGTTTTCTAAAGCTTGAATTTTGCTCTTCTCTGAACAGTGTATGTATAGCTGTTTTGGAAACAGAATATATAAACACTGATATTTTTACCATGCTTTTGAAACTGCGCAGTATTTTCATAAACAGGGATAACAAAATAAATACAGTAAAAACTGCAACAGTTTTGTTTAAATGCAAGTGCAATTTGGAAAGCTCTCAAATGCAAGGATTATAAAACTAATATAAAAGTATTCATTTTGTTGTTGGCTTAGCCACTTTTATTCAAGCATTATTTGCAGCAATGCCTTACAGCAGTTGGTGCTAGAAGATACAAACATAGTCACCACTATTTATATTTGAGGGAGAAAAAAACTTTAAACAACCCTGAGGGAGACACACATTAAAAATCATGTTATTTATTTAAAAAGTTAAAAAGTTACATATCATTATTTAACAATTATTTTCCCGGACATTTCTGTCCTTAAGTATGTGCATAAATAAAATTTAAAGCGGTAATATTTATTAATCTTAATAAACCAAAATAATATATGTACAGATTTTAAAGTTTACGTCTGTATACACTCAAATAATTTAATGTGAAATTAAGAATCAAAATTGCTATGTAATGGTGACCTACAGAGAGAGAGAACTCTATCTATGGCACTGAGTAGGACCCACACCTATATTCACAAACATTCCTCAAATAATATTCTGGAAGCCATCAATTACAACTTGAACAACCCACTTAGTTCAAATCTAACTTCCTACAAATGCTTTTCCACCTACCTAAAAACCTTATTCCTTTGAAAGCAATATAGACAGATGAGATATAAAACCCTTATAAAATCTAAATGTTAAAAAAAGGGAGGGTGTAAAAATATAGCTCTTTATGATCATGCTCTTAAAGATGTTAAATACAATCTGATAATTGGGTTTTTAAGCTGCTACTAGCAATTACCTTAATTATATGCTTCAGTATTTAAATCAAAGAATAAGATTTACAATTCTGGGAAATCGCTGAAGAATAACACTTATACATGTTGAAAATAAATGTGGAAATTATAAAACAATCAAGAGAATAACTATAGAAAACAGTGCTAATTCACAGCTCAAGAGGTCTAAGATGCATAGCTTCATAGAATCATTCATGGGACAATTGTTCTTATCTAATGTGTATTAATAGCGTATTATTTTTTTATGGAAACTTTTTTTTTTTGTGAGAATCATCAGTGGCAATAGCAATAACAGTGATCCTGAGTGTAACTTACATTTTTCTATAGTCACCAAACATCATTCATATCTCTGCACCACAAAAAATGAGAATCATTTGATTCTACAGTTCTGCGTAACATTTGGTAAATTGGTAAGTACAGATCAGGAAAATAATGACCAGCTAGAGGTGAACAGTACACCCATGCTACTGGTTAAGGAAGAACACAGGATAATATCACATACTTTTAGAAGTTTAGTGTCCATTTTACAGCAGTATCAGTTTCCTTGTTTATCCATAACTGTGGACTTTGTCAAACTACTGGATCTTACCTATAAAGGCATTTTTAAAGTTACTTTTATTTTGTTTAGAATTTAAACATTATCTAGGCAAAACAGAAAGGTGAAAAATATTATTCACATTTCATTTGATTCAATGAATGTCTATTCTTTAACTTTATTTCCATTTTTCTTTTCTCCCAGAAAATGCCACCACCAAAGTATGTTCATTTGTAAACATCCAATCCAAAATAGGTAAACTCTGACTTCTGGCGCCACCTAATGGCATAAAACAAATTCTCGCCAAGTTCATATTGCTTTGAACAAATTTAGTAGTTGTTCAAAACCACTCCTTTTTTAAGCCTTATTATTGATAGAATAGACATACATCAAATCTTTAAAATTTTAGAAGGCAAAAATCTAACTCAAAAAACTAAAAAATAGCAAAAAACAAACAAAAAGCTAGCTCACTACTATCCAATGTTTTTAGAAAATTAAAAAAGCAGAAAATAAAAGACATTTAAAATAATATAAAACCTGAGAGGAGGAAAAAAACAGGTATGGAGAGATATCAGAAAGATAGATCCACATCTATTACCAAAAGAAATAATATTTTTTCCTAATGAAAAAGGTTTACAACATTTAACTAAAGCAAATTACACTACTGACCCCAGACAGCACAGACACATTAACAGTTTTGAGGGACATCTCCAGAAGGCAGTGAAGCACCTTGCTGATTAGAAAAATAAAACCCAGGCAGTTTGTACAGAAAATATAAAACCATAAGTGGAAATTACCTGAGTTGTTCTATAAGCAACACCATAAAACTCACTCCTAACTCTGGATTATCGAAGGAATCTGGTGTATGTATATATAGAATTCTTTGGAAGAAATGTTGGAATCAAATGAAAATAGGCTTTTTAACTATTTTCACTAGAGCCTAATCATAAATTTAGGGCCTGTATATAAACAAGGACCTTTTCTAAGAGGAGTTGTGAAAATAAATTTAAAGGTGTAAACTAAGTCTCAAGGGCTAATGTCTAAAACCCTACCAAATACCAACTTTCTTCTATACCCTATATAAAGAGTATCACTGAGGGTAATAATCAAGAACATTGTGGAAATATAATATTCAGAGTTACTGAATAAAGAAAGAGGACTTCACAGATTGATTATTAATTTAGCTGGCATGCCAATCTTTTATTTTTGTTTCTTTTGTTTAAAAAAAAAAAAAAGCTCTGAAATCAGCTACTATATCAGAAGGAACACAGATTGAAATGATGCCATCTGACACACAGGATCAGGAAGTCCTAAATTACATTCTGTTCAATACTGCTACTAGCATCCCATCGAGACTGATGCGCTGCTATGTTATGGTGATGATTTGACATGATCCATTTTCTTTAACTAAAGCTTTAGCTTCTGTTGTCGTCTGAGGTTTTGGTGGCCATTCCGGGTCAACCAAGAGCTCCTGAGCCAGATACATGTACTTTGCTTTTGGTATCTTCTTTCTACAGTCCAGGGCACAGGACAAGCAGCATTTCCCCCAATAATCCACTGACTCCTAAGGAAATAAGGAAAAAGAACACCCCAGAAGATTAAAGGCTACTTGTTTTTAACAAATTTATTAAAGCAGAGTATGTCAACACAAAAAAAATAAGACGAAGTGACTTTTGAGCATAAACAAATGAAAAAAAAATCCATGTAAAAAAGTAAGCTTTCAATTATTTAGGAACATTTTTAAAGGTTAAATGTTTTAGTTATCAATTTAATATACTTTATTTTATTTAGGTTATAGACCTCACCTCTTGTGTATGTATACTTTTTTTCCCCATTTCTTTTTGTATAGATACATTTTTAAAATAACTTGCAGATCTGGATAACACAAAACATCTATTGCATCAAGAATTATTTTAAACTATTCAGAAAGAGAAAATATTTTTAATATTTTAATATTCAATATGGAAACTCTCATTTTCTATCCCAAACTATCCTTTGGTACTAGATCATTTTTGGAAGAAAGCAGTGTAAAAAATATCATTGTTACTGTTAATATTACCTTTTAAAACATAAAACATTATGAAAATATTGTTAGGTCAAAATTAGAACTTAGATCATGTTTAATATCATTCACTTCTTTTAAAGCCACATTTTCATTCATACAAAAACAATTTTATTTTATAATGATGGTTACCCTTGGTGCTCTACCTTTAAGAGGAGGTACATACAAAGCTATAAAGCAAGTACTATTTCTTAGTATTATTTCATTATAAAAAGCTCTGCTGTCATTGAAATCCTTCTGATTAATCCTGATGTTTTTAATGACTGTGATCTTAGATAAAGAATTCTCGAAGAACAAGAAAGCAGAGTCCCTTGTTATTGTAAAGAAATATAAATGCAGTAGAGGCCCTCAGAATTTATCTTAACTGAAATTTGTGGTAAAGAAATGAAATAAACCCAATTGGTTGGGTGTTGTCCCGTGCACCGAAAGGTTGTCGGTTCCATTCCCAGTCAGAGCACATGCCCAGGTTGTGGACTCAATCCCCAGTAGGGGCGTGTAGTAGCCAGCCGATCGATGTTTCTCTGTCACATCGATGCTTCTATCTTTTTCTCCTTCTCCCTACCTCTCTCTCTAAAATTAATACAAAATCTTTTTAAAAATGAAATAAAAGTAAACAACTATACCAAGAACTAATTATATTCACCTCTAAAGAATGATCAATTTTTAATTATTTTGGCTTTTGTTTCTCCAAAGCAAAATCAAATCCCAGATTTTTTATTCTGCCATTAATACATAACCCAGTCTACAACTAGGTCTAATCTCAATTGAAACAATCTCACAAAATGGAAGCATAACATAACGGAGAGGAGCATTCTAATATGTTAACATCCAAAATATTTTCATGATCAAGAAAGGCAGATTTGTTATAACATATGTGTTCTGAAACATGTTTCTACATTTGCCAATGGAGAACAGCAAAATACTTTAATATGAAAACTCTTACACTTTTCTACATTTGGACTTGGTAGGTCCTCTTATTTTATTGAGACAACCACCAGGAAGCTACTACTCTTTCCTTCTCCAAAACTGTGGGCATGTGGCAGCACTGAGATCACTGATAATAACTGAATGCTTTTAAAGGTCTGCTTACTTTGTCAACAAAACACAGTAAGCTGCACTGCTATACAGAATTTATAGGCAAAAACTGTGGTAACAAGTAAGTTATACTTTACAATTCTGTGGGGAGAGAGGAGGTACAGATTTTATGATTAGCCATCTAGCTATAAAGAGAGCTATTACCATCACCTTAAAAGAAGCCCACAAGATGATACAGGATTCTTCAGGTGATGCAAATAACTAACAATTCCTTTCCAGGGGAGGCTCGTACACAACAAACCTTAACATTTAATCTGAGGTGAGGGCTCACTACTTGGATTTTTTTTCCAAGGTGTTTAAAGTCTTCAATTTAGTTGCAGAAAAGACCATTGTTCCTAAATCAATCTGAAAGCCGTCATTTTTTATTTTATGGCATGTAGCACTTTTAAAAGATCACAGGAAGAGATTAATGGTGAATGGTGATTGTAAGAAAACAAACAAACAGACAAAACAAAAACCCAGAAACATATGGCCTTGTCTGTCCAGATGAGCCGGCAGGGTTGAAGGACAATGCAGAGTTAAGGAAAGTCATAGCCAAGTGTATTCAAATGGAAGACACACATGAACATCTCTAAATCCACTGTTCCCTACCTTCGGAAAGTGAGGCAAGCAATAAAATTAAAGCCAATTTCATTGCAAACAGAATCGCAATTGAATAGTATTCTTTCTTTTTTAAATCCTCACCTGAGGATATGTTTATTGACTTGAGAGAGAGAGAGAGAGAGAGAGAGAGAGAGAGAGAACAGAATCGCAATTGAATAGTATTCTTTCTTTTTTAAATCCTCACCTGAGGATATGTTTATTGACTTGAGAGAGAGAGAGAGAGAGAGAGAGAGAGAGAGAGAGAGGAGAAAGAAACATCAATCGGTGCCACCCCAACTGAGAGAGCGAATCTGCAACTGTTTGGTGTACGGGACAACACTTCAACCAACGGAGCCATCCAGCCAGGGCTGAATAGTATTCTTTTTACATTAGCATGTATGTTTAAAAAAATCCTCATGTCCCTATTAAAAGCAAGGTACACTTGTTATCATCCAGAAAAAATAAATGAAGTCACAAGAAACACTAGGGATATCCCCTCCACTGTAATTAGACACGTATTTTGTTTCCGTGTCCTCACCTCCCCCAAACATCATACACAAAAAGTATACTATAAGCAAGCATAGATTTGTTAGTTTGCAAGCACAAACATACCACACCATCCTCAAACACAATATAACACACCGGTAGAGAAAATAAAAGGTGTTACAGGCATGCTGGAATGAAAAATAAATCCAGAGAGAAGATGGTGGCAAGAGGAGAAAAGCAAGCACTGTGCAACTAGAAAGTGAAGAGGGGGAGCATCACAGGACTCAGAATGAGCACTTGGATCTCCCTGAACACCTGGGGATAGGTCTCAGAAGCAGGAGAACACATGAGCCATAGCAACTGGAGCTTTTGGTTGGCTCCTGAAAGGAAACCCTGGTTAAATAACCACGTGTATCCCTCGGAAAAGGGAAAGAGGCTACCGCAGACCAACAGAGAAACCACAAAGAACTTCCAAAAAGATCTACAGCTAAAATTCCCCTGCTTCTTAGACCATTACAAACTGTTCATTCTAGAACCCCAATGCCAGTTTAATCTTTGCAGTGTCTTTTAGGAAATGTTTTCATGGGTAGCATGTAAAATATAAAGCCAGGCTTGCAGGACATGTTATAATGGTACTATGGTTTTCATAAAAGTCTTCTTCCATACCAATCCTGAATATAAAACAAATAAGGACAATTAGAATTAGCATTACATCTACATAAGCCCGAACAATATTCTAAGTGGCATAAAGACTATAGCTAACACTTGGATCCCCCGCCCCCCCCCCC
>NW_005365371.1:6064183-6073458 GCF_000412655.1 Myotis brandtii | reverse complement strand
CCCCCCCCCCCCCCCCCCAAAAGGACAATATAACCAGGCACAAATCCTCAGGCAGGATCAAACTACAATTCTAGTTCCACATCTACCACTAAGCAGCCACCAAGACACCAAGAGACCATGCAGCACAGATCTTCTCAAACAGGGTAAAGCTGTATAGAGATGATGGGACACTCCACTAAAAACTTTTCATTCAGTAGATCAAGGATGAAGTTCAAAGGCATTTATTGAAGAAAACTTTTGCTTGAAAACCACTGTATATCAAGATTTTTGTTTTTTGGTCAGAGAATAAGTCTTAACAGCTGAGAAATATTTAGCTACATAAAAGTTTTAACTTTGATTATTTGCATGTGGTTTACTTAACCTGTTTTCAATTTCATTCAGGCCACCTAGCATCCAGAAGCAAAACAATCACTATAGGAAATAAATTAGTATTATGTAAAAACCCTTCCTGTATCTAAATTAGGTTAGCTGCATGAATGTTCAGTAGGCCAAGTACAACACAGTATCTATTAAATAAAAAGTGATACTTATTTTGTCTTTAAAGACTAGATAGGAGCTTTTTGGCCTAGAAATATTATGGGCCTGGGTACAGGTAAATGTGAATCTGAATCCCAGTTCTAACACTGTTTCCTCATCTGTGGAATTGGGAGAAACAAAAGACATTTCTATATCTTGAGATTGTAGTAACAATTAGAGAGAATTTATATAAAATGCCTCATACGGTGTCTACCATAAAAAGCAGGTATTGACAACAGTAGCTATGGTTTGTCTCCATTTTGTCATGTGATTGTTATATTAACTTACACCTATATAGCCCCCATATATGAGGCAATGTGGCATGGTGGGAAAACACTCCTCCTGAAATCAGAAACCATAGCTTCAACTCCCAACTCTGCCATTTCATTAGATGCAAAATCTTGGCAAGTGGACTGAATGCTATTTTTCTATGTATAAAATGAAGCTAGAAATGCCTTAAAATTGGAAGGATCCTGGAAGTGTAAAGCACCTTGTAGATCGCCAGATTTTTTTGATATGGTTACTAGAGATTTCCAGGTGAGGTTCTTGACTTCCCAATTCAAGTGTCTAAGACCTGAAGCCTAGTCAAGGTTCTCTAGCTTTCAACCCAAGTCAGTGGTCCCTGGGTACATATGGTAAGGAAGGAAAAGAAAGAAAAATTTTCTTCTCTCAACATTAGTATAGAAGGTTGGAAGTTGCAGTTTGAGAAGACCTCATGGGATTCTCGGTAGAAAACGCACATACAGAATGGGCAAATGTGGAACAGGAGTTTGTGGTGAGGGACAATTATGGCAGCCACAGAAATCCTAGGTGTAGCTGGCACCCTCAACTTTACTTTCTTTTTCACCTATGGCAGGTACTACTGACATCTTGGACTAGACATTCTGGGTTGTCCTGCATACTACTATAGGATGTTTATTTAGCAGCATCCCTAGTGTCCACCCATGTCAGTAGTAGCACCCCCCAGCCCCAAACCGTGACAACCAAATATGTCTCTAGGTACTGCCAAATGACCCTGATTGAGAACCACAGCCTTACAGTAATATGACTAACTAGAGGCCCGGTGCACAAATTCGTGCATGGGTGGGGTCTGGCCGGCCCACCCTGATTGGGGGCATGGCCGGCCAGGGGAAGGGGCCGTGGGCAATTAGCCAGCCGGCCTTACCCCCTGGTCAAACTCCCAGTCAAGGGCACAATTTGCATATTAGGCTTTTATAGGATTGGCCCTTGAAGAGTCATAAATATGAAGAGTGACACTCCATTACACACACAAATGTTAGAAGACAAAAGTGTACCATTCTGTGTTAAGAGGTTATAAATACTCTTTTTAAAGCCAATAATTTGTTAATCGTGACCATAGAAAATGAAGACTAAAATTCTTGTCTAGTCAATGATTCTCAGAACTGGTAAGCACACGGGACATGCTAGAGCTACCTGCTCTAGACCACTCACTCTCTCCCCTAAATGCTTCAGAGGTAAGACTGCACATGAGAGGCACAAACTCTTAAAAATAAGGGCAGATACTTATTAACAAATGTTTAAAAAATAGAGATGTAGGAAATGATAGAATTTTCTTCCATTTAATTTTGGTTGACCAATGAAGAGGGATTTCCAATTCAAATGTTTACAGCTTTATGATACCCAATTTTGACTAAGTCGGGGTATAACTCCTCTTCAGAACCTGCATTTACTTCCTGTCAGTCGTAGATCTCCCTGGAGAAGCTGATAACTCACGGTAAATATTTTCCTTGGCTTGAGCCTTACCAATTCAAGTATCTCATATGAGCTAAAGTTAACCTCTGAAGTAATGTAGTGAGGTAATCAAAAGGAAAGAAATATAGACACAGGAGATTTAGCTAAAGGAATTGAGTCCCTAATACAATTCTGGTCATACCCACTACTAAGGCATTACACTGCTTTGAGAAAAAGAAACTGAAGCTGATTCCAAACTCATCCCATCATTATAAAACTACTAGAGGCCCGGTGCATGAAATTCGTGCACCGGTAAGGGTCCTTAGGCCTGGCTGGCGATCAGGGCTGATGGGGGCCTTCCAGCTGCTGGCCAGGGCCTTCCTTCATTCCATGCCACCCCCTGGTGGTCAGCGGACATCACAGCGAGCAACTGAACTCCCAGTCTCCTGGTCGAACTCCCGAGGGGACACTGTGCATATTAGCCTTTTATATATATAGATCACTACTCATCCATCATGAAGCTTTAGAAAAAAGAATAGCACTCTCCAGGACCTCTTATCAAAGGATCATGTGGTATTACACTGGGCATCAAGCCTGCTAAATTACCAAATAAAACTCAAGAAGTTGCTACTTAGGTTAAAAAAAAAAGCTAAAAATAAGTGAATAGCCCAATTCAGCAATGCCAAGGAATCCTTTTGAACTCTCTAAGTTTCCTTGCATGGCTCATGATGAGTAAAAGATTTAGATACAGAAATCTTTAGTAAAATATTTAGGATACCTCATCCACCTACAAACAAAGGGGTAAGATAATGAGGAGGTGAGACTGCATCATTAAGTTCTCTATACCCAAAAAGCTGTAGAGCCCTGGCCGATGTTACTCAGTGGTTACAGCATCAGTCCCAGGTCCAAAGGGTCTCACATACCTGATCAAAAACATGTACGTGGGTTACAGGTTCCCTCCCCGCCCTCAGTGGGACATGTGGGAGGCAGCCAGTTGATGTGTCTCTCACATCGATGTTTCTCTCTCTCCCTCCCTTTCATTCTCTCTAGAAAGCAATGGAAAAAATATCCTCAGGAGAGGATTAACTGAATAAACAAACTGTAGAGCTGTATGTAATTCAATGGCATCAGTTTAAAAAATAAGACTTATATTTTCTATGAAAAAACTATAGGTCAAAACCCTAACACCAGGAAATGGGTTTATATTTCATTTTCTTTTTTATCACTGCACTTGCATATCTTTCAAATAATAAGTTATATAATGGGTCCAAAAGAATAAAAAATCCTAAGCCATGATTTGTATAAAAATGAGCACTGCCTGAAAATTTTCTGAATGATGAAAGACATATGCTGAGAAAAGCCTAAAAGCCACCCAAAATTAAGATACAGTAACAATAAATCAGAAATAATTGCTGAAAATTTTGACCTTTGGACTCTGATCCATTTAGAAATAATTCCTATTTGATAACTTTGTTTACATACATGTCATTTAGCTTCTAATGGGGCTCATGAAAACCAAAAACATAACATTTAAGCCAGACAGAAATGGAAAAATTAACTCTCACCACTGAGGACAAGACCTTTACATAAACACAAGATAAGGATTGGAATGGAAAAAAGACTTATGAAATTTCTGAAGTCCTGAGAAGCCTGTAACAAAGGTTTGCCATGAATTTTCTAGGACTCCTTACAAGAAATGAAATGGCAGGCATAAGGAAAAAGGTTGAAGCAACACACAACAGAACACCAGTCTACAGAATGCAGAGTATACACTGAGAGAGCCTGGGTATACATGAAGAATTGAGAGCAAGTGCTGAATTCCAACCTGTGCTGGCTGTGTGGTGGTGAAGCGATACTCTCCTTGTCTGTCTCGATTGAACACAACTTTCCAAAGGACCATGTCAAGGCAGAAGTTCTGAGAGATATTCCAGTGAGTTAAGAATTAAAAATGACTATGTCATTCTTTATTAATGTGCACATTTAAAAAGGATCACACAATGCTGAATCATTAGTAAAAAACATGACTTGATTGTTATATAGAGAATTTCAGTTAATATTGCAAACAGACAAAAAATAACATGACTTTTATGATAAATGCAAATCATCATAAAATTCTTGATAAAATGGGACCTCTACATTTCCCACAAAACATGACTTTTATATGAATAGTCGGGCTCCCCATATTAAAATAATGCTTATAATCCAGTCTTTTTCTTAACAGTGAGTTATTTCCATTGAATATTTAAAATTAATTCTATATGTAGCTAAATCTATATATGAATATGATTTTCAGAATCCAACACAAATTCTTTTGATAGTGAGAAAGAGTAAAACATTATGAGGGTTTATAACAGGATTCCCTAAAAAAATCTGTTTTTAAAAATATATATATATCTTAAACATTTGAGTGAAAAGTTGAACTTATTCTATAGAAAAAGAAAAGCTTTTAAAATAAAATGTCTTGGATGTGCTTTCTATAGTCCATACAATAGCAAAAACACATTCCACTGGGCACTTTAAAAAGATCAGTTTCAGTACCATAAAATCCATGCTGCCAACTATGGTCCAAATTTAAATACGAAGTCATCTTTTAGAAAGATAACAAATTAAGCATCATTTCCAAGTCTAGAAATATTATCATTAAAGTATATATTTCACAAATTACCTAATTTTAATTCAAAATCATGTCCTATGAAACCCTTCACTTAAAAATCACACCTGTTATCTCTTTCCATTTCATATGTTGCTACTGTAGAAGAGAATAATAGTTTGGAGAACAGACAAAATTATATTAACAAACAGCAAATGAGAACTCTGCAGTTTCTTTTATAGAAATGGATCTAAAGGCAATCCTAATAGGAGAGTAATTGTATAATGCACAATGGATCAGAGAGTCCTTATGACCTCTAGAGGGAATTTAAAAGCAAATATCAAAGAGGAAGTTCCACTAATCAATGCTGAGACTGGGTAAATTCATAACGGTCATTATTTTATTCTCTCAATAAACTCTATTATTAATATTTATGACTTTTCATGGAGAAAGTCCCCTTTCTTCCTTAAATGGGAAATTCTACCATATATCACAGGACTCAGTGGTACTAGCCCACTCTGATTTCTTGGCCACCAGTTGATGGGCTGCCTGAGCACCAATCTCCACCCCCATCCCCACCCCACAACCCATCTAGTTTGGTGGTTTCCTCTTTATTGATGTGCCTACCTTCCCCCAACAATTCTAAGCACCAATCTTCTCTCCTTTCTATCAATCACTAATTTTTGCTAGCTCACTGCTTATTTTCTCCTATCTGTATGAGTGTAGCTAAGTAATATCCCTTAATATGACTACTATCAGTTAACGGAAATGTCAGAAGAAAAGGCTAAAAAAACTTAACTAAAATGAAACTGAAACTTTGTAGGCTTCCATAATACTACCTGTTCTCTTCCCCCATTACCATTAAATCACCAAGAATCCCATAGCAGCAAGGTAGCCATTTGATTATCTGAAGTGCTTACCTCCACCATGATAGATACAAGGGCATTTACAAGAACAATGATGAGCATAGTTATACGCCACTGATATGGTACACACACAATCTGTAAGACAAAAATTTTTAAGTTAAAATAGTAGTATGTAGTTTATATTTATGGCATTACATCATAACTTTAAAATTAATTTAATTCCTATTATGTACCAAGCACCTTCACATAAAATACCTACTCAATCCTCAATAGTGCCACAAGTTAGATATTATATCCACTTTTCAGATGATAAAACTCAAAGTGTAAATAACTTAAGTTTAAAAATAATATTAAAGTGGCTGAGCTTAGTCAGATCTTTATCACTCAGATTGAATAGCTCAAGCCTTACTAGACCATAAATTTCTAATAAGCCCCTATTTTTAATTATTTTTTTAATTTTTTTAATTGATTTCAGAGAGGAAGGGAGAGGGGTAGAGAGAGAGAGAGATAGAAACATCAATGATGAGAGAGAATCATTGATTGGCTGCCTCTTGCACCCCCCCCCCACTGGGGGGGGATCAAGCCCACAATGCAGGCATGTACCCTTGACCGGAACCAAACCTGGGACCCTTCAGTCCGCAGGCCAACACTCTATCCACTGAGCCAAACCAGCTAGGGCTAATAAGTCCCTATTTTTTAAATAAAATCTTGTCTTTAAACAATGAAGCAGATACTGATCTAATAATAAAATATTA
Source organism: Myotis brandtii (assembly GCF_000412655.1). Lineage (NCBI taxonomy): Eukaryota > Metazoa > Chordata > Mammalia > Chiroptera > Vespertilionidae > Myotis > Myotis brandtii. The sequence goes on along the minus strand of NW_005365371.1, from coordinate 6,067,039 downwards.
TTCAAAACTCTATACCAGGGCTCCTCAAACTTTTTAAACAGGGGGCCAGTTCACTGGCCCTCAGACCGTTGGAGGGCCGGACTATAGTTTAAAAAAAAAACTACGAACAAATTCCTATGCACACTGCACATAACTTATTTTGAAGTAAAAAAACAAAATGGGAACAAATACAATATTTGTATTTTCATGTGGCCCGTGGGCCGTAGTTTGAGGACCCCTGCTCTATACTGATATAAGGACAAGTGCATAAAAAAACTATATAGATCAATTTAAGAAATACAACCTAAATTTTCACTTTAAAATCTGTGATAAATTTTTAAGGCCTAAAAAAGAAAAGAAAAAAACCTATTTACACATTCATCCTTTCATCAGCAAATATACACCGAGTGAATATCCAAGATACTGTGCTAAGTGCCGAGGAGTGATATGATCTAATGTTTTAGAAAAACATTTAAGACTTCAGCAAGAAGGATCTGAGGGGTGAAGACTACTATAGTGATCCAGACAAAAGGTGATAGTAGCTTGAATTAAAATGGTGGGCATGATAAGAAATATGTATTTGGTCTCTGTCCCTGGTTCATGACATTTAGCTCTTAAAACTCATATAATTTCCTGAGTGATGGAGGCAATAGGGAGTGTCTTATACAGAACTTCTAAATCCCCTGGAATTTCCTGGAATGCTTTTTGCTCTAATGAGGCTACTCTGGGTGGGCTCCTGAATAGCTTCAGGATGGGGGTTGCCCACCAGAAAGACTAAGCCATGATTAGAAGCTTGGAACTTTCAGCTCCACTTCCTCATCCTCCCAGGAAGGAAAGAGGGGCTGGAGATTGAGTTAATAATTGACCATGCCTAGTGATGAAGCCTCAATTAAAAAACAAAAGAAACCTAAACTAGAGGTTTTAGAGACATCCATGTGCTGGGAGAGTGGTACATCCCAGCTCCACAGGGACAGAAGCTCTGTACTCTGGGCCCTTCCAGAAGACCTCGGCCTACATAACTCTTCATCTGGCTAATCATTTGTACTTTTATTATAGTCTTTATAATAAACTAGTAAACATAAGTGTTCCCCTAAGTTCTTTGAGTGGTTAAAGCAAATTATCATACCTGAAAAGGGGGTTGCAGGAACCAATTTATAGCTGGTTGGTCAGAAGTACAGGTGATAACCTGGGACTTAAAACTGGTGTCTGAAGTTGTGGTATAGTCTTGTGCGACTGAGCCCTTAACCTGCACTATCTCCAGGTGGTTAGTGTCAGAACTGAAATGGAAGATATCCAGTTTGTGTCCAGAGAGTTGGAGAATTGGTTCGTGTGGAACCACCCCCAAACATGTGGTGTCAAACATGTTGTGAATAGAGGAAACAATAGTTTCCTTTTAGGTGACAAAAAGGGTTGGAATGAAAAGAGAAAGATTCAGAATAAGAAAACTGAAAGAATCTATCAACAGACTGGCTATAAAAAGAAATAGATAAGGACACATATACACACTTCTGACTTGGGTAAATGGTGGTACCAAGAAACGGAGACAAAGCAGAGCTGAGGAAGAAAATGATGAGCTTAGTTTAAAAATGTTGATGGGTGACCCTAACCGGTTTGGCTCAGTGGATAGAGCGTCGGCTGCGGACTCAAGGGTCCTAGGTTCGATTCCGGTCAAGGGCATGTACCTTGGTTGTGGGCACATTCCCAGTAGGGAGTGTGCAGGAGGCAGCTGATCGATGTTTCTCTCTCATTGATGTTTCTCTCTATCCCTCTCCCTTCCTCTCTGTAAAAAAATCAATAAAATATATTTTAAAAAAAATGTTGATGGGTGAACCATGCAGATAATATTCAGTATGTCAATGGAGTAGATTCAAGTCTAAAGCTAGTTGTGAGAGCTAGGCTAAGGGTATAGAGTCGGGAGTCTTCATTACATAGTTAGCAACTATGGGTGAAGCCATGACTACAGATGAGATCACCTGAATGTAGAGAGTAAAATCAGGAATAATTGCAGAAATGTGGAGAACACAAAACATGTAAAGAGCAGGCTGAGGATTTGGAACCACAATGAAGAATGAGAATGAGGAGTTACAGAAGTAAGGAGGAACAATCACAAGAGAGCAAAACATCACAAAATTCCAGAGGAAATATCTCAAGAATGTTGGCACGGCTCACTTGTCAAGTACTGCTGAGGAGTCAAGAATAAAAAAATAAAAAAGAAATTAATGGGATAAGTTCATTGGACTTAATAAGGTTGTTAACTGCCTTGGCAAGGTAGCTTCAGTAGACTGGCAGGGGTAGAATCCAGACTAGTTCATAAGTGTGCGGGAAGCGAAGTGAATTTTCATAGCACTCTTTCAAGAAATAATTGTTTTTAATCTTTATTGTTGAAAGTACTACATGTGTCCCCCTTTTTCTCAATTTGACTGTGAAGCAGAAGACACATGTGGCAGGAAAGAAATGTGTGTTCTGTTTTGCTTTCTTCTTTTGCTTAAAGTGCTTATCTAAATTCCTCAATGAAATAGCGGGAAACAGTTATACTAATACACTGCTGGAAAGATGATAAACTGTCAATTTCTTCTAAGATAAATAACACAGTATTTATAAAAATTAAAATTTGAGATGCCCTTTGACCAAGCAATTCCATTTCTGCACATTTAACCTCCAAGTATGCATTTGTCCTTCTTAATGAAGTGCATAAGGATTTGCAATATAGCATCCTATATAATAGAGGTAATATGCAAATTGACCATCATGCCCTCACACAAGATGGCCACCCCCATGTGGTCACAAGATGCCCGCCACAAGATGGCCAGCAGGGGAGGGCAGTTGGGGGAGACCAGGCCGGCAGGGGAGGGCAGTTGGGGGCAACCAGGCCTGCAG
>NW_005365371.1:6060549-6063849 GCF_000412655.1 Myotis brandtii | reverse complement strand
GGGGGCAGGGTGGGGGGGGGGCCCCCCCCCCCCCCCAGTGCACGAATTTCATGCACCGGGCCTCTAGTTTCTTATAATAGCAAAACACTGGAAACAACCTAAATACCCATTCAAAGGGGATTAGTATATTATAGAAAAGTCCACAAAATGGAATACCATTCCACAAAGCTCATATAACTTTGATGCAAACCTCTCAATAACATACAACAAAGAAAAAATTAAGTCTGATCTCACTCATGCAGCCAGAAGCAAAAATCCTAAACAAAATCATAGCAAGCCAAATCAAGAAAGTATAAAAAAGAATGCATCATGACCAAATTGGGTTTACTGAATGCAGTGTTAGTTCAACATTTGAATACCAGTCAACTAACTACAATTTACCACATTCTCTAGGGAGAAAAACTGTGTGATCATTTCAGTAGCTGTAGAAAAGGCATTAGGTAAAATTAATCATCTATTTATGGTAACAACACTATAGAAGGAAGCTTGTGCAATCTGATAGACAGTATATACCAGAAACCCAGTCCACAATATATCCAATGGTGAAATATTAAGAGCACTCCTTTTAGAATCAGGGACATTACAGCATATCACTACCATTACAACCAACATTAGTAAGGTTAATAGACATGAAAAATACATACAAAGCTAAGTGCTGAAATGTCAGAAACAAAACAATTGTCATTATTTATAGATGATAACTATCTAAAACAGAAAAGCCCAGAGAATCTAAAAATTTTTAGAATAAACTTTGACAAGGGTGCTGGATATGAGATGAATATACAAGACAACTGTACTGTTTATCCCAGCATAAAAGAATTAGAAAATGTAATTTTAAACAAATTATCAGAGGAACAAAAATGATAATACCCCAGAAATAAATCTAACAAAAACTTGTATTAAAACCTTCAGGAAGGCCCTAGCCAGTTTGGCTCAGTGGATAGAGAGTCGGCCTGCAGACTGAAGGGTCCTGGGTTCGATTCTGGTCAAGGGCACATGCCCAAGTTGCAGGTTCGATCCCCAGTAGGGGGCGTGCAGGAGGCAGCCGATCAATAATTCTCTCTCATCATTGATGTTTCTATCTGTCTCTCCCTTCCTCTCTGAAATCAATAAAAATATACATATATTAAAAAAAAACTTTCAGGAAGAACACTGTCAGGCTTTATTGAAAGATATACATGAAGACCTAAAGAAATGGAAAGAAATATTATTCATAGAAAGGGAGACTAAATAAATTCTCCCTCAAATTTATTTATAAACCCAGTGTAATTCTTTTTTTAATTTATCTTTATTGTTGAAAGTTATACAGATGTACCCTTTTTTCCCACTGACCCCTTCTAGTCCACCCCGTCCCCTCACCACAGGCCTTCACCACACCATTGTCTGTGTCCATTGGTTATGCATATATGCATGCAAGTTCTTTGGTTGATCACTTCCCACCCACCCACCCTCCCCCGCCTTCCCTCTGAGATTCCGCAGTCTGCTCTATGCTTCTGTGTCTCTGGATCTATTTTGTTCATCAGTTTATTCTGTTCATTAGATTACACTTATGAGTGAGATCATGTGATACTTGGGTTTAAAACACTTAGCATAATACTCTCCAAGTTCTTCTATGCTGTCTCAAAGGGTAAGAGATCCTTCACTTTTACTGTTGCATGGTATTCCATGGTGTAAATGTACCACAGCTTTTTTAAAAATATGTTTTTATTGATTTCAGAGAAGGAAAAGAGAGAGATAGAAACATCAACGATGAGAGAGAATCACTGATTGGCTGCCTCCTGCAAGCCCCACAGTGGGGATCTAGCTCACAACCCAGGCACGTGCCCTGACCAGGAATCGAACCTATGACCTCCTGGTTCATAGGTCAATGCTCAACTACTGAGCCACGCTGGCTGGGCTAACATAGCTTTTTTATCCACTCATCTACTGATGTGCACTTGGTCTGTTTCCAGATCTTAGCTATTGTAAATTGTGTTTTGGGTTTCTTAGGATATATTCCTAGATGTGGGATCACTGGGTCAAATGATAGTTCCATAGTTAATTTTTTGAGGAAACACCATACTGTTTTCTAGAGTGGCTGCATCATTCTACATTTCCACCAATAGTAGATCAATGGAACCCAGTGTAAGTCTAATAAAAATTCCAAGAGGGCTTTTCCTGGTTTTTGACAAGCTAAACAAAACTTATATGATATGGAGGAGGAAAAGCTCAAGAGCAGCCAAAAAGATCACAATGAACAACAATATGATGTGAGGACAGGGGTCCTGCTCAACCATATATCAAGATTTCTTGTAACATCACAGTAATCTAGACAATGTGGTACTGTCCTAGAGAAAGATAAAAGGACTTAAAGAAGAAACCACAAAGCCCCTATCAGGTGAATGGTCATATATATGAAAAACTGAGAGGACAGAGATATCACTGAAGGGTCAGTGGGAAAAGATGAGACTATTCAATGAAATGGGTATTGTTGAGGAAAACAAAGAAATTTGATGCACATCTCAAAATCTACACATAAAATTAATACCAGATAGATTAAAACTACAAAAGAGGAAATCTTTATAACCTTGAGATAGACAAGTCTGCCAAACTAAGGCACAAGGAGCACAGAACATAAAGAAAAAAAGGTTAGGCTTGACTATTATAAAGCTATAAAACTGTTTTAAAGAAAGATATTATAAACAAAAGGAGAAGCCACAAACTGAAACAAGTTATTTATCACATAAATAGCCAAACACATTAAGATCTCCTAAAAATAAGAAAAAGACAACAGAGAGAAACCAAGATGGCGGCATAGGTAAACACCTGAAATTGCGGCCTCACACAACCACTTCAAAAATACAACTAAAAGACAAAACGGACATCATCCAGAACCACAGGAAGGCTGGCTGAGTGGAAATTCTACAACTAGAAGGAAAGAGAAAAGCACACTGAGACTCAGAGGAGGTGCGGAAGTAAAGTGTAGAGGTACAGAGGGGAGCGCAGAAAGGGCTGGCAACTGAGGACGTGGTTGTCTTTTTCAATTGGGAGGGAGACACAAGCTCCTGGAAGCCCTGAACTCCAGTTCCGGGCGAGTCTCTGGGGACCCAGACTCACACGGGGAGAAACTGGACTGGATGGCAGTGGGCGGAACTTGAGGACGGCTTTCTCTTAGAGGTGCTAGCAGCGATTACCGTGGGACACTGAGACCCAGGACCTCTTAGGGCAGGATTGAGGATCAGCCACAGCTGTTTGCTCTGCCCTGTTGATTCCCTGAGACCCCACCCCACCCAACTGTGCACAGAGGCTTTTGCATATGAA
>NW_005365371.1:6035294-6057203 GCF_000412655.1 Myotis brandtii | reverse complement strand
CATATGTATCAACAAGTGAATCTAAAAATCAAGTGAATAAATAATCTGATGAACAGAATAAACTGGTGAATAGAATAGAATCAGGGGCATATAAAGGGAGTGGACTGACAATTCTCGGGGGGGAAGGGGGTGTGGCGGGTGCAGGAAGAGACTGGACAAAAGTCATACACCTATGGATGAGGACGGGGGAGGGGGGTAAGGGCAGAGGGTGGGGTGGGAACCGGGTGGAGGGGAGCTATGGGGGGAAAGAAGAGGAACAACTGTAATAATATGAACAATAAAGACTTAAAAAAAAGAAATTTAAAAAAAGAAAAAGAAAAAGACAACACCCTAATAGAAAAAAAAATGGATAAAAAGCATGAATAGACATTTCACAAAGGAAATAAAAAGGGCCAACAAACATATGAAAAATGCTCAACCTCATTAGTAATTTAAAATTAATAATTTGCAAATTAAAACCATCATGATATAACACTTTTACATCCACTAGACAAGTGTTGGTTGGCAATGATGTGTAACAATGGATCTCATACACTGATGAAAGTATAAACGGGTACAATCACTTTGGAAAACAACTTGGCATAATTGAGAAAGTGAAATAGTAAGTGCTCACAGAAAAAGAAAATAACCCAATTATTTACTGATGAACAATGGATAAGTGAATTATAGTATAATCCTATAGTGGAATACTATATAGCAGTGAAAATGAAATGCATGAATCTCAGAAACGATGCTAATGGGAAAAAGCAAGTCACAAAAAAATACAGATAGCAAGATACCATTTTCATAAAGTTCAAAAGCAAGTAAAACTATCTTTTATGACTTCATGCCTATATGACAAGTGTATAATAAAAAGCATCACAATGAAGTAAAAAATTAGAATAGTGGTTCTCTCAGGGTGTTTAGAAAAACTTACTGTCTTGGTGATGCTACTTTTAAGTTTGATAATGAACTATGGGTGTTATTTTGTTACTATAATGCTTAACAAATTAAATGTGTGCATATTCTTTTGTATAAAACAACGTATTTCATCATACCTAACGTTTTTAATAAAAAAAGTATGGAGAGCCCTAGCTGGTTTGGCTCAGAGGACAGAGAGTTGGCCTGTGGACTGAAGGGTTCCGGGTTCGATTCCAGTCAAGGGCACATGCCCTAGTAGGGGGTGTGCAGGAGGCAGCCGATCAGTGATTCTCTCTCACCATTGATATTTCTATCTCTCTTTCCCTCTCCTTTTACCTCTGAAGTCAATAAAAATATATTTTTAAAAAAAGTATGGAGAGCCCTAAATGGTTTGGCTCAGTGGATAGAGCGTCAGCCGGTGGACTGACGGGTCACAGGTTCAATTCCGGCCAAGGGCATGTACCTTGGTTGCGGGCACATTCCCAGTAGGAGGTGTGCAAGAGGCAGCTGATCGATGTTTCTCTCTCATCGATGTTTCTAACTCTCTATCCCCTCTCCCTTCCTCTCTGTAAAAAATCAATAAAATATATTTTTAAAAAAATAAAAAGCATTAAAATGAAAATGAAATGAAAAATTATTGGGAAAAAAAAAGTATAGAGAACTCAATCAATAGTGAAGAAGAGGCAGTGTGTGCAGACTACTCAGTAAGTACATGGTAAGGGAGAGAGTCTTTTATTTTTTAAGGACCAAGAGACATCTGTTTGTAGAAATGCAACACAAAGTGAAGAAACAGGAAAGAAAAATAAAATAGCGAGTAGAGTCAATAAAAGCTGCTGTTTTAATTATGTTTTTATTCTTTATGGGGTATCTTTGGGTTAATATAACTGTATCTTAGAAAATTCAGAAAAAAGCGGTCCTGGAAAAAAGAAATGTAGACAGTCTAGTCTCTTTCCCCAGTAACATAAGAGTAGAGGGATAGATTTTAAACCAGGGGTCCTCAAACTTTTTAAACAGGGGGCCAGTTCACTGGCCCTCAGACTGTTGGAGGGCCGGACTATAGTTTTAAAAAAACTATGAACAAATTCCTATGCACGCTGCACATATCTTATTTTGAAGTAAAAACACAAAACGGGAACAAATACAATACTTGTATTTGCATGTGGCCCGCGAGCCGTAGTTTGAGGACCCCTGTTAAACCATAGCAAACACCCAGAAGTCTCATTTGGCTGTGTAAATTTCATGTAATACTAATATGTCCTTTTCTGTTACTGTCCCAGATACAATCACTCCTCAGGCAACCAGTAATAATTGATGTGCTTAAATTAAGCCTTACCTGAAGAGCCTGGTCAATAGAGGCAACTGGATGCAACATGATGAATAATATGAAAACATACAAAATAATCACAGACAAAACAAAAAGATCTGAAAGAGAAAGTAGAACAATTAAATTAGAAAGTTCCTTTATATAAAAAGGCATATAATAACTGGTACACTGTCAATCCTGTTAGTTCTAAATTTGATTGTGAATACTGAATGTTGCTATTTAGGTTGATTAGGTATATAAAGTATGCTCTATATTACTTCCTGGAGTATGATACATTATTTGGGACCAAAGTATTCATTTATGTGATGTAAAAATAAACAGCATTTAAAAAACTAAGAGACCTTTATGAAAATTTGTATTTCTCCCAGATAAACAGATACTTTGTAAGATAATCAAGCCAGTCATAACTCACAAATAAGAAACTAGACTATTTATGGCAAAATGAGATCATCATTTAAACATTATGCAATGACAATTATTGTTGATTGTACTAGTAAAAATGCTGAATAACATTTATTCTCAGTATTAGATATGTTATAATCCTAAATAGAGGCATTCTAAGTTGAATGTAAGTATATTTCTGCTAGGTGAATACCACTATTTCATTGACTTCTGTGAAAGTATTTCCACAGAAAATGTTAAAACCTAAAAAGTGAGCTGATTGCCTTAACTGGTTTGGCTCAGTGGATAGAGCGTCGGCCTGCAGACTGAAGGGTCCCAGGTTCGATTCCAGTCAAGGGCATGTACCTTGGTTGCGGGCACATCCCCAGTAGGGGGTGTGCAGGAGGCAGCTGATCGATGTTTCTAACTCTCTATCCCTCTCCCTTCCTCTCTGTAAAAAATCAATAAAATACATTTTTTTTAAAAAGTGAGCTGATTTATTATGTTAACCGTGGGTTACCCCTATGGCTTGCTGTGATAGCTAGGAATAGTAAATCCCACCCAGTAGTACTTTGTATCACTTTCCCAACTTCAAAAATAAAACTTTCTGTCCTAACCGGTTTGGCTCAGTGGATAGAGCGTCAACCTGCAGATTGAAGGGTCCCAGGTTCGATTCCGGTCAGGGGCATGTACCTTGGTGGCCGTTGCATCCCTGGTAGGGGGTGTGCAGGAGGCAGCTGATCGATGTTTCTAACTCTCTAACCCTCTCCCTTCCTCTCTGTAAAAAATCAATAAAATATATTTAAAAATAAATAAATAAATAAAATAAGTAAAACTTTCTGCTCATGGCCCTCTTGTTAACTATGTGCTTACATAATGAGCCATGAGAGAGGCTCAGAAATTTCCCAACTACATTGATAGCCCTCAACCTTTTATCCCTCTTTTCTTTGGTCTGAATATTTAGTTACAAGTTCCTACTTGAGGTCAGCTTCAAATCCAAACTTTACTAGGACCATGTATAACCAAAACTTTATCACGAAGCTTTCAGAATATTGTTTTATATATACATATATACTGTTTTATAATACACTAGAGCAGTGGTCAACCTTCCTAATGCCGCAACCCTTTAATAGAGTTCCTCATGTTGTGGTGACCCCCAATCATAAAATTATTTTCGTTGCTACTTCATAACTGTAATTTTGCTACTGTTATGAATCATAATGTAAATATCTGATATGCAGAATGGTCTTAGGAGACCCCTGTGAAAGGGTCATTCGACCGCCAAAGGGGTTGCGACCCACAGGTTGAGAACCGCTGTACTAGGGGAACAGAAAGTCGGGGGTCTCCCTCAGCCCAGCCTGCACCCTCTCCAATATGGGACCCCTCTCACAATCCAGGACTGCTGGCTCCCACCGCTCGCCTGCCTGCCTGATTGCCCCTAACCACTCCCCTGCCAGCCTAATAGATGCCTAACTGCTCCCATGCTGGCCCGATTGCCCCTAACTGCCCTTCCCTGCCGGCCTGGTCACCCCTAACTGCCCTCCCCTGCTGGCCATCTTGTGTCCACATGGGGGTAGCCATCTTGTGTGTTGGAGTGATGGTCAATTTGCATATTACCTCTTTCTTAGATAGGATAAGTTATTGGGGTCAGTTAAAGAAAAAGTGTTTAAAAAATGCCAGTTGGAGGTACACAAACACATAAACTAAAAAATAAATAAAAACCCGAAAAAGAACAAAAAAATATGTCAGTCTACAAATGCCAAAGAAAAATGTGGAGATAGAAGTTTTGTTTCAATAAAGTAACAGCCCATATTATTTTTAAAATCCTATTGCATTTTCACAAACAATAAGCAAAAATAGATCTGCAATCTAGTTCCTGGCATATTGTAAGAGGAAAAAATTTACTCAGGCTCAGAAACTTTTTACATCCACCTCAACAATGCTTCTCAAATGTTCATGTCTTTCTCCTGGAGCAACCCCCTATGATCACACCTCTAAAACTCTGCCAAGATCTCCAAGCGAAGGAGAAAATAAATAATTGAATCTTTCCTCTGCTTAGCCAGGGGAGAAAAAGAGTCACTAATCAAAGGAATTTGACAGGGGAGGTGGGTGGCTGGCAGATTTATACAACCACCCAAATGACAAGACCAGGATGATTTCAACTAAGAATAGAAAAATCAGGTATTCATTTGAGAGGTAAGAGTTTTCAGTGGACTACACTCTCAGCCCCTGGCTTCTCCTGGCCCTGTAGCTTTCTTAGTAATCCTATCGGAGTGCAAGTAATACTCTTCACCAGAAGATAGCTATTAAAACAAATTCTGTGTTGTGTGGTGATTAAGGGTCAGGGGAGAATGTTCCTTAAGTTAAAGATTTAGATTGTTTTACATTCTGCCACAAAGCTATGTAAATACTAGCAAGTCATTCAGCATCAAATTATTTTAACTAGAAAATGGGGATATAATGAGAAACCCATAGGAAAGAGTAGATTTAAGTACTTAAAATGCAATGTAATATGTAAACTCAAGTTATTATTAAATATGTCCCAGTTTATGGCATCACAGATTTGTTAATGACACCAGATCCTTTTGATAGAATATGACACCAAAGTAAGGCACCACAAAGGATTTCCTTTATAGTCCCTTTTTTTGACTCAAAAACAAAACCTTACATAGAGTAAAAAAGCCCACAAACTTTATGGCAGAAAGATGTGACTTTGGGTGGAGAGCAGACGATGCAATACGCAGATGATATGTTATAGAGTTGTACATTTGAAATCTGTATGGTTTTATTCACCCATGTCACCCCAATAAAGCAAGTAAAAAATAAACAAACAAAATTTTTTAATGCTATGGAAGAAAAGTCTACAAGTACAAGTCTCCATTCTATTGGCCCGTTCTGTAGGATGCAAAGGTGACAGAAGTGAAGAAATCCATGTGAACATTGATTATACCCATGTCAAAAATGAAGAACAGACAACTGTGCTGTGCAGACCACCCAGAAGGAAAGTATAACACCCTCTGTTCCTGCTTCTAATCGAAACTTTTATGTAAAAATAAAAGTTGCAGCCAGAAGTAATCGGTTATGAAAACCAGGAATATTCAGAACTGGTGGCTTTAATTTTAAACTTAGGGTGGCAGCTACCAGGAGAATAAAACAGACAATAAACATCTAGATAACTAAGTTTATTCTATTTATGGATATATCTTTTACTTTGAAAAGACAATTTTAACTCTACTCTTCTTACATTATTTTTAAAGAAGGTAAGCAGTATGGGAATCACAGTAAATGCCAAACTTACAATTCTTGTAGCAAGGTTGCCTGAAAGGTTTTCCTTTTGAAAAGGCAATTGCCACTATGAGGTACTGAAAACTGGAGATAAAAAACACTGTGGTATTTTCATAATTTTGTATATTATGTGGATCATCTTCGGTTTCATTGTACAAATGTGAAAAATTCCCATATAGGCTTCCTGTTGTATTACAAGCACTGAAACACACAAAACAAAATTTACGTTACTAAACACAATACCAATTGCACAAAAGAAACCAATTCTACCTTATTTGCCTTGACTATCATAAAATAAATAGAAATAAGGTATATAGCAAAAGACCCAACGATATTAAGGTTAAGATATATAAAACAGGTAGAAGAACATTAAGGGTTTTTTCAATTTAGTCACATTCCAATCAGTTAAAAAATTAGAAGAAACCTCATTACTTAATAAACCCCTCTCACTTTTTAAATTTGGAGAGTAATTTTAGCATAGTAAAGGTAAACTGATCTTGGGTTTGACCTTAGCTCTACCATTTTTTAGCTATCACTAAGGAAATATTTAATTTCTGAGCCCATGTCCCGACCTGCAAGTGTGGACACCACCTGCTCATTCAGAGGGTTACTGTGGGAAATGAGTATGATAAAGTGTATACATGCCCAGCAAAGCACTTGGCACTGAAGCCCTCAATATTTTCCAGCTACGGCTCTCTCATCTCTACTTCCAGGTGAGCAGGACTGGCAAACAAAGAACTAAATATAAGAAGTCCCCAATATCCATCACTAAAACATCAGGTATAATAAGCATTGTTCTTGAGAACAACCCCATCTATTCCTTTTCATATGCAGTGTTTATATGTACATACTAGAGGCCCAGTGCACGGATTCCCTCAGCCTGGACTGCGGGAATCAGGCCGAAACCGGCTCTCCAACATTCCCCAAGGGGTCCCAGATTGCGAGAGGGCACAAGCCAGGCTGAAGGACCCCACTGGTGCACAATTGGGGCCAGGGGAGGGGTCGCAGGAGGGCTCCAGGGCATGTCCAGCCCGTCTTGCCCAGTTCCGATTGGCCGGACCCCAGCAGAGAGCTAACCTACCAGTCAAAGCGTCAGCCCCCTGGTGGTCAGTGCATGTCATAGTGACAGGTCGAACGGCCGAAAACTTAGCATATTAGGCTTTTATATATACAGATAAGCAAACAGTAATATTATGTTTCTAAAACTTTAAAGACAAGTAATCTCCCTCAAGCAAGCAAAATAAATGTGTGCATCTGAAAATTTAAATCTACAAAATTACCTTAGTGAATAGTTTTTATGTTTAATTAATTAAAATGATGTTGTCATGATTTGTGAACTGTAGAATACTCTACCCATAAACAAATAATACTTAAAAAAAGAATTTAGGTTTTAAAATGCTATTTCCTAAAATGGGGTTAGAAAAGTTAGAAGCACCAACATTCAGGTGTTTAAAAGAGGCCTAAGTGATTAATTTCAACTTTCTAATTTTACAGATAAAGAAAGCAAAGCTCAGTAGCAAATTAAGAAACTGGTCCAACGTCCCCATCTTGGTAGTGATTATTAAGATCTTGCCAGACTGTCTTCCTACACACAGAAGAAATTATCATGATATAGTCATGATATAAATTATTTAAGTGTTTAATTAAGCTGCATGCAAAAATCTATATATATAAAAGCCTAAGTGACCAGTTGACTGATTGACTGGTTACTATGACATGCACTGACCACCAGGGGGCAGACACTCAACATAGGAGCTGTGCCCTCTGGTGGTCAGTGTGCACCCACAGTGGGAGCGCTGCCCAGCTCACTGAAGGGCGCCAGACGTGGGGCTCATGGCTGGCCGCCACAGCCCAGAGACTGCAGTGGAGCGTCAGCGAGCCTACCAAGCAGCAGCAGGTGCAGCGGGGCCGGGATGAGCAGGAGCGGCAGGCAGGAGCAGCAGGCGGCATTGGACTGCCGGTTTTGGCCCAATACCCGCAGGCCACGCCGAGGGGCCCCACCAGTGCATGAATCTGTGCACCAGGCCTCTAGTTTTTATATAAAAATTTAGACTTATTCTCACATGTATGAATGTTACACACACTTCACACAGACTTTTAAATGGACTAACCAACTTACTCTGAATGTGGATGCCATATTTCATACCAAGGTTGCTGCTTGACCCAAAAAAACCCCAAAGACTGAAATCCAATGCTGATGATGATCTGAGACAAAACGGAGAAGAGAAGGGCCCCCGATATGAGACCTGAAGGTGGTCTTTGTGCCACAAGTTCCTTCCAGGCAGGATTTAAACTCACTACATTAGAAGAAAAAGATGAAAGGTTTGTTGCTTGTTGCTCAATCAATTTGTCACTATAAAATGCATAATCAAATTCATTTAGAAACATAAAATTTGTTTTTGTCAACTACAATTAAAATAATACAATTTCTTCCTCATAAGACATTAACAAAGGTTTGAAGCAAAATAAACAAAACAGTAACATAAAAAAGGCTTTGTTTGTTTTATTATGGTGTTATCCACTGAGTTTCTCCACTGTTAAGTCTCTGTTTTTTTAGTTTGTTCATAAATAATGTGTATAATAAGACTATATAAAATTCCTGTCCCTCATCAAATTTCATTCACTAGTTTTTTTTGGGGTTATTTTGAGAGAGAGAGAGAGAGAGAGAGAGAGAGAGAGAGGAAGGAAGGAAAGAAGGAAGGAAGGAGGGAAGGAAGAAAGAGAGAGGAAGAGAGAAAGAAAGAAAAATTGATCGGTCACCTCCTGTATGCGTCCTGATCGGGACAGAACCCACAACCTTTTTGTGGTGTACAGGACAACGTTCCAATCAACTGAACCACCCTGCCAGGGCTCATTCACTAATTTTTAGCATTAATTAAAGATTGTCTATGATATATTATGATAGAATTGTACACCTGAAACCTATAATTTTATTAACCAATTCATCCCAATAAATTTAATAAAAAATGGTCTAAATAAGCCATTCTCAACCAACATGATTTTGCCCCTCAGGAAACATTTGACAATGTCTGGAGATACTTTTGGTTGTCACAACTGGAAGAGTGTTACAGGCACCTAGTTGGATAGAGGCCAGAGATGCTGGTAAGCATCCTACAATGCACAGAATCCCCAACAACAAAAAATTATTTGGCCTAAAATGTCAATAAAACTGGGAAGGTTCTTTCCATAATTTAAGTCCATCATTTCATTTATTCATTTACATATTCATTCATTCATTGACTGCCTGCCTGCCAGTATAAACTAAATTTGTATTTGATTAAATGAGTCAGATCCTATTACCATTACTATTTATTTTTTTATTATTATTTTTGTTGTTAATCCTCCTCACCCAAGGATATGTTTCCATTGATTTTTTTTTTTTAAGAGAGAGAGTGGGATGTGGAGAGACAGAGAGAAACATCAATGTGAGAGAGTCACATAGATCGGTTGCCTCCCGCATGCACCCCAACCAGGGCCGGGGATCAAGCCTGCAACTGAGGTATATGACCTTGACCAGAATTGAACCCAGGACCCTTCAGTCCATGGGCTGATGCTCTATCCACTGAGCCAAACCGGCTAGGGCCATTATTATTTATTTTGATGTGAACATCACCAATTCATAGCCTGAGTCTAACTACACTATAATGCACAAAGCCATATAATTGGTATATCTTCTTTCATAAATATCAATATCAAGAGACCCCAAAAAAAGGCTGATGTAATATTCCTGATTAAAGAAGATTAAAGAGACATGATAATTACATGAAGTTTGTGAGCCCTGGTAAGACCTAAGCTAGGGGACTAGGAAAAAAGATAGGTATAAAAGGACATTGTTGGGCCATAGCTGGTTGCTCAGTGGATAAAGCAGCCGTGGGCAAACTACGGCCCGCGGGCCGGATCCGGCCCGTTTGAAATGAATAAAACTAAAAAAAAAAAAGACCATACCCTTTTATGTAATGATGTTTACTTTGAATTTATATTAGTTCACACAAACACTCCATCCATGCTTTTGTTCCGGCCCTCCGGTCCAGTTTAAGAACCCATTGTGGCCCTCGAGTCAAAAAGTTTGCCCACCCCTGGGATAGAGCGTCAGCCTGCAGACTGAAGGGTCCCGGGTTCGATTCCGGTCAAGGGCACATGCCTGGGTTGTGAGCTCAATCCCCAGTGTGGGGTGTGCAGGGGGCAGCCGATCAATGATTCTCTCTCATCATTGATGTTTCTATCTGTCTCTCCCTCTCCCTTTCTCTCTGAAATCAATAAAAATATATTTTAAAAAAATCTATACTAATAAGAGAGTAATATGCTAATTAGACCGGACATCTTCCAGACAAAGCCACGGGGGCGGGGCTGAGGCAGAGGTAGTTAGTTGCAATCAGGCCAGCAGGGGAGGGCAGTTAGGGGCGACCAAGTCGGCAGGGGAGGGCAGTTAGGGGGCGATCAGGCCAGCAGGCAGAGGCAGTTAGGGGCGATCAGGTCAGCAGGCAGAGGTGGTTAGGGGTGATCAGGCAGGCGAGCGGTTAGGAGCCAGCAGTCCCGGATTGCGAGAGGTATGTCCAACTGCTGGATTGGAGAGGGTGCAGTCCGGGCTGAGGGACACCCCCCACCCCCCACCTGCTCGTGCACAAATTTTTTGCACCGGGCCTCTAGAATGCTTATAAAAGGGCATTGTTGGGACATATGACAAAACCTGAATACCTGCTGTGGATTAGATACTATTTTATCAATGCTAAATTTCCTGATCTTTACAACTGTGTTTAATTATACAGTATAAGAGAATGGCTTTGTTTTTAGGCAATATATACTAACATATTCAGAGGCAAAGGGGCATAATAATACAAACCTATTCTCAAATATTTCAAAAAAGAGTGGAGAGAGAATAAAATAAATGGGGGAAAACATAAGCAACTGGTAATAAAAGGCAATATTAACAGGAAATCTGGAGAGGTATGCAGTGTTACAATTGTTGATGTAAATTTACCAAAGTTTAACAAATCACATTAGAACTTCATAGGCTTTGAAATCACTAACAAAATACTCACTTGTAAATACCACTACCAAAATGATTGCCAGATCAATGAAGAGAAACTGGAAGTCTCCTAGGTTACTTAAGACCTACAGAAGTAATTTTTTAAAACATATTTAGTTTTCAGGAATAATTACCACTTTTCTCTGGTTTTAGTGCCCCACTCCCCGCCCCCAATGATTACTACTAAATGACACTTGGACCTGCTTGAAAAGTGAAATACATTTGCCTTTCGAATCAGTGAAATACAACATGTTTGCAAATATTCAAATTAATATGTTAGTATAAAAGGCATCTCCTAACAATTCAATTCAATAAAAATCTTTTAAAGCTTTTTTTGGCAAAAAGAAAACACAAACTTTTACTCACAATATTCAATATTCTTGAAAATTAGTATCTTGAAGCTTCCTTAATATCTAACAACATCCCTCCTGATACTTTCTACAAATGATAAAAAAGTATAGTTTCACAAAGACTCCTTGGGATGTCACCAATGTTCACTTAGAGATATATCTAAAGTGAGATCACTTTCAGGATAAAATCTGACAGAGTACTTATGGACACCACTATTTAAGCTTTTTCTCCAAATTCATAATATCCTACAACTATTGCTGAAACACCTTTTCTCATTCCGGCCTTTTCCTGTAAATGTATAGCAAAATTAACTACAATTCTGAAATATGTCACAGCTTATTTAAAAGAATTCTAAAAAAGATGTCCAATTTGTGCTCAAGGCAAAAAAGTATTCAATCATCTTTTATTCACAAGGTTCAACCACAGCTATTGGCCTTGAGGAAAATGATATTCCATATTAATGAGATTTTTCAATCTGCTACACAAAACATAGTAAAACTGAAGAAAAATTTATAACTGCTAATTATGTAAATTCCATAATTAATGCATGCATTCAAAATCAAACACATATGCTCATATCTTAATTTAAATGACTTAACACTAAGTATAAGCAATATCAGTACTCACGGAATACAGTAGAGTAACACTGAAGTATTGTATAATGCTGTACAAAGCCATAAATTTAAACACACAGAAGGAAGTCATTAAAGCAGCACGGCCTTCCCTGTGAAAACAAATGTTGGCATGTGAATAAAGGCATTTCAAACTCCTCCTCCAAACCACAATTATATCTTGACAGATGAATATTAACATTCAACCGCTACAATAAAGCACACTTCTACCCAAAGAACTAAGCCAAAGCAGAACTGGAAGAGATGAGGAGTAACAATCAATCTGTTGCTAATAAATAACAGATCAAATATACCAAAAAACCATAAAAACAAATTCATATTACTTTCTGTGATCATTTTTCCCCCCATATTATTAAAGCAAGCTACAAAGAGACAACAGGAAATTTTTAATTTGTCCTACCTGATGAGGTTTGGCACACAGGAAATACTAGGAGTTTTGGAGGTAAAGGGAGATGCCACTGAAGCCTCGAGCTCTGATAAAGAAATGCCTCCATGTGCCCTCTTTAGAGCCTAAAAGTTAGAAAAAGAAAACTGGTAACATCCTGTGAATGTGACTTAGGCTAGCAGGGGTAGGGAAGCTTTTTTCTGTCAAGGGCCATTTGGATATTTATAACATCATTTGAGGGCCATACAAAATGATCAACTTAAAAATTAGCCTGCTATATTTGGTCAAACATTTCATTAACTCACCCCTAATGCTTTGGCAGGACCAGATCAAATGATTTCACAGGCCTTATATGACCTGTGTGCCAGAAGTTCCCCACCCCTGGGCTAGAGAAAGAATTATAAATTACAAAAATTATACTTACACCACAATCATTTGCACCATCACCACACATCCCAACAAAGTAACTGGGGAACAAAAATTATGTTAAGATTTTGATTAATTTCCTAAAAGGCACAATACTTAAGATTTCTCTAATACAATATTATGAAGAGCTAAGAAACCAAGATTCCCCCCAGTGAAACAAATGAACCTTTTCATTACAGTGATCACAGGCATGTTGCTTTGTATCAGCCTGCATGTCAAATAACCTGGGTATTGTCCAATTTCCGTCATAAGATGGACAAATCACTTTATCATTTTAACATCTCAATTTCCTAATCTTTAGAGCAAAGTACTTGGGCTTGTATAGCCTTTAGCACACTTACTTCTAAGGCTATCAGTAAAGAGTTCTCCCTTAAAAACTTGAAACATATTTATTTACTAAAACTATAAAGTCACTTCCATCAAACTGAGATGAATGAACTCTATCTCATACATATGACCTGGAAAAGAAACTGTAGATATTGTACTTTAGCTGCAAGAGCCTACATGAGCACATAAGCCTCTTTTAAATAGACACTTAAAGTTATCGCTTACCTACCTCACGGGATAATATTATATACATGAAATATTAGTTACTTTTCTGGGTTTGAAAATGAATTACAATTCACTAAAAAACAAAACAAAAAAAACACACCACACACCCCAATACTTACTCTACATTTTGCAATGCTTCTACTAATTGTGTCTTCTGATCAGGTGCCATACGAGCAAACACAGTGCCATGCAACATCAACTGGAAAAAATATGAATTTCTTTAAAATTCTGTTTACAATGTATTTATGTGAACACATACATAAACCCAAATAACTAACCTTTGGAACAAGGTCTTGAAAATGCTCCAGTATCACTGAAAATGATTTTCCATTCATTGCAAAATGATAACGAGACACCTGAAGATCCTCTAAGCTATCGTGGACTGATTTAATTGGTATTGCCTGTGTGTACAACATTCAAAATAATATTTAGGAAGCCAAACCAAGTAACACTACCTTATTTTAAATATATCTGATCCAAAACTAATTTTTTTCATTTGATATTTTACATAAGACATTGAAAGTTTAACATTTATTGAAAGTAAAGGTAAAGTCAATTTTAAGGGGACGAACCTATCTATATGTTTATTAAGAAAACAAAAACACACACACAAACATAAGGAAGGCTAAATATCAGCTTCAATTTGAAATGATCCATGAACTGAATATTTTGGCCTACCTTCACCATTTATTACTACTTTTAAAATAGGATAAATCTTTGGGATTCTTATACTTTAAAAGTGTGCTTCTCAACTTTGTCTAACAATCAAAATTTAAAGCATTGAGATTCCTGGATCTAATGAATCAGAAGCCCAGGCTTCTGTTTCTGTTTACTTTTTGTTTTGTTAAATTTTAATGCAGAGTTTACTTTTTTAGACTAAATTAAAACATGCAAGCTTCAAAGAGAAAAATTCATCCTGACATTACCTCTGAGTCAATTGCTGATGAATTACTGCACTGTGTTAGAGTGTCTGCATAATGCCAGTTTATTTTGGCAACTTTTCCATCCTTTGGAGGTAATGCTTCAGCAATAATAACTTTATCCTGAGGTAGTATCATTCCACAGTCTCTGGCCACAGAGACAGCAGTCAACATGTTGTCACCTAATTTTCAAAATATTGAAAACACATTAAAATTAAAACATAAATGGATTAACCAACAAGTGCTTATTGAAAATCTACTATAGTCCCTATCACTGGACTGGGCAAAATGAAGATAATGTATGGTCTTTACTCTTAGAGTTTAAAAATAAAATAATCAGGACATACTTATCAAAGGAAGCCTTAAATAATGCAAGCAATATATACGAAACAGTCAGAACATTCTCACCCACAATTTTTAAAACCAAATACATTCTCATTCTTTTTTATTTTAACCCTCACCTGAGGATATGTTTTTATTGATTTGAGAAGGAGGGGGAGGGGGAGGAGGAGGAGGAGAGAGAAACATCAATGTGAGAAACATCAATCAGTGCTCTTGTACTTGGCCTGAGGGAGGATAGAACCTGCAATTTAGGTATACGCCCTCACCTGGAATCAAATCTACAACCTTTTGGTGCACAGGACAACGTTCCAACCAACTGAGCACCAAGCCAGGGCCATTCTCAATCTTTGAGTCATTCACTAGTAGCACCTGCCACAGTGCTACATACAGAGCAGAAGCTCAATAAATATTTTTTAAACAACCTAGGAGTGACCGGTGATCTGTTTAAGAATACTAGAATAGTATCACAGAAAAGAAAGAATGAATTACAAAAGCAAGATTACACAGAACTAAAAGATAAGCAAGGTAGTAAGAATATAATCTTTACAAGATGTAAAGAGAACAAAGACAGACAACTTCTCAGCCATGAGAAAAAAAGAGCAGCACTGTAAAGGATAGGTTCAAGAGAAGAAAATACTAGCTTACAGGAGAAGCTGACAAAGGTCTTGGGAGCCCACTGCTATCAGACTGATGGGCAATATTATTTTTTTCCCCAACTCCTACACACTATTTCCAAGGGTGTCTTCCAGTGATCAGACAGACGCCTTAGGACAACAAAACTATAGTCAGTCATGGTAGAGAAAGAGGGGAAAGAGATACAGAGATAGAAAGTGCCTTGAAGCAGTCATTAAAACCAAGAATTGCTAGGAAGATAATAAATTTAGTTACTTCAGCTGTATAGTAACAACTATGCTATCAGATGAATCTCAGAGTCTAAAACATAATTCTAGTAGAGCAAACAAATGTACAAATATCTAACACAGAGCAAGGCACAATAAGTGCTATAAGAAATATATGATTACAGAGAGATAAAAAGGAGCAGAGGTTAAAATTTTATAGTGTGCCCTTTATTATCTTACTATACCAGTGATGGCGAACCTTTTGAGCTCGGCGTGTCAGCATTTTGAAAAACCCTAACTTAACTCTAGTGCCGTGTCACATATAGAAATTTTTTGATATTTGCAACCATAGTAAAACAAAGACATATTTTTGATATTTATTTTATGTATTTAAATGCCATTTAACAAAGAAAAATCAACCAAAAAAATGAGTTCGCATTTCACCTCTGACACGAGTGTCATAGGTTCGCCATCACTGTACTATACTTTCTATCAACAGAATTTGTTAGACTTCAAAAGAATAGTGCCAAGTTAACTTACACCTTAAAAAATATTCAGAGCTGAAATAGGGCAATGCAGGATGGAGCCACAATATAATATACTTTTATAACCAATTGGTCATCTGTTAATATATCTTGAACTCTAAGAGTCACACTCAAATTTTTCTGAGTCATTTTATAAAGTCTAACCTGTGACCATGACAGTGCGAATGTTGGCTTTATGCAAATCTTCAAGTACTGCAGGGGTTTCTCGCTTTAATTTGTTCTGCATTATAATTAATCCCATAAAATCCATGTTGTTTTCAATGGCATCTCTGCAGAAAAAGAAATTTTAACACGTAATGGTATAGTCAAGTGAACGGGCTATTTTCTCTTTATATTGATAAAGCAATTTAAAATATCCAAAAATGATAAATTAAGACATTTTATAGGCAGAACAAAGCACATATGTGTATGTTTATGAATTCAATATCTTAAAAAAAAATTAAGCCTGGAAAAACAATTCCCAAGAAATACATTGAAATTAAATTTTACCCTTTGAAATGCAGGAATATAAGAATCATTTGGAAATGTATAGTTAGTTGGCTCTCCACATCCCCAGGGGAGTCCTAGAACCAATTCCCACACAGATATCAAGGGACAACTGTATTCCTTTGTAAGACACTAAAAACGCATAGTGCTAAGGAATGTTCATCTTGTATCCTACTCACCAACTGAGCAAGCATAAATAAATCTATTTTTTACTATCCCACACACAACATACCCTAACTTAAATGTTAAGAGAAAGGGGAAAAAACTGTCCTGTAAGTACATTTGATACAATTATACTACATTCATTATCAAATTTTTGATGAATTTTTATAAAACTCTTTATCAAAATCTTGATCCTTGAAGTGGGATGTAAGAAGCATTAGCAATCCAACAATGAGATCTACTTGGAATCCAGAGATAAGTCTTTTATAATATTCACTAGAGGCCCGGTGCACAAAATTTTGTGCACTCGGGGAGGTGGGGAGGGGGGTCCCCCAGCCCGGCCTGTGCCCTCTCGCAGTCTGGGACCCCTCGGGAGATAACGACCTGCTGGCTTAGGCCTGCTCCCGGGTGGCAGAGGGCACGCCCAATCCCTAGGTGCAGCCCCTGGTCAGGCTCAGAGCAGGGCCGATTGGGGAGTTGGGGCGCCGCCCCCTGTCACACACAGAGCAGGGCAGATCAGGGGGTTGGGGCGCTGCACCCTGTCACACTCAGGGCAGGGCCAATGGGGAGGTTATGGCTCTACCCTGTCACACACAGAGCAAGGCCCGTGGAGGGGGGTTGGGGCGCCACCCTCTATCACCCACAGAGCAGGGCCGATCAGGGGGTTGGGGCGCCACCACTGTCACACTCGGGGCAGGGCCGATGGAGAGGTTATGGCTCTACCCTGTCACACACAGAGCAAGGCCCGTGGAGGGGGGTTGGGGCGCCACCCTCTATCACCCACAGAGCAGGGCCGATCAGGGGGTTGGGGCGCCACCACTGTCACACTCGGGGCAGGGCCGATGAAGAGTTTATGGCTCTACCCTGTCACACACAGAGCAAGGCCCGTGGAGGGGGGTTGGGGCGCCACCCTCTATCACCCACAGAGCAGGGCCGATCAGGGGGTTGGGGCGCCACCACTGTCACACTCGGGGCAGGGCCGATGAAGAGTTTATGGCTCTACCCTGTCACACACAGAGCAAGGCCCGTGGAGGGGGGTTGGGGCGCCACCCTCTATCACCCACAGAGCAGGGCCGATCAGGGGGTTGGGGCGCCACCACTGTCACACTCGGGGCAGGGCCGATGAAGAGTTTATGGCTCTACCCTGTCACACACAGAGCAAGGCCCGTGGAGGGGGGTTGGGGCGCCACCCTCTATCACCCACAGAGCAGGGCCGATCAGGGGGTTGGGGCGCCACCACTGTCACACTCGGGGCAGGGCCGATGAAGAGTTTATGGCTCTACCCTGTCACACACAGAGCAAGGCCCGTGGAGGGGGGTTGGGGCGCCACCCTCTATCACCCACAGAGCAGGGCCGATCAGGGGGTTGGGGCGCCACCACTGTCACACTCGGGGCAGGGCCGATGAAGAGTTTATGGCTCTACCCTGTCACACACAGAGCAAGGCCCGTGGAGGGGGGTTGGGGCGCCACCCTCTATCACCCACAGAGCAGGGCCGATCAGGGGGTTGGGGCGCCACCACTGTCACACTCGGGGCAGGGCCGATGAAGAGTTTATGGCTCTACCCTGTCACACACAGAGCAAGGCCCGTGGAGGGGGGTTGGGGCGCCACCCTCTATCACCCACAGAGCAGGGCCGATCAGGGGGTCGCTTCCAGCTGCCTGGCTGCCAGCCGCCATCTTGGCTGACAGTTAATTTGCATAAGGATATGCTGATTAGCCAATGGGAAGGGTAGCGGTCGTATGCCAATTACCATGTTTCTCTTTTATTAGTATTGATATTCAATAGTTAGAGATGTTATTCCTTCAAATAGTTATCTATAATGCACCAAGTACTACAGAAATCGTTGGAATGTCAAAGATAAAGGTATGATATATACTCTTCAATATGTTTTTCTGGGGAAATAGACAAGCAAGCAAAACAAAAAATAATAGGCGCTTCAGCATTATAATGCACATGAAGTCTGTTCAGCGATAGTTGTGTTAAGAAATCTCAAGCTAGCCGAAACCGGTTTGGCTCAGTGGATAGAGCGTCAGCCTGCGGACTCAAGGGTCCCGGGTTCGATTCCGGTCAAGGGCATGTACCTGGGTTGCGGGCACATCCCCAGTGGGGGGTGTGCAGGAGGCAGCTGATCGATGTTTCTCTCTCATCGATGTTTCTAACTCTCTATCTCTTTCCCTTCCTCTCTGTAAAAAATCAATAAAATATATTAAAAAAAAAAAAAAAAAGAAATCTCAAGCTAAATCAGAGAAATATTTTTTTCAATAGAGAAAGGGGGATGGAGGTTAGGGACCAAAATTTCACACTTGCAATAACCAAGTGGTTTTTCTACACAAAATTCAACAATTATAGGCCCTTTACAAAGCTATAAACCTCAATAACTTTGAAATATAATTCAGAACAAGGAGTGTTAAAGGTATTAAAGAATAGTTAGGAAACTTACTACAAATGATATTGCTGGTGATAATAGGAGAAACAATCCTTGAACCTGAAAATGCATTTCAAAGCACAAAGCTTTACAAATGTGAAACTACTGGATCAAGAATACTGCAGCCATTTTCCTACAAGATACTAGCCATGTCTGGCTTTAAGTGGTTTCCTAACTTTCCTATGATACAGGTCATGGAAATGTTGTCCTCTAATTAATGAATACTACAATATTTAATTCAAGATATAAAGATTCAAGCTGTTAGAGAAATGCCAAAACCTATTCCCAGAAGTTAGAATGGACACACAGAGAAGATTGAAGGATGAGGATGAAGGGAAGCAGAGAGAGAAGTTGATAGAGAAGAATAGGGTATTCTGGGCAGAAGGAACAGCCCATCCAAGGGCATGGAAGAATGTCTGAATAGAACAGGCTCAAGAACTATAGGCAATTCAACAGTTAGTCCTTAGGAGAGAACTAGCAAAAGGTGAAGCTGTAGAGACAAAAAAGAGCCTAATATGCCCTTCACAGGAATCGATATAATATTTTACATTTTGGCTCTCAATCATGTATATGCATCATATCATTTGGTTATCACTTTTTTTTTTAATCACAAGTTGCCAACAGCACTTTATTTTTTCTTTTCCAACATCCTGTTCTGCAGCTTCATTGGCTCTTTTTGCCTGGATACCAAAGAGCCGGGCATTGGTACGGGCCATGCAAAGACTGGCAAAAGCCTTGAAGTTCTTCTCCTCCCTCTGTGATGACCCTGGCTTTCTTTCTCCTTCTTGTAGACATTCCGTATGGGCATGACTGGTCCGGTCAGCTGGGTAGCCCATTTGAGTTTTTCAGAACTGTCTCCCTTCCTGGGGGCCAAAGGCTTCCTGGGGAAGAGTATGAGCTTGGAGCGGTACTCCTTCAGCTGCTGCACGTTGGCCTGCAGGGACTCGGTGGACTTGTTCCGCCGCCTCGGATCCACCGAGATCCCAATGGTCCCGGCCACCTTTTTGTGAATTCCAGCCACCCTTAACTCTTCCAAGCTGAAGGCCCTCTGGCTCGGCTCGCACTTTGGCGTGGGTACCAAACGGTGGGGCATCTCACTATGGGTCGGATGGGTCCGGACTCAGGGCAAGGGGCAATGCAGCGCCAGGCCTTGCGTCTGTGGATCTTCTGCGCCAGCTGATTAAACCACATGGCAACGCACTGCTGCCAGTCCTTGTGGAAGTGGGGCTTTAGGATCATGCCATTTTGGCTGGGCGCCATGGCTGCTGCCTACAGGCCTTCTCGGAAGGAGAACAGCTGGCAGAAAGCCACTTTTTTTTTTTTTGAAACATTCATGCTTAGACCACATCCCTCAAATAATGTTTTATAGTTAGAATTCCTAATGTAGTTTTTCCTTTTAGTTAATTTGGCTATCCACTCTACTCCTTTAGTTCTCTCTCAGAAAACATAATTGTACTACAAACACTTTTTATTTAACGTACCTGAAATAATTAGAAGTTCTAATAGTCCATAATTTAACTATTGCCCTATTGGTGAGTATTATGTTATTTGTACTATTTAAACATGAACTTATGCACATAAAATATTTTTTCAGGCTGGATTCCTAGAACTGCACTTGCTAGGTCAAATAAGCAAATCTAAATGTTCTTCAGAACTTAACAATAGTGTACAAGCAATATCCTATCTAATGAAAGAGTAATATGCAAATTAACCGCCACTCCGTGACAAAGATGGCGGCGCCCATAGCGGCTGGGGCAGGACGCTGGCGGAGCCCAGCAGGCAAATGTGTCTGCAGGCAGCACCCAGCAGGGCCTGCTTGGGGGTCGCCGCGGCAACCCGGGAGCAGGCAAGCGCAGCCCACAGGCAGCACCCAGCAGAGCCTGCTTGACCATCCCCGTGGTGTGGAGCAGGCAGGCCCCGCAGAGAGAAGAGAACCACAGGGACTGGGCCCAAGCTGTCAGTAGGACATCCCCTGAGGGCTCCTGAATTGGAGAGGGTGCAGGTCGGGCTGAGGGACTCCCCTCCCTCGCCCCCCTGCACGAATTTCGTGCACCAGGCCTCTAGTCCTATATAATAAAAGGCTAATATGCAAATAGACCGAACAGCAGAACAACCAAACAACCAGTCGCTATGACGTGTGCTGACCACCAGGGGGTGCACGTGGAACATAGTGGGAGTCGGCAGCAGGCAGCAGAGCGTAGAACATGGCTGCTGTTGGTGGAGCAGGTGAGCGGGGGCGCCAGACCAAGGCAGGGTGTCAGTCACTGTCACTGGGGAGAGCCTCTGATGGTTACTGAAAATTCTTTGCTCCCGCACACCACAGTCCAGCCTGGCACTCGCACCCACTGCTGGTGCTGATGGCTCGGTGCCGTCAGCGGGTGCGAGCGGTGGCTGCCAGCCCCGATCATCCCTCAGGGCTTCTCCACCTCCCTCTGCTCCTGAGGGGCTATCAGGGCCAGCAGCCACCACTTCCACCTGCTGCCGGCACCAGCCCCGCTCACACCTGCAGACGGCGCTGGAGCCACCGCTCACACCTTCTGCCAGCCTCAATCACCCCTGAGGGCTTCTCTACCTCTCCCTGCTCCTGAGGGGCGATTGGAGCAGCAGCTGCCGCTCGCACCCACTGACAGCGCCTTCCCCACTTGCAACCGCTGCTGGCACCAGCCCCAATTGCTCTGTGCCATCAGCGGGTGCAGGGCTGCCAGCAGACAGGGGACTGGGGGCTGCGGCAGGAGGGGTTGGGCAGGGGCGAGGAGGATGGGCTGAGACCCACCCTTGTGCCCACCACAGCCTCACGGCCCACAGTTCCTTTCAAGGTGCACGAATTTGTGCACTGGGCCCCTAGTCTATATATATCTACACTAATAAAAGAGAAACATGGTAATTAGCGTACGACCGCTACCCTTTTCATTGGCTAATCAGTGAGT
>NW_005365371.1:6019260-6033701 GCF_000412655.1 Myotis brandtii | reverse complement strand
CCCAATTGGCCCTGCTCTGAGCCTGACCAGGGGCTGCACTTAGGAATTGGGCCTGCCCTCTGCCACCCGGAAGCAGGCCTAAGCCAGCAGGTCGTTATCTCCCGAGGGGTCCCAGACTGGGAGAGGGCACAGGCCGGGCTGGGGGACCCCCCCTCCCCCGCCCGGGCCTCTAGTCTATACTAATAAAAGGGTAATATGCTAATTAGACCAGACATCTTCCGGACAGCCTTTCAGACGTCCTTCCGGAAAAAGCCATGGTGGCAGGGGCAGGGGCAGAAGTAGTTAGGGGTGATCAGGCAGACAGACAGAGTGGTTATTGCAATCAGGCAGGCAGGCAGGTGAGCAGTTAGGAGCCAGTGGTCCTGGATTATGAGAGGGATGTCTGACTGCCAGTTCAGGTCCAATCGGGATCAGGCCTAAACTGGCAGTCGGACATCCCCCAAGGGGTTCCGGATTGGAGAGGGTGCAAGCTGGGCTGAGGGACCCCTCCCCACCCCCGTGCACAAATTTCATGCACTGGGCCTCTATTATATATAAAAAAGCTTAAGCGACCTTTATGACCAAACGATAGGAACTAACGGTCAACCAGTTGCTATGACGTGCACTTACCACCAGGGGGCAGACGCTCAACACAGGAGCTACACCCTGATGGTCAGTGCACTCCCACAGGGAGAGTGCTGCTCAGCCAGAAGCCAGGCTCCTTCCTGGCTGCCTGCCACTTGGTGCACTGCTACATCCCCCGAGGGGTCCCGGATTGCAACAGGGCGCAGGCCAGTCTGAGGGACCCCCGCCCCCACCCATGCAAGAATCCGTGCACCGGGCCTCTAGTATTGTTATAATTTTCTCAAAACTTCACTAACACTTGTCATTATCAATCTTTCCAATTTTGTCAATCTTAGAAGAAAAGTGATGCCATAGTGTGGTTTTATTTTGCAGTTCCCCAAGAACTGAAGTTCCCTATCATTTTCATGTGTTCACTGGCCATTTGTATGTCTTTTTTCTGATAAGTTTGTATCATTTGCCCATATAAAAAAATTACATGTTTTGTTTTCCTTCCTGATGCATATCTCTGATTGTGAACTCCTCCAATAGGTGATGGGAAGCCATTTATAAGAACTCCAGGTAGGATTCTGGTATTAGATCTGAAAGTTAAAAAGCTCTCTCTGAAGGCAGTGTGGAATACAGACTGCAGAAAGGAAAGACTAGGAAAAAGAGCTGAGTCCTTGAATTAGAGATAATGGCTGTGGGAATGGAGGAAGAGAAGGCTATTTCACAGGCAAAATTATCAGGACAGCTAATGAATATACGTTTCTGCTTGCTTACAAATATTATCCTTAAAGGGTAGGTCTTTATTAGTTACAGTGAAAGAGACAATCCTTGAAGGTAAAATCCATATCTATACCTGGAAGTAAATGTGATGTTGGTAATACCATTTGAACTTTGGGGTAGATGGTAATTGTTTATTGTGACTCATGATACTGACTAAATAAGTACTTGGTTCCAACCACTAGGCAAAAGCAAACTGATCATTTGGGAAAAATTAACTTCTGTAGAATTAGGTTTAGTAAAACATGATTATGTTCCTAGAACATGCCTAACATACAGCAGGGACTCAATAAATATTTAACAAATAAATAGAAAATAGTTCCAAAGAGCGGTTTCAATCAACTAAAAAGAAAACCATTACATTATGTATATTTGCATACATTCAATAAATACTTAATGAACATCCAACTACATACAAACTATTGTATGTGACATATAAACATAAATGATGCATCATTGGAAAAACTGTAGAAAAATTGTTAATCAACCTTACCTGCTAATATTCTGCACTTTATGCCATGTCAGTTTTGACTCCAATTTTCTGTGTGCAAGAGCAATTACACGGAAGCCTTGTTTAGTGTAATCCTCTAAAACATTTTCAAAATCAACAGGAACTTTAAAAGGAAAAAATAAGTATCACTGTTAGAATTGCTAATAAAAGCCTATACAAATACCAGAATTTTATTCAAATAAAGTTGGCTCCTTACTTGTTTCAGGTTTACAAAGACTGGCAATGACCTCAGGTGCTCCTTTCATGTAGGCATCCATTTTTTTATCCCCTAGCACCCTTGCAACCACACTCATACGTTGCAAAGCAGAAGAAAATGGGAACTGGCGAACAATTCCTATCTCATAAATAGCCTGTATAATTTCAAAAGATGCATGAAGTATTTATTATTCTTTAAGAATTAAAACAAATATACTTAGGTAAAAAAGTAAACATTTTTCACTCACTGGAAGTTCAAACAGCTCCTAAAAACAAAACAAAAAAAATAAATAGTACAGATTAAGTCCTTAAGATAAAAAACAACTATGTATCTACAAAACAGCAAGAAACTTTGATTATTTCAAAGTTATGTTTCAAGATTACTTCTCCTCTGCCTCCCATTTTTAAAAAGTACATCCTTGAATATTTCAAGTATTCTGCTATCCTAAAAATATTAACATATTAAATGCTAAAATAAACTGAGGGGACAAATTTACAGTTGCAATTTAAAGGGATTATTCACCACATTATCACAATCACAGGGCACTAAGCTATTCAGTAAATAGGAAGGAAAAGTAACGGTACTGAGAAATATATCTCAGTATTTCACAAAGTATACCTGCAATATCCCAACAATAATTTCCAATAAACATAGTTAAAATATTCATGTCTGCATGAGAGTTAAAGAACGTGATTTCATCTTCTAGTTATATTTCAAAGTGAGGACTGAATGTTGGCATCAACAGTATAATCCAGCTTAAAGTGATTTCGCACCATTTCCTGGTCTCCTGCAGGTGTAGATTCAGGAAGCAGTTGTTTTGGAGGACGAACCACAGTTGGCATAATTCGATTATGAAGTGCTGTTTCCTCTTCAGTTGCTTCCTCCAGAATCTGAAAGGAAAATATTCAACATATTGCTTTATAAAATTGAATCCAGTGATTTCATTTTTAAATAAAACACTATGTCTATTTTTAGTGAAGTTAAAAAATTTTGTGTCCAAAAAAATAAATGAGCACTACTAGATTATTAACATAAATAAAACAAAATATAAACAAAGCTAGTTAAAGTCCTAGCAACTCATAGGAGAGAGGAGGAAGAGGTGAAAAGCAGAATAAAATAATAGGGAAAAAGTTTTCTAATTTTGCTTCTATTATCCAGGGATTCCTTTCTGCTAACAGGAATGTGTTCAAAACTATATGGAGCTCAGATATGGTTAGTAGAATGAATGGATCAAGAACACACTGAGGTCCAAAGATATGAGTTTGTTTGTTTGAACTCTTCTAGTTAGGTAGGATACCACTAACCTAACCCCTTAACATTTATTTTAAAATCACTTTCTTTTGGTAAAAAATTCAAATAAGAATTTGTATTAAAAATACACATACATGGCCCGGCCAGCATGGCTCAGTGGTTGAATGTCAACCTATGAACCAGGAAGTCAAGGCTCTGTTTCCAGTGAGGGCACATGCCCAGGTGTGGGCTCGATCTCCAGTGTGGGGCATGCAGGAGGCAGCCGATTAATAATTCTCTCTCATCATTGATGTTTCTCTCTCTCTCCCTCTCCCTCCCTCTCTGAAATCAATAAAACACACATATGTGACAAACTAATTAGACTACAACTGGAAAAAGATGGGGAAGGGAACTATGCCTAATTAGCCAACTTTATACAATTCTAAAACACACTTTAACATCTCCAAAATTGGGAGGCATCTTATAGGGAGTCAATCACACCAACAAATAGCAGTAGTACCAAGTTATGCGAAAACATTCCACTGATCCTTTCTTGTAAGACCAAGCATCAAAGCATCTAAGTCAACAAAACACACTATTACACAAACTTATTTATTTAACCCATTATTAATATTCTACAAACAAAGCACTAAAACCTACTGAAAATCTATTCAGTTGGAGAAATTTTGGAGAACATCAAAATGAATCAGTCCTATTTTGCTTTACAAATGAAGTGGACCTCCTTTAAGATATTAAATTTGATGAGAATTGCCCGGCTGGCATGGCTCAGAGGCTGAGCGTCAACCTATGAACCAGAAGGTCGCAATTCAATTCCTGGTCAGGGTATATGCCCGGGTTGCGGGCTCCATCCCAGTGTGGGGCGTGCAGGAGGCAACCAATCAATGATTCTCTCTCATCTTTGATGTCTCTTTCTCTCCCTCTCCTTCTCCCTCCTTCTCTGAAATCAATAAAAATATTTAAATAAATAAATAAATAAATGTGACAAGTATTTACTGTGAGCTTTCAGAAGATGGCAAAGCATGTATCTACTCATTCATCTCCTTCCCTTTCGATCAACAAAACACACACACACACACACACACACACACACACACACACACTAAACCTGTAAAAATAAACGAAAAGGAAAACAGGGAGAGATTTCCAATAAGGATACAAAAGGCAAAACTGAAACATATTGATGAAGATAGCAATGAAGGAAACAGGATCCCAGAATAAACACAAGAGGACATGCAGGAGAGGTGCAAATATTTCTTATCAGCCAGAATAGCTGAATTAAATTTAAAAAAACAAAAACAAAATCAAGGAGTCATTTCCTAGAGATATGGACTCCTATCTGAGAAGAAGGGCTCTAATGTGAGGGTTAACATTCTAGAATAAAACCCTGCTTATGCAAATACTTGGAGTGTGTGAGGAATTCAACCTGGAGACTAATTCTGCTCCTCTGAAACTCAGGGCACATGCCCAGGCTGCAGGCTCAATCCCCAGCAGGGGGCATGCCAGAGGCAGCCGATTGATGTTTCTCTCTCCCTCTCTCTAAAATCAATAAGAACATATTTTAAAAGTAAAAAAATAAAATTATCAATAGCCCAACATTTAGGAGGAACAAACGCAAACCTTTGTGTGTATGTAAGGACACAAAAAGGAGAACATGGGTAAAAAGAACACCGAAGACACATTGCTACTCTATCCTTTTTATCTGACCAACAAATTGTGATGCTGAAGATCATCTTACTGACTCAGACGTACTGCCTCAAGTTTCAGAGAGCAGATATCCATTAAACACATAAAGCAGGGGTCTGAGCAGGTCGTCTCTATTAAAGGTATTTAAGTGAGTCAACATAACTAAAACAGACTTTTTTTTTACACAATTACAATATTCTCTCTCCAGTGATACACCTTTAGAAATTACATCGTTTCTTTCACGGTACAAGATAGACTATCATCAAAACAACCTGCAGAAACAATCCTTCTGCAAGGTAATTTTTACTCTATTTTTCTGAAGTTACTTGTGCTTTAAATATTAAACTTACCCATCCGATGGCTTCAAACATTTTCAAATCAAGTGGATCACCAGAAAGCACTCCTTCAATTTTTGTGAGTGAATGGCAAGTAGCCATACAAGCAACAAACTGAGATTTTACCAACATCTCATTGCAAACATTTTCTTCTGGCAAAAGAAAACTAAACAGATAATGTACTGAATTAGATTCATAAATTCCAAGACTTGAGACAATATTCTAACAATATTCAGGTTTTGTCATTTTAAAAATGGAAATAAAATGTTTGCATTTCTGCATATTTTTAACTATAGTTTAGGAATTCAAAAACATTTCCTTCCATGAAAATTATACATGACTAAAATATGGTATTATCTTAGATTCTGAATAACTAGGACAGACATAACACTGTAGAACACACTAGACACTAAATAATAACTAAAACTCCTGCCTTTGGACATATGGCAGATTAGAATACATAAAAACCCTCTTACAAAAACATGAAATGAATGTGTAAAACATAATCCCTTAAATGCGAAACTGAGCTCATTAAAAAAAGGGCAATTTTTTAAGTGCCAGAAATAGGAGGATTGGAAAACAGGAGGGGTATGAACTTGAGCAGATGCTGTGACTACCTGGGAAAGAAGGAAGAAGGGAGGGGAGTCCTCTTAGGGAGTCACCTAACGACTTAAGTTTTAATACCCACACAGGAACAGGAGACAAAGTCTGGGCCACAAAGTAGGGACCTGAAACTAAGATAGCCAGTGCTCTTCAACAGCTACATCCCTGGAAAACAGTGTGCTAGAAAATTTACACACAGACCCAAAGGCATAACTAAGAATAAGCTTATCTCTCCCCACCTCATAACCCCTGCCCGAAGTTCAAGACAATACCTAATATCTATATATTTACTGTACACTAGGCACTGTTCTAAAAACTTTAAATATATTCGACTCATCTCATCCTCACACCATAAGAAGGTGTTTTATTATCCCCATTTCAGAGATGAGAAAACTGAAGTAGAGTGCTTAAGTAACTTGACAAGGTTACCCAGCACATAGGTGATAACAAGGATTCAACCAAAGGTTTCAGGGCCTAAACTTTAAACCACTGCACTACCCACGATGGGATTTGGATTTGAATATATGCCACTGCCTGGTCCGAAAATTCCCAAGTTATGAAAGTAACATTAAAGCTTGTCTGGTCCCACTGATACCACTCTTAGCCATGCTCTTGGCCAAGCAAGGTCAAAGCTCTCTAGAAAAAGAGCTCCCACAACACAGACACAAAGGAAGGAGTCTCATAGAAAAATCCGGCTAAAGTTGAATTCATAATTTAAAAATGCACCAGGAAACAATTCTTACTAGTCAACAGACACAAAAAAAGACAGAATTAGAATCCCACAAATTTCAGATAATAGAATGACAATCTAAAAAATGCAAAAAGGCATTTTAAATTAAAGACTTGGAAAAAGAACAAGACGTGGGGAGTAGAGGAGAAGCAGATATTGAAAGAACCAAATGAAATTTCTTGCCCAACATATGGTTAGAATTTTCA
Organism: Myotis brandtii; assembly: GCF_000412655.1. Classification (NCBI taxonomy): domain Eukaryota; kingdom Metazoa; phylum Chordata; class Mammalia; order Chiroptera; family Vespertilionidae; genus Myotis; species Myotis brandtii. The sequence goes on along the minus strand of NW_005365371.1, from coordinate 6,026,860 downwards.
TGTGAAGAGAAAATAAGAATGTGGGAAAGGCCATAATGGAACAGAAAGAAGTTGAACAATTACCATAATTTATGAAAAACATAAGTCCTTAGAATCAATAAGCAAAATGAGTCCTGCACAAATAAAAAGATGGCGGTGAAACTACAGAAATCAAACATAAATATTTTTAAAACAACAAAGGAGGAAAAATATTATTTAAAGAGACCTGGTAAGACTTCTCAACAGCAATAACAAAAGGAGTCAGGAGAAATGGAATAACACCTTCAAAGTGCTGGGAGAACACAACATTGTAAACTAATGGCACAGAAAGATTGAGAAGTGAAGATGTAGGGAGGTAAAAAGATTGAGAAGATAACACAAAGCAAAATTAGGCAAAAGAAAGCTGATGTATAACTATATAAAAACATTATATGAAATATAATTTAAGGCAAGATGCATTATTGGGGATAAATAAGTTCCCAAAGTGAGGACAACTTATTTACCAAGGAGATGTAACAACTCTGAAACTGCATGAGCCAAACAATAGTCAATCAAACTATCACAGGCGTTTGAGAGGCAAAAAAATAATAATAATAACATAAACACAATTGTAACAGTAAAACTTCTAAGCATCAAAAAGACAGTGAAACAAAGTAAAATAAAGATAGACTGGTATAATATTTTTGCAATGCATAGTACTGAAAAATTACAATCCAGAAAATACAAAGGACTTCAAACAAATTAATAAGATATAGACTAACAACACAACAGAAAAATTAGGCTATAAACTGGCAGTACACAGAAGGATGTGAAAATATGCTCAGCTTTCTAAGTAATAAAGAAACTACAAGAAAAGCAACAATAAAATATAATTTCACATCTATCCATGTGGCAAAAATTAGCAGTCTGACAATATCAAGTTTGACAAGGATGTGGAGCAACAGGATCTCTTACCCACTGAGGGAGAGTGAGTTAGCACCACCATCATTTAGAGAGCAATTAGGCAATACCTACTAAGGCTGTAGCCATGTCTGTGCTATATCCATAACCCAGCACTGACATTTTTAGGAAGAAAGCTCACTGAAACTCAACTACATGCTCACTAGGAAATGTGTATAAGAATGTTAATTGCAACATTGTTTGTGAAAGTGAAAGGTAAAAGGGAGAGGAAAAAATGAAACTATTCTTTAGAAGAAGTTATTATGGTTTAATCATATAATGGAATACTAAAAAACAGCTAAGATTAATAAATTAGATCTATACATATCAACATTGAGAAATCTTCAAAACAATGTTAAGCAACAGAACAGCAGCAAAAACACGTACAAGGGTATCAATTGTGTATATTTTTTATAGATATATCTTGTATATAGACAGGAATATATGTAGTGAAAATATAAAAATGTGCAAAGGTAATAATAGAACACAACTTCAGAATGATGATAGCGGTAGGGAAAGGGGTAGATTAAGCTTTAGCAATATCTGCAATATTTTAAATCTTTAAAGAGATCTGAAGCAAAAACTACAAAATGTCAACTGGTTTAACCTTCATGGTGGGTATACAAGCTATCTGTTACATTACTTTTTTTCTTTATGTTTGAATTTTTCATATATTAAAATATTTATTAAAAATTAACTAATAAATAATCAAGTGTAGCTAATATTTACCGTGTATTTTCCACTCGTTGAATCCCCCAAAGATCTAAACCATCTTCAGTAAGAGTTCCAGTCTAAAAATAAGTACACATACAAAGTATGAATAATGCCTCCAAAAACAAAAATCATGAAAACCTCTGCTACATATACACCATGGAGAACTATATACAGCTGTAAACAAACGAATGAAACAGTAAGAGTTCCGTATATTGATAGAGAATAACTTCCAGGACAAATAGTGAAAGTGGGGAAAGGGTGCAGAACACTCTTACGGTATGGATCCTCTATTTATAAGAGGGCATATGCGTACATCTGTGTATTTATAGACTTATATTATTAAAAACAAAACAAAGTAGTGGAACAATGCACTAATTAACCTTTAAATCAATAAAGGATACCTACACGGGAGAACGAGATTAAAGCATATAAAGGAAGGGAACAAGTTAAATTACATCAGGGGAAGCAATCAACCAAATACAGGATATAAATGACCTGGTTTCTTCAACCAGATGATTGGGAAGAAAAGCAACTGTTACAGATTAATTGTAGCTAATGCAATCATTTGGATTCTGACTTAAAAACAAACTAAAATTTTAGGACTTCTTTTTAGAAAAGCAGGGAAATGTGAATATGAACTAGATATTAGATAATACTAAGGAATTACTAATTTTGTTAAGTGTCGTAGACAGTTATTGTAATTTTTAAAAAAACACCTAGAGATACATACTGAGGCATGTGGGTGAAATAATGTCTGATGCTGCCACCTTCAAAACGAGAAACTAGACAAAGATTGACAAAATGCTAATAACTGTCAAAGCTGGGTATTGGGTACATGAGGGTTTATTATACTTGATCTTTTCTCCACTTTTACGTCTGCTTAAAAATTTTACTAGTAATGTTTCCAAAGAAGAAAAGCATAATTGAAATTTTCTAAACAGATAATTATGAAATTTAGTCTTAGAATGTGATCTCTTTTTTTTAACACAATATTTGTTAAAAAATATTTTGTCTCCTTTGGGTGGTGAGCACATGATGCAATATACAGATGACGTATTATAGAATTGTACATATTAACCAATGTCACCCCAATAAATTTAATAAAAAGTAAAACAAAAGCAAATGCAAAAAAAATACTTTGTCTCCCATTTTTTTCTTTAATAATGAAGATGCACAAAAATCAAATTCTTATATCAGCTACCCAAGTTTAATTCTCAAAATAAAACTTTTAGGCAAACTAATTTCAGTTGAGAAAAGGAAAACCCTTCGTAAGAGACGAGGTATATTTCACACAGGTACAAAATTTTTTATTTTCACATAAAATAAAAAAATTAGTGACCTTCATTATTTATAAATATATTCAATAAATCATAGAGCGAACACTAAATACTTAATAGCAATAAAATTCCAGTAAATATATCTGTATGGAGTATATTCTGTTAAAAACATGAAAGATTAGAAGGTCTTTACTACTACTACTACTACTACTACTACAAGACATAATTTTAGATATGAATGATTAGACAACTGCAGATTTGGGCAAATAAGCAATATCCAAAATATTAAAAATTGAAAAAATAATTAGAAATATACAAAAAATGATACATATGCCAAGTAAGTTGAAAAAAAAGGACCCTTAAAAAATGTGTACAAATTGGTTGATAAAAAATATAGAAAACATTAATCTAAGTATTTAAAATCTACAAAGTAACCTTTGATAATGATTATGAGGCCCTGGCCGGTAGCTCAGTTGGTTGAAGCATCATCCCAATACGTCAAAGTTGTGGGTTCGATTCCCAATCAGCACACATACATGAGAATGATTATGAAACTGAACCAACCTTGTCAAAGCAAACAAGATTCAGCTGTCCACATATATTTATCCTTTGGGGACTGATGCAGAAAATACCAATTTTTTTCAGTCTTCTTTGAGCATACACAATACCAGCAGTCATTGCAGCAGGAAGTGCAGGTGGCACAGTGATTGTAATGATATCAAGAGACTCGATAATTATTACTCCAATCTCCACCTATAATTCACAGAAAAATAAGTGTCAGCCCCCCCCCCCCAATATTTACTAATCTAGTAAGGGTATTTCTTTAGTGAAAAATCTATAAACCATTTTCAATTTTATATATAACAAGTGTGTGTATATAAACACTTCTATTAGCCCTTTATAATCTTTCCCTTAGAAATTCTGTAAAATAGAAAGTTCAATATATTGTCAATGGACTGTGGAATGACAGCTATTTTTAAAGAAAACTCTCCTCTGATAGCTCTACATACTTCACACACTACACATTTTGAAGTTCAACAAACATTTGTCAGATACTGACTCTTACTACAAGCACTGTACTGTACCAGTCTTTACAGGAGATAGAAAAGAGAAATTTGACAAGGTCCCTCAGCTGTATCTTTAATTAAGTAATAGCAAATAATTTTAATGCTATATATCCCAGAAGTTAAAAAAAGAGAAAATAAAGCTTTTGGTATGTGGTCACCCCTCCTTTTTTTAAGTCACAAAAGAGCAAGTGAAAGACCATCTAAACCAGGGGTGGGCAAACTTTTTGACTCGAGGGCCACAATGGGTTCTTAAACTGGACTGGAGGGCCGGAACAAAAGCATGGATGGAGTGTTTGTGTGAACTAATATAAATTCAAAGTAAACATCATTACATAAAAGGGTACGGTCTTTTTTTTTTTTTTAGTTTTATTCATTTCAAACGGGCCGGATCCGGCCCGCGGGCCGTAGTTTGCCCACGGCTGATCTAAACCAAAGCCATTCAAAAAACACTTCCTGCTATGATGGAAATGTTCTGTATCTGTACTTCCAAATATAGTAGCTACTAGTGTCATATGGCTTTCAAAAGTTAATTTAAATTACATTAAAATTTTAGTTCTTCAGCCTCACTAGCCACTTTTCAAATCCTCAGTAGTCACATGTGATAATTAAAACTCAAACCCTACTAAGAGTTCCATGTACATACCTCATTTAGAATGCTATTGATAATAGTGTAGATAAACCCAATGGCAGCCACCGCCACAAGACACAGAAGAAACAAGTAGGCATCTCTGTAGAGTTTAAAATCTGTTGGTTTGGGATACAATATGGAACGAACAAGCTGTCCTTTGGAAGTACTAAATCCTTTTAAAAAATTCAAAGAAGAAAATTACTTATATTTTTATTAAAAAATGAGAATTATCTCTCAGAAGAGAATATTTATTTATTCATTCATTTATTCATTTATGTATTACTAGAGGCCCGGTGTATGGATTCGTGCACCAGTGGGGTGCCTTGGCCTGGCCTGTGCCCTCTCACAATCCAGGACCCTTTGGGGGATGTCAGACAGCCGGTTTCGGCCTGATCCCCACAGGCCAGGCCAAGGGACCCCACTAGTGCACGAATCGTGCACCAGGCCTGCAGTATGCATATAAGATCTTTGGTTAATTTCTTCCCATCCTCCCCTCACCTCCCTTCCCTCTGAGATTCATCAGTCTGTTCCATGTTTCCATGCCTGTGCATTGAGCATCTGCCTCCTGGTGGTCAGTGCATGTCATAGCTACTAGTCAAACAGTCACTTAGGCTTTTTTATATATAGATATATTGGCTTCAGGTGTACAGCTTAGTGGTTAGACAATCATATAATTTACATAGTGTTCTCCTCGATATTTCCAGTACCCCAAGTGGCATCATACATAGTTATCACAATATTCAAAACAGAATCTCTTTTTAAACATTCAGTAGGTGTCAAATATGCAAGAAGAGATATGTTCTTACCTGTTCTAACTACTATGGCCTTGACAAGCTCTCCAGTGTAGAAACGAGTTTGAATAACAGTAGTCCCACAAAACAAAGTGTGTCGTTTATGTATTTCTGGACTATATAATTCATCTCCCATTCCTTTTATGTCTACTGAAGGATTTGGCAAATTCGTCTTTGTCACTGGAACACTTTCTCCTTAAAAACAAAAATCATAAGTTAAAGCATAGAAATCAGTGGCAAACACATACAACTTGAAGTGTTAAATAACCTAAATGTTATCATACTGTTTACAATTGCTACTAAAGTAGAGTTCTCATAATGGATAACATAACTTACTAAATTAGTTTTTTGGCTACCCATTTCCTTAAGCCAATATATCAAATCTTATCTCCCACAATAATTCCTGAAGTGATCTGATTCAAAGATAATGATTTTTAAATGATTGTGTCAAGTTTCAAATAAGGAGACCAGGTAAGAGTTACCTTAGCCCCAGCAGCTGTTCTCTTATCCCTAAGAACTGAACTGGAAAGCGCTCTGCAGCCTCCAGCACACAGAGATGTGAAGACCTATTGCTAACCACCCCCCCCCCCCCCCCACACACACGCACATGCGCGCGCGCGTGCATCTGGAGAAGGGAGATAATACTACGGTAGTACGGTAGTTCTCTAAAACAATTAACAAACAAATTTTTTTTACACTGAAATTTAATTCTGTGTAGCATCCACAATTCTCACTTTAAGCCAACAAGCGTGTGGGGATATTTATGTGTGAGTGTGCTTTAAGAAAAGATTCTTAAGTTTGAAAACATTATATAGGAATCACTTTCTTGCCAGACTGACTATGACAATAAAAAAATTCATATGATAAAAAAGATATAGAGCTCTATCTTCAGATTGTGGATTTCCAAAAAAAAATCATTTTGAAGTCTACTTCTCCCCACTTTAAGAAAAATACAGTGTTTAGTCCCACTGTTTACACATCAAATAAGGAAGCAAATATACTGCATTCTCTGTAGGCAAGGGCTTCTTTTTTCTTCCCTTACTATAAAGCATTTCCTCATATCAAAAAAAGTAAACAGGAGCATGCCAAGAAATGCAGTGATGACGAGCATGGTGACTTAGTATCACAGCTGAGTATAATACAGAATTTGGTTCCCTCAGAATAAAAATAAAAAACAAAAAAATCACTTCAATATCCATGACATTCATAACATTCATAAAGAAAAGATAAACAGCACAGCTAATTTTGAAATAGATTCATCAGCAACCACTTAATCTACTCTCATAAACAACTCATCTGACTTTTCCTCATTTCATTTAGTTTACCTGTTAACATGCTTTCATTTACAATGCAAGTACCATTAATAAGTACTGCATCACAAGGCATAATAGTCCCATTTAATGGAATGACCATAACATCTCCCGGCACAAGTTCTGTAGAAAAGATCTCTTCTTTTTCTGGATTTAAAGAAAAAAAAAGAAAAAAGTGGGGAAAAAATATTTTTTAACTTAGAATAAACGTAAGCAAACAAAAGGTCATCTGATCTCAATGAGATGTCAAATATAATGGAGTTAACAGAAAAATTCCAATAAACAAAATGTTTCAACAAATAAAATGATTATTTCTTAGGCCAGTGGTCGGCAAACTGCGGCTCCGCAAACTGCGGCTTGCGAGCCACATGCGGCTCTTTGGCCCCTTGAGTATGGCTTTTCCACAAAATACCGACTTCTGCCCATGGGCCACGAAGTTTCAATCGCACTGTACGTACACGCCTGCACGTGGTATTTTGTGGAAGAGCCACACTCAAGGGGCCAAAGAGCCGCATGTGGCTCGAGAGCTGCAGTTTGCCGACCACGGCCTTAGTCTAACACAGCATGGTGTTTAATGGCGGCTAGTTTGTCCTGACAGGAAACTAACTGTGCACAGGTAATGCCAAGTCCTCTCTGACCAAACAAGGTGGGTGGGCTCCAACATTCATTACAACACTTAAGGATCAATTTTAGCTAATAGCCCATTCAGAAAATAGTAAGTCCTATTGAGATCCCCTGCAATGGGTAAACATACTCGGATTTCCATAATCCCTTGAAAACAGAAGCATTGAAAATTTTAGCTACTCTTTTTTTTTTTTGGTTGCCTCTTTTATAATTAAATCTTTATTGTTCATATTATTACAGTTGTTCCTCTTTTTCCCCCCCATAGCTCCCC
>NW_005365371.1:6011271-6017722 GCF_000412655.1 Myotis brandtii | reverse complement strand
GGTAATCGCTGCAAGCACCTCTGAGAGAAAACTGCCGGAGTTTCTCCCTGTATGAGGTGTTGTCCCCAGAGACTCGCCCGGAACTGGAGTTCAGAGCTTCCGGGAGCTTGTGTCTCCCTCCCGATTGAAAAAGACAGCCGCCTCAGTTGCTCCCACGGTAATCGCTGCAAGCACCTCTGAGAGAAAACTGCCGGAGTTTCTCCCTGTATGAGTCTGTGTCCCCAGAGACTCGCCCGGAACTGGAGTTCAGAGCTTCCGGGAGCTTGTGTCTCCCTCCCGATTGAAAAAGACAGCCGCGTCCTCAGTTGCCAGCCCTTTCCACGTGCGCCTCCGTACCTCTGCACTTTACTTCCACTCCTCCTCTGAGTCTCAGTGTGCTTTTCTCTTTCCTTCTAGTTGTAGAATTTCCACTCAGCCAGCCTTCCTGTGGTTCTGGATGATGTCCGTTTTGTCTTTTAGTTGTAATTTTGAAGTGGTTGTGCGAGGCAGCAATTTCAGGTGTTTACCTATGCCGCCATCTTGGTTTCCCCCCCTACTTTCTCTTTTAACAGCATTTTTTACAGCATTCTTCTTCTTGTTGCCACTTTTTATAACCTAGAAAGTCTCACTGTGTTCTCACTATTCCTAAAATAGTCCTAATATTTTAGACATTATTTTAAACGAATTTATAAAATAAATATTGTGATATAGTATCCACTTCACTATTTCCTTAGAAATGTGTATATTATATTCAAGTTAGCTAAAGATTTTTAAAAAGATCTTCCCATGTAAAAGGTTTTTCTTTAGGATTGCCTTATATAGGGTTTCCCCCAAAAATGTATACATACTTTAGCAGCTGATAGCTGTAGATTCTATTTCATTTTGAAATTGAAATGTATTTCAATAAACACTGCCTTTATAGTGTGTATACATTTTTTTGAGACACCCTGTATTTGGACATTCTCTCTCTCTCTCTCTCTCTCTCTCTCTCTCTCTCTCTCTCTCTCTCTCTTTTTCCCACCTAGGTTTAATACTATGCTCAGAAGACAGTTACATTAGTTTGTAAACAAAAATGGGTAAGAAAACTATTGTTTGTGACAGTGTGTAGGACACTCTTTCCTTCATAAAATAAACAAACAAACACACACACACACAAAAACAACAACAACAACAACAACAACAAAGAACTAGTTTACTAAGCTATGAGGAAAAAACTTTTAAAGGATTCTAATAATATTTAGTACATAGATACAATAATCTTCATTTTTAAGCAAGATACCTATTTTTAAAACTCTTAAAGCTGTTAAAACCACTTGAAATTCAACTCCTCTTAGGTCTACCAGGAAATAAAATATCAATGATCTGATAAGACTATACAAAGGGGATAGGATGGTACAAATTGAATGGTACATATGTCCTAGCATCCCAATTATCTCCAGCAGCAGCAGAGAAGGAAGAGGAGGAGCACCAATAATCTGACATATCTAACATTGCAGGTAGGGGAGAGAGACAGATACTCCCAGCTAAAATAGCAAGTGACCAGGAAGCACAGGGAAGGAGTAACCTGCTAGGCCAAACTGTTTACACTTGGATGAGGTATACTGAGCCAAGAAAATGGAGACTTCTTTGGTGTTCCTCACAAATCTCAGCAGCTATGGTCCCCGAGGCCCATGATGCTGTGCTACCTCCCCCGTATCTCCTTTACCTCTTCAATATCTCACCAAACTAGCATGTCCAAAACATTATCCTTCCCTAAGATTCTGCTTCTCCTTCTATTTAATTAAACTATGTTAATTAAACATCCATCCCCCAGCCTGACACCACTCTACCACCTTGCATCCAATGAATCGTAAAATCCTGTTCCATGGCCCTACAAATAGCTTTCAAACCCACATCATTTTTCTCCATTTCCACAACCTTCAACTTGATCCATTTCATGCCTTCAGTATTACTCCCCTCTAAACTAGTGTGAACATGGCAGCCAGAATAATTTTTTTCAGAAAGGCTAATAATGATCAGATTACTCCCCTGTTTAAAACCCTTCAGTGGCTGTCCATTGCATTTTGGAATAAGTCAAAATTCTTCAACATACCTTAGAAGGCTGTACATCATCAACTTTCTACATCTGCCACACTGAATTTCTTCCAGTTATTACAGTGACCAAACTCCAGGCCTTTGGGCACTTAGAACCCTCTTCTTCTCTCTCACTCATCCCCACCATACTATCTTCTCACCTACCTCTTATCTAATTCAACCACTTAAAAAATACTTTTTTAAAGCCATCCCTGACATCTACAGTAAATGAGCTCTAATATCTAATACACTCCCTGCATTTGTCACACTTTATTTTCACGATTTATCATCTGTCTTTCCAGCTAGTATGAAGTTCAGTGATGCAACGACTATGTCCTTCTTGATAATCACTGCATCCCCAGAGCCTAGTATAGTAGCTGTTACATTGTAGAAAAAGAAAAATACAATTTCATATAAATGAATTAATACGATACAAACTCAGAGATGAGTACAAATTCACACATATATTATTTCTTAAGAAATAAATGTATATATAACACATGGGCTTGTTTCATATATTAGTGCTTAATGGAAATCATTTTTGGATTATTTTTGTCAAGAGTCACCTGAAGTACTTACCTTCATTTACTCTGCAAACTGAAACTCTCACAGTACTGTGAGCTGCCACCATGTCATGCAACATAATATATTGCTGAAATAAGAAAAATAAATAAAAAATAAAAACTAGCTAATATAAACCACTCTTCAATATATTAAAAAGTAAGGGTACTATAAAATAAAGTTAATAAAATAAATGCTTATAACTCTGCCCTTAAAAATGTCAAGACTAAAAGATTTAAAAAACTATACGATGTTTTAGCTAAAGACAAAATAAGAAGCACTAGATCCCTGAAAACACTAGAACCAGCCTATGATAAACAACGATAGACCCCTGCTATGGCCTCTAAGTAGTCAAGTAATAAACTGACTCTAAAAAACATTTGCCTTCCCTACCTCAAAAAAAGGGACATATTCATAACTAAAAGAAAATCTGTATTGAGTATTACTTTGTATCAAGCACTATTCTATGCACCTTACAAAATATAAATACAGTTGTGAAATCAATAATAAATTGAACTTACCTTTTTAATGGAATATAGAGAACTTAGAATTGATACTACAGACATAATCACAATAGCTAAAGCATAGTAATAGTATTCATCAGTGCACCACAGTATAACACTGAACAGTTGGAAAATGTAAAATGGGTTGAGAACCTAAAAAAAAACACAAGATTTTTAAGTCAAAGTGAATAAAATGCTTATAACCATACATATTTTCCATCTTTTTATTTAAGAAGCAACCAACAAGATACTATAGGATAGTAGGTGTGCCAGTTAATAATGCGGATTTTTTTTCAATAGATGGTGTTACACATATGTTGATATATATGCAATTTGATATGTATGCTATTTTGTTGTATTGACAGCAAGCTTCAAAACTTCGTATGTCAAATTTGCTGAAGGTGTTAACATCATAGATATTTTTACACTTAAAAATGTCGAATTTCATGCCAAAAAAAGAGCATTTGCAGCAAGTTTTAATTCATTACTTTATTTTGAAGAAAAAGTTATCGTATACTTCGGGAAGCTTATGGTGAACATGCTCCACCTCAAGATACTTGTGAACGCCGGTTTAAACACTTTAAAAGTGATGATTTCGATGTGAAAGAAAAAGTTTGAAGACCAACAATTACAAGCATTATTGGATGACCAGAGGCCCAGTGCACGAAATTCGTGCACTGGAAGGGTGTCCCTCAGTCCAGCCTGCACCCTCTCCAATCTGGGATCCCTCTCACAATCCGGGACTGCTGGCTCCTAACCACTCACCTGCCTGCCTGCCTGACTGCCCCCTAACCACTCCCCAGCCAGCCTGATTGACACCTAACTGCTCCCCTGATGGCCCAATTGCCCCCAACTGCCCTCTCCTGCTGGCCTTCTTCTGACAACCTGGGGGCGGCCATCTTGTGATGACACAAGGGCATGAGGGTAAATTTGCATATTACCTCTTTATTATATAGGAAGATGCATGTAAAACTCAAAAACAACTTGCAGAAAGGTTAAATGTTGCTCAGCAAACAATTTCTGATCCTTTAAAAGCAATGGGAAAGATTTTAAAGGAAGGAAAATGGGTGCCACAACAACTGAACAAAAGACAAATGGAAAACCAAAAGGTCATCAGTAAAATGTTGCTTCAATGGCACGAAAGAAAGTCTTTTTTGCATCAGATTGTGACTGGCGATGAAAAGTGCATTTATTTTGAGAATCCCAAATGCACAAAATCATGGGTTGAGCCAGGTCAACCATCAACATCGACTGCAAGGCCAAATCGCTTCGGAAAGAAGACAATGATCTGCGTTTGGTGGAATCAGAAAGGTGTGGTATATTATGAGCTTCTAAAACCAGGTGAAATTGTTAATACTGATTGCTACCAACAACAAATAATCTATGTGAACCACGCTTTGATTGTGAAATGACCAGAATGGGCCAAAAGACACGGCAAAGTAATTTTGCTTCATGATGACGCGCCATCACACACTTCAAAACCAGTTAAAGACACGTTAAAAGATCTTGCCTGGGAAGTATTAAACCACCCACCATATTCACCAGACCTTGCTCCTTCAGATTACAATTTGTTCCAATCAATTGCACACACACTTTCTGAGCAGCACTTCAAAACGTATGAAGAAGTGAAAAATTGGGTCACTGAATGGTTTGCCTCAAAACAAGAAAATTTCTATTGGGACGGTATCCACAAATTACCTGAAAAATGGGGGAAATGTGTAGCTAGCGATGGACATTACTTTGAATAAAGCACTTCTGATGTTTCTCTTGAAATTATGTTTTCTTTGATTACAAAATCCACCATTATTAACCGGTACACCTAGTAAGCTCTATGGTACCCTTGGGTAACACGTACTACCCCAATGTCGTAAAACTGATGCTTCTGTACTTTTCAAGGCACTTCTCATATATAGTCCCATTTTACTTCCAAATTATAAAGAGCCACAATTTAAATAATAAGAAGACATTCTTAGTTTTCTGTTTTCTAACTTTAATTTAGATAATCAGAATGAGATCATCAGAAAGGACTTGCTCCACTTTTATAAGTAAAGGAGCAGCAAAGAGAAAGATTTTCTGATGATCAAAGCTAAGTTACTGATGGAACCATATTACAAACCAGGCTTTCTAATTCCTAATCATTATACTTTGGTATGTTCTAAAGCAACGTCATATACTCACTCTCAGCAACTGATGAAAATAATCTTTTATTTCTACTAAAAGTATTCACTCAATATAGCTAACTTGATCTTAACCAGTATTATTACTACTACCATTTTACCTTTTTTTAAAGTGTCATTTTATTTTCTCTTTATTTTGGGATTAGTGTTGTACATTCTATTTTCATCTTTCCTTTAGCATCATTTTTCTCTACCTCAACTTTACCTTTATCCCAAAACTCTCTCCCTCACTTTCCCCTTTTGTTGTCCTGTTTCTCTTACCCTATTCCTGCTTTAGATTTTCCCTATTCCTTCTTTTTACCCCCTGTTAAAATTTCACCCTACTTATATATCTAATTTCCAATCCCCTGCTCTAAATCCATATACACCTCTCTCTTATCTTTCTTCATTATCCAAATTTTTCTTTCTCTCTGTCGTTTTGTTGTTGTTTGCTTGATTGTTGAGTATATTGGGGTTTTTTATGCTTGTTTGTGAGATTGTTTTTCTTTTTCTTTTTATTTTTCTGTTGTTTTTTTTCCAGTTATTTTTTTGCTTCTGTTTTCCCTCGCCCCACTTGATATTAATTGTTGTTCGTAGATTGCATTCATCTCCAGGGATCTGTTGCTAGAATTTGTTGGGATTAATGGCTGTTCTATTGGAGTTTTCTCCCCATATAAATAGTTTCTTCCCCTCTTCTATTTCCTTCCCTTTCTTTTCTCTCTTACATTTTTTTCCCTTTTCCCAATTTCATTTTTGCACCCCTTTTTCTTTCTTTCTTTCTTTTTCTCTTTTTTTCTTTTTCTCTTCTTTCTTCCTTATCCCCTAATTCTCTTTGCACTGGTGGTCACCTTTATTCGGGGTTATTAGTATCATGAATACATTTGTGTTCAGTGCCTGTGCATTGTGCCTTGTTGTGTTGTATTCTGTGCCTTTAAATCAATGCAGCAGAGAGAGAACTACATAACCAAACACCTGGAGAAGAGAGATCATGGGGAGACAAAGAAACAGCCCTCATATGAAAGAAAAACAGGCATCACCAGAAAAGGAAGTAAACGAAATGGAGGCAATGGAGGCAAGCAACCTGTCAGAGAAAGAATTCAGAGAAATGGTCATAAGGTGGATGAAAAGAATGGAAGACAAATTCAACAATATGTGTAAGAACCAAGAGGAAATGAAGAA
>NW_005365371.1:6004018-6008516 GCF_000412655.1 Myotis brandtii | reverse complement strand
CATATAGATCAATGGAGTAGAATAGAGAACCCAGAAATCGGCCCGAACCAATATGCTCAATTAATATTTGACAAAGGAGGCAAGAACATTCAATGGAGCCAAGATAGTCTCTTCAATAAGTGGTGTTGGGAAAATTGGACAGATATATGCAAGAAAATGAAACTAGACCACCAACTTACACCATACACAAGAATAAACTCAAAATGGATAAAGGACTTAAATGTACGACAGGAAACCATAAAAATTCTAGAAGAATCCAAAGGCAACAAAATCTCAGACATATGCCAAAGCAATTTCTTCACTGATACAGCTCCTAGGGCAGTTGAAACTAAAGAGAAAATGAACAAATGGGACTACATCAAAATAAAAAGTTTCTGCACAGCAAAAGAAACCATCAACAAAACAACAAGAAAGCCCACTACATGGGAGAACATATTTGCCAACATTATATCTGATAAGGGCCTAATCTCCAAAATTTATAGGGAACTCATACAACTTAACAAAAGGAAGATAAACAATCCAATCAAAAAATGGGCAAAGGACCTAAATAGACACCTTTTAAAAGAGGACATTCAGAAAGCCAAGAGACATATGAAAACATGCTCAAAGTCGCTAATCATCCGAGAGATGCAAATCAAAACAACAATGAGGTACCATCTCACACCTGTCAGACTGGCTATCATCAACAAATCAACAAACGACAAGTGCTGGAGAGGATGTGGAGAAAAAGGAACACTCGTGCACTGCTGGTGGGAATGCAGACTGGTGCAGCCACTATGGAAGACAGTATGGAGTTTCCTCAAAAAACAAAACATGGAACTCCCATTTGACCCTGTGATCCCACTTCTAGGAATATATCCCAAGAAACCAGAAACACCAATCAGAAAGGATATATGCACCCCTATGTTCATAGCAGCACAATTCACCATAGCTAAGATTTGGAAACAGCCTAAGTGCCCATCAGTAGATGAATGGATTAGAAAACTGTGGTACATCTACACGATGGAATACTATGCTGCTGTAAAAAAGAAGGAACTCTTACCATTTGCAACAGCATGGATGGAACTGGAGAGCATTATGCTAAGTGAAATAAGCCAGTCAATGAAGGAAAACCACCACATGATCTCACTCATTCATGGATAATAGAGACCATTATAAACTTTTGAACAATAATAGATACAGAGGCAGAGCTGCCTACAGATTGTCATTTAACTATAAGCTCCTTAAGAGTAAGGTCTATGATCAACCTGCATGCATATAAGCATAACCAATGGACATAAGACACTGGGGGGTAGGGGAGGCCAGGGGATTGTCAAGGGCGGGGAAAAAAGGAGACATATGTAATACTCTTTGTAATACTTTAAGCAATAAAACAATTAAAAACATAAAATAAAAAATAAAAGACAGATTGGAGAGTCTAACTGCTAGGCAATATCTTATTCCCTTCCTTTATATGAACAACCTTTATTCATACCTTTTCTATAGCAATTACCACTCATCAGTCACTACAGTAACTACTGACATGTTTTCTTCCCAGGTTAAAGTGCAAATTTCTCAATATGAACATCAGGTCATGTTTTGTATTCCAAACTTCTGGTACAATGTCTAGTTTCTGCCAGAAGCTAATTCTAGCATGTCATAAATGCAAGAAGTTTCATCAAAAGGTTGATGGAACTTAGGGATTCAGCAGGGCTGAATCTGCTGGAGATGGCTAAGGGCATTTCCCCACACCTAAAGATCTGCATAGATGATTGCTTGCTGCCAGACAGCTGAGGGCATTTCAATTTACGTTATTGCATCCTACTGGCCAAACACCTGAACAGCGGAAGGCAGTTACCCCAATCTGACAATGGATTCTGTATACTAAATGTTGGCCTTTGATATGTATATCTACCTTGCCTTAGGACAAATTGTGTTTTATTAACACAATTTTATTAGAGCAAGGGGTCCGGAGATTCAGGAGAACTTGGTTCCTTTGGCTAAGTCTTCTCTGGCTCCCCAAAATGCCTTCCAAAATTATGTTTCGTCTCTAGACTCTAATCATTTACAGCAGCCCCTTCTCCAGATTCCTGAACCCCTTCTAGATGCTGGATTAAGACCCCTGGCAGTTTCCAACAATGTACCTCAAAATGCCATATGAATAAATTCAACATGATAAATTGTTTAAAAATCAGAAAACAAAAAGCAGGAGTATACATCTATAAGATAGGGCAAGATTTAGATGTGTGATTTCCTGAGAACAAAAAAAATTTTAATCTACAGAAAAGAGAAACAAAACAAAAAAAAATTAGACAAATAAAAAAGGAAAGTTATACACTAAATTATTTGAGATTACCTTTACCTTCCAAGTGGAAGAAAACAAAACAAAACAATAAAAATAAATAAATCTATATATATAAGGCTAAGTGACCAACTGTATGTCCATCCGAACGGTACATATGACACGCACTGGCAATCTATATATATATGGCTAAGGGACCGACTGTATGCATGTACATACGTACGTCTGACTGACCAACCGGCGGGTACATATGACACGCACTGGCAATTTAAAAATAAACATTGACTCGCACATGCGTGATACATATACATCTCTCGCTGGCACCAATTGCACCCGTGTGTTTCCATTTGTCATTGTCGATATGTGAATTTGGTTGTTTTTGTTGAAATGATTTGTAATGGATCTATTATTGAAGCTACATTTGAAAATAGTATATCTATAGATAATATTAAAAATATATCTAAACGTGTGATTCTTTTTACAAAAAATGAGCACGTTCATAAATTAAATGAAGAAATTTTGGATAGACTCGATGGAGATTTTCACACTTATTTGAGTGATGATTCCAGCGATTCAACGGATGATGCTGAAAAGGAAAATTTTCCCATCGAATTTCTTAATAGTATTACTCCTTCGGGAATGCTGTGTCATAAATTAAAATTGAAAGTAGGTGCAATCATGCTACTGAGAAATCTTAATAGCAAAAGGGGTCTTTGTAATGGTACTAGATTTATTATCAAAAGGTTGCGACCTAACATAATCAAAGCTGAAGTATTAACAGGATCTGCAGAGGGAGAGGTTGTTCTGATTCCAAGAATTGATTTGTCCCCATCTGACACTGGCTTCCCATTTAATTTAATTCGAAGACAGTTTCCCGTGATGCCAGCATTTGCGATGACTATTAATAAATCACAAGGACAAACTCTAGACAAAGTAGGAATATTCCTACCTGAACCCATTTTCGGACATGGTCAGCTATATGTTGCTTTCTCTTGAGTTCAAAGAGCGTGTGACATTAAAGTTGTAAATATTTCATCACACGGGAAATTAGTAAAGCACTCTGAAAGTGTTTTTACTCTTAATGTGGTATACAGGGAGATATTAGAATAAGTTTAATTAATTTATCAGTCATTGTTTTTATCACTTGTTTTTATATCATGTTTTTGTTTTTATATCATTTTTTTGTTTTTATATCATGTCTTCGTTGTTGTTATATCATGTTGTGATTATTTATTAATCAATTTATATATTATTTTCATATACATTTTACTAATTTTCTTTCATGTCTGACACGTCTATTATAGACAAAGAGCAAATAGTGATATTACAATATCTCTTCTAATTAATTTCCTTTCAATGTGCACGAATCTGTGCACCAGGCCACTAGTAAAAGTTTGAAAACAGAAAATTAAGAATGTCTTATTACTTAGATCATGGCTCTTTTCAAATTGACAAATCTATTGATTACAAATATTGAGACATGTACAATAATAGTCTTACCTCCTTAATTAGAAGCTTAAAAACAGAAGGCACTTTCACAGAAATTTCATTTATTCCATAAAGCAATTTTCTATGACAAGAAAATATAATAATAGTATTATATTACATTACATAATAATAGTGTAATTTTGGGAAGTTACTTCATTACATGAAGCTCAAACCAGACTGCTCCTAAATCTAGAACTTACACATTCATGTTTCTATATACTTGTCTTGTACAATTCAAATTCTCTACCTTTAGTATTTAAATTAAGTAGTTAATACAGGATAACTATACAGCTATCATTTTGATTCATTCTATCTCATATCTTTTTGTGTGACAAATATCTTTCCAACTAGTCTATAATAATTATGTCAGCAAAGGTTTTCTTTTCCATTCTTGAACACAATAGGTCTGAACAATTTTGAATTGCAATTAATTTTTGCAAAAGCTTAAATAAATAAATTTAAGAGACCTGGTACTATTTTTCTAATAAGAATATTGTACTTTGCCCTAGTTGGTTTGGCTCAGTGGATAGAGCATTGGTCTGTGGACTGAAGAGTTCCAGGTTCGATTCCAGCCAAGGGCACATGCCTGAGTTAATGGCTCGACCCCAGTGGGGGGCATGCAGGAGGCAGCCGATCTATGATTCTCTCTCATCATTGATGTTCCTATCTCCCTCTCCCTTCTTCTCTGAAATCAATAAAAATATATCTAAAAAAAAATTAAATATATAT
>NW_005365371.1:5998103-6003871 GCF_000412655.1 Myotis brandtii | reverse complement strand
ATGAGGCTCATTTTCATCTTGATGGCTTGGTTAATCGACAAAACTGTCGCATTTGGGGTTCAGAAAATCCACGAGTGATGGTTGAGAAACAAATGCATCCACAGTGTGTCACTGTTTGGTGCGGATTTTGGGCTGGAGGCATCATCAGACCATTCTTCTTCGAAAATGCGGCTGCTCAGGCAATAACAAAAGAGTGTGTATATGCCAGCAAAGCCGTGGAGGCCACTTACCCGATATGCTATTCCATACATAACCCTATACTGTATGCTTTATGAATCAATAAAAAATTTACAATTTTTAATTATAAACCTGTGTTTTCTATCAAAATTACTTCTTGCGTGAATTTTGGGACACCCTTTATATATATTGTACTAAGCCCTAACCAATTCTGCTCAGTGGTTAGAGCATCGGCCTGCCCCCTGAAAGGTCTCGGGTTCAATTCCAGTCAAGGGCACGTACCTCAGTTGCAGGCTTGACCTCCAGCCCTCGTTGGGGTGTGTGCAGGAGGCAACCAGTCGATGTGTCTCTCACATCAATGTTTCTCTCTCTCTCCCTCTCCCCCTCTCTTTCATTCACCCTTAAAAAACAATCAATGGGAAAAATATCCTCAGGTGAGGATTAACAAAACAAAATAAATAAAAGAATACTGTATACTGTAGCCCAGCTGTCGTGGCTCAGTGGTTGAGCATTGACCTATGAACCAGGAGGTCACGGTTCCATTCCGTCAGGGCACATGCCTGGATTCCGGGCTCAATCCCCCATGTGAGGCATACAGGAGGCAGCCAATCAATGATTCTCTTTCATCATTGATGTTTCTAACTCTCTCTCCCTCTCCCTTCCACTCTGAAATCTATCTATCTATATAATATTCATTTCAAAACATTGTACACTTGACATTTTTTTAAAAATACTTTTAAAAAGTTGCCTGGCCCTGGCCAGTGTTACTCAGTGGTTAGAGCATCACTGGCCCAGTCAAGGGCTTGCACCTGGGTTGCAGATTCAATCCCCAGCCCATCCAGGCTGATATGTTTCTCTTATCTTTCTCTCTCTTTCTCTCTCTCTCTCTCTCTCTCTCTCTCTCCCTCCTCCTCTCTCTCTTTGCCCCCCCCCAAAAAAAAATCAATGGAAAAAATATCCTCTCGTGAGGATTAACAACAAAAAAGAAAAGCTGCTTAAATCCTTCTGCTTAAATTCCTTATCATAGTGCTTCCTATATGACAGAGTAATTCTGGCCTTTTAAGAAGTATAAGTCTAAACGAAGAGACTCTTTTACTAGTATATTCTAACACTTTGAAAAGATATGCTACAGGCATATAAGAAAATTTCTAATTTGAAAATGGCACTTATCTTTAAATATGCAATACATCAATATAATTTTATACTTTATCAGATAATAACATGATAAAAAATATTGTCTCCCAATTTACAAGTTTTCACTGTAGTAAATTTGAGCTCATGCTTATAATTCCCTATAGCAGTAAAATCCAAGATGTTATCAATTATAAGATATACCCATTATTGTATGTTCAATTAAGAAAGATAAAGGATGACTCTCCATCCACTGTATAACACATTCCCCTTTTAGAAATGTTAAAATGTGGGGAAATGTATACCTTAGAATTGACGAAATATGGTATATTTTCAAGGATATCAACTTCATAGTATCAGCTCCAATATTTTTATAATTCTTAAACTGAGAGATAGCCATACCCAAATAAAACATCAATAAGTTGTCAAGTACTATGTCTATAATATTTAAATATCTATTAATATGTACAACTATATGGTGAAAGGGTGAACTATACATACTACTGTATTTAGGAATTTTGATAATAGATCTGACTTTAGTTGGATAAAAATTACCTGTAGGCATGCATCCCCTTTGTCAGTCCTGCACTATGCTTTTCATAAATTGACGTACAAGAAACACCTTCATCCAGTCCCCTAAATAAATCCAAAGTTTTTACTTTAAACAAAGTTTAAAATATCCAAATGTCTTAATGCCTCATTTTTCTATATTCTGATTTTAAAGTGTGACTTCCTTACAAACAGAAATCCTTAACAAAAAATGAGATAATGAATGGGAATTTTAAAATCTAAAATGCCCAAGATAAACAATAGTGAAAGTTCTAAGTCTCAAAAGTGGCAACTTCTAAGTTATACAATCTATCTATCACATGATAAGATGGCTTTAAATACTCATGTTTATATAATATTATTATCCTTTAAGGCTGTGCACCAAAGCTGTTAAGAGCTAATAACTAAACTAATAAAATTAAAGGTAGAGTATGATAGTTTGAGAATTCCAAACTAAAAATAAAAAAATGTTTTACTTTTTATTTAGTTCCCCCTCTTTAATTCTTTAAGCTTCACAGTAAGAAATCCTATTCATTTATTTTCTTTCTATAAAAGCATTCACCAAAATCCTTCCCTGATTTAATACATAGAGAGTACAGAATTTATGAGTCACGGGCAATGTCTAAAATCTGTAACAATTCTAATTGGAATTCAATTAACCTATCTTCTTTCTCTCCAAAAATGTCTTAATTATACTGAGATTCTAGAATTAACTGAGATACTAGTAATAGAACTCTGAAGAGAATCTTATACATCATTTAACTCCAGTCCTTTTCCACTTTTGTCAGATAGGAAAATTAAGCTCCGTAAGTAACTGTTATCATAAATTCTACAAGTTTTTATGGTTGGCAAATGCTGCACAGCAATATGTTTGATGCTTTTTTCACACTGAAGTTGATGACTTCTCCAAAGGCAGCAGCAATCAGCTCCAAGTCAATTTTTTTAAAAAACCAAAACACCAGCTCATTTGCAGTATTCTGTAAGGCAATGGTTCTTAACTAGGAATGGTCTTCACAACTAGGCATGTGGAAATGCCCTGGTCCATTCCAGAATATTCTAATTCTTTAGTGTCAGGGGGGAAAATCCAGGCATGAATATTTGAAATGCTCATAAGGTGATTCTCTTTGTATTGTTAATATTAAGAATTCCTTTAGCACTCTCAAGCAATGATACTTGAGTGTTTATAATAATTGCTTTAACAAAAGCAATAAAAATAGAATCCTAATTAATTAGTACTTATATAACTTGAAGCCTCCACAAAAATTTATCCAGTGATAAATTTTAAGAGATTACACCAATTTGTCCTACCCAAGGTTTAACACATTTGACAATGTCCCATCTTTATTAACATAGTGAAGTTAAATTTCCATTTATCTCTTCATCCCTCAAGTATATACAAGTGGGTAGAACTCTGAGCATATTGGGAGGTAACAGTTCAGATAGGTATACTCAAAGTTCACTTTGAGATGAACCCTCAAAAAGAAAAGAACTCAGACTCAGTGGATTTTAGGATCATACTACTTTTCTAACTTTTATGTAAATTTTGCCACGATACAGGTTGCAAGTGACATTTCATTCTAAAATGGTTAATCAGTATTCAAATAACACTGGAAGTTGCTAAAGAATAAGTGAATAAAAGTTCTTCAATAAAAACCTATTCAATTTTATGTAACATTAGAATGAATTCTTTTCTATCTAGAACATTTTCAATATACTCATAATATAATCTAAAAAAAAAAAATCACTTACTTTAAGAAATCAAAATTGTGAAGGGTATCATTCCAGAAATATTTTACACTATGGTGGGTAAAGTAACGAATCTGTAAAACACATAAATGTTACATCAAAAAGCATTATCATCACCTGTTTTCAATTACGTTTACTAACACAAATCTATCATCTAACAACATATTAAATTTAAAGTGATCACATGTGACATGTAAATGTAATCTGTTTCTTTTAATAATACCTGAACTGTTATAATACAGTGATAAACAGGCATTTTATATGCATATACATTTATCTCAAAAATAACTGCAAACACAAAATTATAGACTATCCATGATAGCATAACATGTAACAATTCTGATTTTTAAAGAAACCTTGAAACTAAGATTACAGTACCTGTTCTGATTGTGTCTGTGAATATTTATTTATCTCATGCCTGTTTTCTTCGGCCAAATTTTCAGTTAAAAGAACAGCATGGCCATTTGAAACCTTATTAGCCACAGATTTTGGACTCGAAAATGGATGAGTTTTCAGAGAAAGCAAGCGAATTTTTGCACAAAACCACGTTTTGAATTCATCCTTACAAGAGAGAAAGGTAAAGAGTCAATTATGTATATTATACAACTGTCTACATTTTTATTTGATTTCTATTCTTTACAATATTATTTACTCATCTCTAATTGAGAAAGCATCACTTCCTACTGACTTAACCATTTCATAAAGATGCATAAATTTGCCGAAACCGGTTTGGCTCAGTGGATAGAGCGTCGGCCTGCGGACTGAAGGGTCCCAGGTTCGATTCCGGTCAAGGGCATGTACCTTGGTTGCGGGCACATCCCCAGTTGGGGGCGTGCAGGAGGCAGCTGATCGATGTTTCTAACTATCTCTCTCCTTTCCTCTCTGTAAAAAATCAATAAAATATTAAAAAAAAAAAAAAAGATGCATAAATTCAAATGTGAAGTGCTTTCCACTGCTTACCATTTAAATGGCATACTTCACTAACACAATATCCCATAAAAGTTCATGAGTACTTTCTTAATTTACCCAACATACTCAGACTAGATATTAATGCATCTTATAAAATACTTCCAGGTAGGATCATTAAAAAACAAATAAACACAACACCCTGAGATGTAACAGCATCACATAGTAGAAGCAACTGGTTTGGTGAATGAGAGATCCTATAGTTCTAACTGTCCAGTGACCTTGAAGGACAGCATATAATCTCTCAGTGCATCAAGAGCTTAAAAGGAAGGGTAGGATTTGATCATCTTTAAGATTCTTTATACTAATTGCTCTGATAATATTCACTTCAAACACAGGTGCTTTAGAAATAGTAGGATTAGTATTCCTCATTATATCTTACAGTGATGTTCTCTTCATATATTATTTTGAACAAAGTACACACAAAGACATTCTTTTACTCCTCAAATAATCAGCTACAGTACAAGTAAATCCATGGACTTACAGTAGTCCTCAGCAGCACCACTTCACAGTCTTTAATTGCAGTTCTAATACAAGTTGCCTTCACCCGCCACTCAGGCATCCAATAGAGGAGGAGCAGGAGAAAGCCACCGGTGCAAACCACTCCTAGAGAAACTATGGCAAGCTTCCAGCGACATAAATTATAGCCATAAATTTCCTGCATGGATATAGTAATCATGATTAATCATCAAATGATATGAAAGATAAATTCCAAAGTTCTTTGTTTTCCAGATGGTTATTGTCTTGTCAGATAAACTACAAATATTTTCCCAACCCATAATTTATCTTTAAATTTTGTTTCTGAGAAGCTCATTGTCAAAGGTATATTTTTTAAGTGCAAAATCTTTTGATATTTACACATTACATTCTACATTTGATGTTATCATCCTATATAATAAAAGGTTAATATGCAAATCGACCTAACAGTGGAACCGGTCGCTATGATGTACACTGACCACCAAGGGGCAGATGCTCAATGCAGGAGCTGCCCCCTGGTGGTCAGTGCACTCCCACTGAGCAAGAAGCCGGGTTCATGGCTAGTGAGCGCAGCAGGAGTGGTGGGAGCCTCTCCCGCATCTGCAGCAGAGCTAAGGATGTCTGATGGCACTAAGCCGTCAGTCAGACATCCCCCAAGGGCTCCCAGACTGCGAGAGGGCACAGGCCAGACTGAGGGACTCCCCCCCCCGCCCCCCGCAACC
>NW_005365371.1:5993878-5998079 GCF_000412655.1 Myotis brandtii | reverse complement strand
TGCACGAATTTCGTGCACCAGGCCTCTAGTTAGTAACATAATACTTTCCCACTGATATAGTATATTTACATTTAATATACATTCCTAGAACTTTTATAATTCCATTTTTACATTTATCTTTTGAATTCTTCTAGAACTTTTCTTGTTATAAGATAAGATTAGCCCAGCCAGCATGGCTCAGTGGTTGAGCATCGACCTATGAACCAGGTGGTCACGGTTCAATTCTTGGTCAGGGCACATGTGCAGACTTGATCCCCAGTAGGGAGGTGTGCAAGAGGCAGCCGATCAATGATTCTCTCTTATCATTGATGTTTCCATCTCTCTCTCCTTCTCCCTTCCTCTCTGAAATCAATAAAAATACTAGTATATATTAAAAGAATAAAAAGTATTAACACTGTATATTATATTAAGTAAATCTTGTTTTTATTAGAATTTCACCATTTTTTTTCACTGTCTTTTTTTTGTTTAAGGATATAATTTAGAATATCATGTTGCATTTAGTTAAGTTTTAACTTTATTTTTTTTTCAAATCTTTAACTAATTGTCCCAATACTACTGTTACTGATCAATCTGACCTTCTGACCCAAATTATTCAAATTGTTTCAGTTACCCTAACAAGGGCTGCCAAATTTAGCAAATGAAAATGCAAAGGGCCTATTTAAATTCAAATTTCAGATAAAAAACAAGTAATTTTGTTGTTGCCCTCTGCAATATTAGGGACATGCTTCTACTAAAAATGTATTCCTTGATTATCTGAAATCCACATTTAATATTTAACAGGGAGTCTTATACAGGGTAGAGCAAAAGTAGGTTTACAGTTGTAAGTACTCAAAACAGTTTATTCTTGTATTATTATTTATTAATGAACGTCTTATTTTCCATTTAACAATTGTAAACCTACTCTTTCCCTACCTTCTTTTTATCTGACAACTCTATCTCCTTCCATCAGCCACACACAGAAGAGTTGAAAAGTGTGTTTTTTAAATTAAGCTGATTTTCAACATTTTATAAATAAAAATTAGAAATCTTGGATTTGGAATTATATTTTAAGCATTAGCTAACATAACTTCTCAAATTACCAAATGAAAAAACATACTTCTTTCCTCTAGGTTTTAACAGTTCAGAAGTGAAATAGGAATTATTCTAAAACAAATAGAAATGTTACATAATCCCAATTAAAAAACACAGTCAGGATGAGGAAAACACATTGACTTAGCTGTGTTTTGTTTTTTTAATTTACTTTTCTACTTCCCTAGCACAATAAATTGCAGAGATAAATTCTTCACACTTTATAAGTAAATAATAAATACTGGTTACCATTTCATCTTCTTGACCCTGATTGATAGTCTTCCTTTCTTCTTTGTCCATATCTACAGTGATTTAAAAGGTCTTGTACTTCAGAACAGCTGAAGACAACTGAGAGATGAGAGGAACAAATGTTAGGAAATTATTATTTATCCTAGTATACTATATAACTTCATATTATTACATTTCTAGTTGTGACATATGTATCAATGTTTAACTGGTACTTAAGTAACCACTAAAGTGCTAGCTGGTTCTAATGACATTTTCAATGGTGTGCCAGTTCTTGCACCTGCATTACTTACAATCACAAAACGTGGCATATTCCATTAATGAATTTGTACTAGCAACAGCCCTGCTACAAAACAATTTAAATTCTGGGAGAAAATACTACAGAATCTTCCCTTTCATTCTCCAGACTCAGAGACGTAACCTAGTTGTGCCGTAAAAGTGCTTCACACAACTCAATTTATTGGTTGAAGTATAGTGAAGAGGTAAAGCACCAGTAGTGAAACCACCCCAAAACCTCTTAGGGATTAAAGTACCATCCAACAAATGTTTACTAAGCAAGCATCTATTACATGAATGACATTCCCTGGCCACTAGTCAATCCCTATGGCATGTGTACCACTATTGGAGGTCACTCAACTGATTCCCCCGTTCTCATTCCAAAGTCCACTAAGCAATCTTATGACTATTTCTGACTACTCATGATGCTTGTCTAGGAGAAAATTCATTGAGCTCATCAACAAAGTTTTTTCCCCTGTATTAAAAAAAATGAGATTAATTATAAACAGACATTCGGCCACACATTAAAGAGATTTGCAAATTGTAGAACAATGCCTATTTTCTCATGATTTTTTTTGATTATGGCAAATATTTTTCAGAAAAATGTTACTTAATATGTAATAAATGTATTATTGTCACATCTTATTAAACTAATATTCTCAAATCTACATCAGTTTTAACTAACATGGTATCAACAGATACAATGCACATAAACAAAAGCTTTTTAGAGTTCACAATAAACATTAAAGCAGTGGTTCTCAACCTTCCTAATGCTGCGACCCTTTAATACAGTTCCTTATGTTGTGGTGGCCCCCAACCATAAAATTATTTTCATTGCTACTTCTAACTGTAATTTTGCTACTGTTATGAATCATAATGTAAATATCTGATATGCAGGATGTATTTTCATTGTTACAAATTGAACATAATTAAAGCATAGTGATTAATCACAAAAACAATATGTAATTATATATGTGTTTTCCGATGGTCTTAGGCGACCTCTGTGAAAGGGTCGTTCGAGCCCCAAAAGGGTTGCGACCCACAGGTTGAGAACCGCTGCATTAAAGGTTACCAGTCTGAGCCCAAAGCCTTGGAGAGCCACTGCTTTAGACTAGGCTGATGTCTGCAGAACAGCCAATAGGTAATATAACCTCTCAGTCCCAATGCTATGTTTCTACCTCATCTAGCCAGTGTGTAGTACAGGCCTGACACATGGTAGACACTCAAAAATTACTTGTTGAGTGAATAACACTTGTGCTAAGATAGCATTAGCTGTTTAATGTTTATAAATGTTAGGAAATTATTTTTCCTAGTAGACTATATAACTTCATATTATCACATTTCTTGTGATACATGTATCAATGTTTAACTGGTACTTAAGTAATCAAGTAAAATAGCCAAGTAAAACCAACTGCAGCATTTTAAACTAATCCCATATATGACTACTGAAATCTCAACAAAATGACCAATGAAAATATTGATGCCTCCTATACCAGCACCCAGCACTTGTCTACCTACTGGTAGCCCTGGAGATGGGGTCAGAGCTAAGTAGAGCCAGGACTTTCTATAGAAATAAAAGGCAGAATTTTAAGATAGACAGAGATAGATAGATAGATAGATAGATAGATAGATGACTTAGTGCCATCTTGGAAAAGAAACTTTAGAAGTATCTGGTCCAACTTCTCCAAAAGAAGCCATATTATACAAAAAAAAACAAAAAACAAAACCTTTGGGAAATTTAGTAGCAAGTTATTTTTAGTCTAGGGCAGTATTACAGCCACGAAGCATGTTACTACCATGTTAAGACTAATCCATCAAATCAATATTATATGAGGAACCTGCTGCTATGGACTATAGGGAGAATGAACTAGCCCAACCTCTTCCCTGTACAAAAGGTCAGCAGCTGTTACCTGAACATGGAAGAGATAGACCAATCTTGCAAGATTTAAATGTGCACATGCCCACTTTCAAAGGTTAAGACAAAGGCATCTACCCTGATGCTGTTCCCACAAAAAAAATACCAGTCTCAGGTTCTTAACTATAGTCCATGGTTCTTCCATAAGTTCTGGACTGAATCTCAGGATCATCATTCAGGATTCATCAAACTCATTTTTTATAATTAACTAGAGGCCGGGTGCATGGATTCATGCACCGGTGGGGTCCCTCGGCCTGGCCTCCGCCCTCTCACAATACGGGACACCACCAATGCATGGTTGGGGCTGGGGAGGGACCGTGGGAGGGCTCCAGGGTGTGTTCAGCCCATTTCAGGGGCTGATAGGGCCAGGGAGGGACTGCAGGAGGTTGGCCGTCTGGGAGGGACTGTGGGAGGGCTACAGGGCATATCTGGCCCATCTTGCCCAGTCCTGATCTGCTGGACCCCGGCAGCGAGCTAACCTACCGGTTGGAGTGTCTGCCCCCTGGTGGTCAGTGCACATAATAGCTACCGGTCATTCGGTTGAACAGTCACTTAAGCTTTTATATATATACTAGAGGCCCGGTGCACAAAAATTTGTGCACTCGGGGGGGGGGGGGGGGCCCTCAGCCCAGCCTGCACCCTCTCCAATCTGGGACCCCTTAGGGGATGTCCAACTGCCGGGTTAGGCCTGATCCA
>NW_005365371.1:5990022-5993590 GCF_000412655.1 Myotis brandtii | reverse complement strand
TTCCCAGTCTTTCTGCTGTTAGGGTCAGTTTGCATATTACCCTTTTACTATATAGGATAGAGGCCTGGTGCATGGGTGGGGGCCGGCTGGTTTGCCCTGAAGGGTGTCCCGGATCAGGGTGGGGGTCCCGCTGGGGTGCCTGGTCAGCCTGGATGACGGGCTGATGGCTGTTTGCAGCTGGTCACACCCCCTTCAGGGTGGGGGTCCCCACTGGGGTGCCTGGCCAGCCTGGGTGAGGGGCTGAGGGCCGTTTTCAGGCTGGCGGGTGACTGAAGCTCCCAACCGCTCCTTTTTTTCTTTTTTTTTTATTCTGGGCCAGCTTTAGCTCTGAGGCTTGGCTCCAGCTATGAGGCCTCGGCTGCTGAAAGCAGGTTTCCGGCCTTTGTTTACCTTCTGTATTTGAAACAATGTTGCGGTCCTGCTGGCTGAAGCCCAGGGTTTTGTTTAGCTTCTATATTTGTTACAATGTTGCTTAGAGAGCAGCTGAGAGGCCGGCAAGGCAGGCGGGGAACCTGGCTTCCTCTGTCACTGAAGCAAGCAAGCCTCTCTGTTCGCGTCAGCTGCCTGGCTGCCGGCTGCCATCTTGGTTGACAGTTAATTTGCATATCTCCCTGATTAGCCAATGGGAAGGGTAGCGGCCGTACGGCTAATTACCATGTTCTCTTTTATTAGATAGGATATAGATTACATATAATTCTGATCCCCATTTTCCACCACCACCACCTAAAATATGTTTTCTAACCAAAAAATAAATAAAATATGTTTCTTGAGGGGAGAAACTATGTTGAGACTTCTGCTTCCAACCAAGATGAAAAAACAGAGACCAGATTTGCCTTCCCATCTAAAACAACAACAAAATGGACAAAATATATAAAACAAGTTTTCAAGAAAATGGACACCAGGTAATGAAAGAAACTGATACAGAGATAGGAAGGAAACTAGATGAGCTTTGCAATTATCCCAGTTTGCAAACTAAAGAGTCTACAGCAAACACATCAAACTCGTGCCAGCGGGCCGGGAGTTTGACATGTTTGGTCTACAGTCTGCAAAAAAAGGGAAGGCAGGGAACCCAGGGGGAGTAGAGCAGTCTCTCTGATTTGGGGAGATGAAGCTGGGTGTCTGGGGAGGCAACAAAGTGACCAGGTTTGCAGGGCAGATCTGCACAGAGAAAGGACACTGAAAATCTGCAAGATGATCCCTATCCCTCTCACGTCTTCCGCCAAGTACTGATCAGCACTTATGTGTGAGGCAAAAATACCAGAAGCTAGGGAAAGAACCACCCAAAACCAATAACCATCAGGGCTCATACAAAGCTGGGCAGAGTGCCTATTCCGACCAACTACAATGAAAAACCTCATTAGTCACAAAGAATCAGGGAGAGTATTCAGAAGGGTTTTGCTTCAGTAATAGTACCCAATTAGCCCCAAACTAAAAGCTACTCTGGTGGTCCTGACTAACAAAGCTTTTGAGACTTGAAAGAATAAAATTGTTTCTAAGTAACTTAACTGCTTCACATAATAAAGTTCAAGGAGATTTTCAGAAATACAAAATATCTAGTCCCAATAAGTCACCATGTCTGACATCCAAATTAAACTTAACAGGCATGAAAGAAGAAAAAAAATACAACCCATAATGAGAAAAATCAATCAATAGAAAAGGACCCAGAACTGATAATAGAATACAATCGGTTGACAAGGACATTAAAACAACTGCTATAACTGTAGACTAAATGTTTAAAAAACCAACAGGAAAGACTGAACATGTTAAGCAGAGACATATGAAGAAAAAAATCAAATTGAAAATAATATAAAAAGTACATCTCAGATGAAAAAAATATGAAGATGAACTTAACAGCAGATTTGACAGTGCAAAAGAAAAATCAATGAACTTTAAGACATAATAGAATATTCAAAACGAAAAATGGAGAAAAAAATTAGAAGCACATACCACCACCACCACCAGTAAGCTGTGAGACAACTTCAAGTGACCTTAACATATATGCATCATGGGAGAGACCAAAGAAATATGTAATGATATAATGGCCAAAATTTTCCAAATTAGATGAAAAAATTATAAGCCCATAGATCCAAGAAGTCCAACTAACACTAAGCAAAGAAACATTAAGAAGTTATACCAGGGCATGTCATCATCAAACTATTTAAAAGAAATGATAAAAAATATTGTGAAAGGAGCTGGCAAAAAAAGATACGTTACGCCCTAACTGGTTTGGTTCAATGGATAGAGCGTCAGCCTGAGAATTAAAGGGTCCCAGGTTCAATTCCAGTCAAGGGCATGTACCTTGGTTTTGGGCACATCCCCAGTAGGGGGTGTGCAGGAGGCAGCCAATCAATGATTCTCTCTCATCATTGATGTTTCTATCTCTCTCTCCCTTCGTCTCTAAAATCAATAAAATATAGACAGGAACCAAGATGGCGGCATAAGTAAACAACTGAACTTGCTGCCTTGCACAACCACATCAAAACTACAACTAAAAGACAAAACGGATATCATCCAGAACCACGGGAAGGCTGGCTGAGTGGAAGTTCTACAACTAGAAGGAAAGAGAAAAGCACATTGAGACTGGTAGGAGGTGCGGAGGTGCGGGAGTGCGGAGGAGGCGCGTGAAACAGGCTGGCAACTGGGTACGCTGTTGTCTTTTTCAATCGGGAGGGAGATGCAAGCTCCCGACTGCTCTGAACTCCAGTTCCGGGGGAGATTCTGGGGACCCAGACTCATACTGGGAGAAACTGGACTGTCTGGCATTGGGCTATAATGCGAGGGTGGCTTTCTCTCAGAGGTGCTTACAGCGATCATTGTTCCTGCACGGGGCTGTGGGACACAGAGACCCAGGGACCTCTTCGGGGCAGGGCTGACAGGAAGCCATTGCTGTTTGCTCCACCCCGGTGATTCCCTGAGACCCTGCCCCACCCAAGCTGTGAACAGAGGCTTTTGCATATGAATAGCCTGGCCTTTTGCAATCTAAAACCTAACAAACTGCAGCTGGGTCAGAGAGCCCCAGAGCTTCCAAAAGAAGGCCCAAGGCTCTACAGCAGCCTGCACTGCTTCACAGCTGGGCCTCATCTGGGAACCTCCAAACCCCAAAAGAAAGAGGAGGAATCTGCAGATCTCTCTGTAGCTCCTTCTGGGTGGCCTCAGGCAGTGGCTGACTTTGCACCTCCTTGGAGATCCAAGAGCAAGTGTACCCAGTGGTCAGAGTGAGACCATACCAGATTACAACGCTTCAGAACCATAAGAGACACACTCAGGGGGCAGACTCGGTGAGCACCGAAGCCCCACTGAAGCAAGTCTTGCCCCAGAAGGGTGTCTCCAACTCAGAAGTTCTCCCACTGCAGACACAGCTGATTCTCACAGCCAATTGGCCTGGAGTTCAATTCCTCCCAGTGATACCTACAACAATCAAGGCTTCACTACAAGACTGTGCACACAGCCCACAAAGGGGTGCACCAAGAGTGTCCACCTCAGGTAATTGGGGAGGCTGAGCCACTGGGCCCTATAGGACACCTAGCACACAAAGCCACTCTATCAACACAGGGAAGCAGCCAAAATG